>NC_133231.1:1549433-1899586 GCF_040436345.1 Pagrus major
GTTTTCATTTTCCCTCTGTTTGTGGACAGGCGCTGTGGGCCCGAGGCGGCGACCCAACCCCTGGTGGTGGGTTTTTCTCACCGATCCCCAGTTGCGTGTGTGTGCAGTGCCACGGGTGTTTTGATTTAGTTTCTCCTCCTCCCTTGATTTTGGTTCTGGGCCGCCGTGGTAAGCCTCAGCTCCGTCCACTCATCCATCCATTCCCCCTCCCTTGTGTTTTCATGACGTGCAAACAGCTGTCAATTTGTGAATTTTATTGATTTGTAAAATAGTATTTTTGTATATTTTCTACAACAGTCTCTTGCCCTGTGGTAATTTTGGACCTTGCGTGACCTTACAAAAAATTATTATATTAAAATTATAACTATTTCCTGGGGCGCAACTCCCCAGGTGCCGTTGTTGGTACACACACCTTTTTCCACCCTTCACTTGCCACAATTGCTTTGGCACTCCACCTCCCTCCTTTCCTCCCCCACATTTTGTAAACCTCGGCAAGTTGAGTTACAGTAAGTTCATCCTCAATAAAGTATTTTTTCGTTAACTTTGTCTTGTCTCAATCCTTGATTTGTCGTGTTGCCGTTCCCTGTTCCCCCTGGACATAACAAAGGGACGTCACAGTTAATCATAGGTGTGATTTTATACACTGATTATTAGGAAGCAGAGGATACAGATAGTCAGTGAGGTCCAATGCAGACAGATCCAGCTTATACACGGAGGTATAAGCTGGATTAAGATAAAGATATACATAATAGTAAGAAATATACACAGGATTCCCTGGTCTTTAAAATATCTATTTGAAGCAACGCCACTTTTATAGATTTGGCTTATTCTAATTTATAATAGAAAATTAATGTCTACATGAACCAAACAATTGTATCGTACCAAAACCAGATCAAATCAAAACATACCGAATCGGAATCGAATCATATCGATTCGTTCAATAATAAAAAGCATTGTCCCTGAATCGTATCGTAGCACATGTATCTAGATACATCATCTTATGAGGGGGAGATGCACACCCCTAGTAACTACAGATGAAGCAGAAAACAATTATTGTTGGATAATAGATTAGCAATGATCTATTGATGATCAGCATACTGTATACTGTTCTGATAAATTCTCCTGGAATCTTGACATCACGAGAAGTTTGAATTCTGCAAATCTTAAAGGGTCAACTGGTCATCTATAAATTTAGGCTGAAACAACAATTTCAAAGTTTATTTTTTCCTTCTTAAAGGAATCAAATGATTAAATATTTACTTTTTCAGGCTTCTCACATGTAGGGATTCACTTCTTTCCCAGTTTCAAATCACTATTAACTGAAAAAAGCACTGACAAACAATTTAAAGGTACACTATGCAGGATTTGTGGCTGCCGTTGGTAAACGCAGCATTCAAAGTTGGCCCCTACTCCCTACACAAGAGTTAAGACATAGAGAGAGCAGCTGTGGTAGAGCAAGTTCAAGAGTAAATTACACACAGACACACAGATCTGCAGCTCTTTACATGCATGACAGACAGAGAGCAAAGAAGAAAGGCAGCTCCATTGATACGTTTTAGATTCCCGACCTCATGTTGTTATTGGCTGGGTGCGCCACATCACTGCCCAAAGGATGCCGCAGACATGCCCCGAACGAAGCAAAGTTCTATGAAATAAGGACATAAGTATCCATTAGCAAGGGTTTACTTTTGCATGAGTCTATACTCATTTAATTTATTTATTTTATTTTCTTTAGGAAAATCCTGTATAAAGGAGGTAAATGGCCAATATTTTATGAAATGCCCTTGTATGAAATAATAAAACACATAAACTGATAATAAACATAATTGTTTTCTACCATTTTGAACAGGGCTTCAACTAACAAGACTAATATAGGACAACAACAAATGTGTAAACATGTCAAATGAATGAAATCCTTTTTAGGGCTGGCAGTATCTCAGCCTATGGACTTGCTTGGGAATTGGAGAATTGCCACAGAGTATTTCACACACAAGTCACAGTGTACTGAACCACCCTGAAGTGCACTTCTTCATCACAGCAGCAAGGTGAGAAGCTAAACAACTGGAGCTCAGTTGCTCTTAAGTACACATGATTGTCAAACTCTTAAATTAAAACAGTTTATTCGGCTTCTATTTGGATTTGAATCTTTTTTGAAGCATCCCTAATAATGCCTGTGTAGCATTGATCATTACATTTTTACATGTATGAAAACATACATAACTCCACTGCTGTGGAGACCTATCATCCATTACAAAAACTATTTGGTCAGACATTTATTGCTGCAGTACATTTGTAACTTTAACACTGTGTGGGTTTGGGCAGCATCAGTGTGGAGTGAAGCTCCCTGCTGTATAGTTAGCATCTGTCCTCTGATGAGTGCAATACTGCTGCAGTGAACAGGTACCACCTGTCAAGAGTCACCGGCCTTTTACTGCCACCGTCTCCTCTGAGTGTTCCCCTTTTACTGAATCCCAGAGGCTGTGTAAAAGCTTTGACTCATGTCTCTGTGTAGCCTATTGCTTTGAAAAATGATCAAAGTGCTGCAAGTTAGTGAGGGCCATGAAACAGACAGCGAGCCAAACATCAATTTGTATGAATCAAGCAGCCAATTCCCTCGGGGTCAGGAAAGTTGTCCTCTTTGTGCTTCAAAGGGAGAACTAATGAAGCCAAAAGTCATTGCTTTGTGAGACAGACTTGGTGTGAGGTCAATTATTGTGACCTAAAGCCCAAACTAAACCAATTAAACATAAGTACCAGGCTGTCAGACTGCTGATGAGGGTTGCATCCAACCACACACAAGGAAAGAGTTCAAATATTAGGTTCAACCTGAGTCACATGGTGTGGTTTTCAGTGGGGTTGTGAACATGCACACAAAGGTCCAGTGTACTGTATAACAAATGTACTGCACAAATACAGTATTATTAGTTATCAGTGTGTACACCAGTGTTCATGGGGGTTATACATCCACAGTTAAAGCATCCAATAAAACCAATGGCTATGTAACTATTTTCTTTCTTATTATTGTTGATCCTTTTTGGGGGGTTAACGATAGATTCAGATGTTTTGCTCACTTTAAGTGTCATAAACAAATAGGATGAATCCCACTGACTTCAAATTATTCCAAAACATTTTTCATTCACTTGCCCTGGAAGCTAGATGTTGAAATGTTTTTTTTCCTTAAAAGGTCATTTCTATTTATAAAAAAAAAAAAAAAAAAAAAAAAAAGGTCATTTCTTACTTTAGAACCATTTTTGTTATTTGTGTAAAAAGAAAATCTCTGAACATTGTTGATACAGCTGATCACACAGACATTCATGTTGATCTTTATATGTGATCACATATATTAGATTTCTTTTACTCAAACTACTGATTATAATTTTGAGGGTCGCATTTATGACCTGTGATTCAATCACATAAATCACAGAAATAAAACAAATATCTAACTGTCCAATTGTGGGTTTGGCTGTATTGAAACACAACAGAAGTTCATAGAGAGGGACATAGACAGCCTGTCTCTACCCTACTCCTTAATAAATGGTGATAACTTTAATGTTTGCTAACCTAAACAAGAGAGAGAAGGGAGTTGATTATTGCTGAATTTTCAAACATGAACATAGTCAAATTTAAAGCTCTTCATTATTGACTCAAAAGATTAGTTCTCAGCAACCACAATATATAATAATCTTCCTGTCCTGTTTCAAGCCTACTGCAAACAAAAGCCTCACAATTACAGCACAGTTCACAAATACTAGCGGGTTTTGCTTTTTTTGGCTGCCTAGAGTGTGTTTTTGATTTATTGAAAGAAGCGCAAAACAACATGTTTTGGACTTGGCAAAGGCAGACTTGCCAAATTGTTAATGGGTTTTGGTTGAGTATTCAACAGAAAATAATTAAAAATGATAAGGCACATGATCCATCTTGGAATTACAGCACTTGTGTCTCTATTCAGGATAATTATCTATCTCTTTTGACACACTGCCAAGTGAGTCAGCCATAGAAAAGCTTAAGTCAGGCTCACAACATTCCTGAGCTCTTAAATTTCATGATTCAATATGAATAATGATGTCTGATATATTGTTTTTTTCAAGGTAATGTACAAAGAAATGTTCACCTGATGCATTGTGCAGTTTACCAAAAGTCCCCACCATATGCTGCACATGGTTTACAATATGGCTGGACAAATACAATCATGGTACCTGCTTACTTTTCATCAGAAGGTGCCACACACAGAGACACTTGAGTGCCACCCTGCAGTCTTTGCTTGAAGCAGCAACAATCACATCCTGCTGTCTACCTGTTCTTACTGACCCCAGCAACAGTCCCTGCATTTGACACCTGTATACTGCGACACACCACAGTATCTGGCTGTGATAGCATCCCGGTCACTCACAGTAGGCTATTACCCAGCCTAATTACCAGGCAGCTAGCTATAAGTCAACAGCGGCTTGGAAAAAAAACATTCAGGTTCACAAGACAGAGAGTCCCACCCACCCCTGAGAAAACACTGCCATCCATTTTAATAAAGTTGTCCCCTGACACATGTCTACCAATGAGTGACACATTCAAGCACACCATAGGAGGGTCCTGCTCTATGCTCTCCACCAATGCATTTATAGACTGCAGTGTTTGTTCATCTTGACAGCTGATGGGAACAAGACAGGCAGATTAATGGTATTTGGTATCACACTGTATGTTGAAAAAATAATAACAAACCCTATGTCATTTTTAATGATTCTGTTTTTCTCCAACAGATGATGCAGCTATCATAGGCCTTTCCAGGATCCTGACAGCCAATGCCGACTCATTAATACAGTCATCTGACCAAAAGATGGCTAAAGCTGCCACACATGCATTCAATCATCAGTGGATAAAATCATTCCCAACAGGCAGTCAACCATCCTCTGCAGGGGTCTCTCACTGCTGGTATGAAATCTGCAGTCATGAAGGAAAGTGAATGTCCCTGCACTGACCAGTCAGTCAGTGCTGGATGAATCAGTCCTTAATTAAAGTTGTACTAATGAAGACTGTGTTCAAAAGGAGCACGGCTTTGATAGCAATAATGTAATCACAGAAGAGCTCACAGAGTGATGCTGTACAGCAGCTGAATGCTGATAGCATCTAAAACAATACACAGAGGAGTTTTCCCTGTCTAATTCAATTCTGATAAATTGGTTACAGAGCAATGACTGCATGTAAAGCTGCTCGTTGTGCTGACATACTATGTAGGTTCCCAACTATACTGTATGTGCGAGGTGAGATGATCTTTTAAATGAGGGTTTAAAAAGTTTACAAGTAATCAGGTTGAAATGTTTAAATTTGGGTTGCATTGGTAATCGGCCTTTCACTAAACTACAGACGGTAGACAAATTGAAGTGGAAAACAACAAACTGTTTTAGAAAGTAGAGCTACCATGTAGGGACTGCAGCATACTGCTTATGTTGTTCCATTTATCACGTAGCAATAACCAAAATCTTAGATCTGATCCAAATCCTTAAAGTGAAGTCTGTCCTCACTTGAAGTGGTCCACATATCCTCTACAACAACCATGCAGAAACATCAGTCAACCTCAATTTATTTTTTACTGATGTGGCTCCCTCTATTGGGTTTGGGGGGATCTACAGAGATCAGCGGTGGTCCGATTTCACTTCTTCTGCACAGCCTTTTCTATATCTGTCTTGCCTGTTATATTCCTATGATTTTTGCTTTTATTGTTCACTGTTTTAAACCCTGAAATACCTCAAAGCATTCGTAACAGGTATTTAGTTCTATTTAAGATAATCCTTCAGTAGGTAACCCCTCCATTTGCCTCTAATTCAATGGTCTTAGATTAACCAAGAAATGATGATAAGCCCTTTCCCTTCTTAGGCAGGGGTGTTTTGGGTTTTATGCAGTTTTATTACTGGAAGCTGTGTTCATCATTGTTTTTATGGGTTCCTCAGGTGCCGAGAATACACAACAAGCTAAGAATCCTATGCATGATCTTAACATTTCTAATATCACTGTCGATGCTCATATGTATTCCAAGCCACCTTAAACATTCAACAACAGAAAGGGAGGGTAAAGGTCAACTGTTACTTCACAACTGACACAAACTTCTGTCTTTTATCTTCTATGACCTGGTGCCTGCAGAGGCGCCCGTGTACAAGGCAAGATGAGCCCTATTTCATGACAGACAAAGAAAAAGCCACCTCCAACTCCCTCCTTAGCTGTACACCTCTCACTGCTTCCCCATTGGTGCAGCTCCCTTGGTCACAGCATCCACTCTGGAAGGTATGGGTTGCTAGTCCTCTGCAGCCTACAAATGTTACATTCATCCCTGAGTAAATGAGATAATCTCAGCTCAGCTGGGTATGCACTAGACTGAATTAGGTAGTATGACCTCACATAATACATGCTTGCATCTCTAAAATAATGTTTTCTCGGCGTCTGCAGCAGGCTTGCTGCTACACATTGATACTTCACATAATTGTAGAATGGCCTCTTGCATAATACATGTTTGCATCTTTATTCAGATAATTTGGGGGATTTTCTGCATTGTGTTCCCTGTTTTGGCTCAGCATGGTGCTTGGTCAATTGAGGGAACATCTTAAGAGCAGAGCTACCAGCACCAAGCATAAATGTATTTAATTTGTTGCAATAAATGGTTAAACCTATGACTAGAGTGTTCCTGACTGAACTACCTTTTGACTGTATCTAATGACTTTCATCAACAAATGTTTTGAACTTGCTCAGGTTTGTTGAAAGAGGCTGTATTACCAAAAGCCCTAGGCAAAGGCTTTAAGTGACTTAAGTTTAAAAATATTTTATCAGAGATATAGGTTCATGTTGTCAAGAATGAACCTCCATGCTCAAATATTTGGAATATTCTTTGTATTTACCCTTTGACTATGGAGTGTGTCAAAATGATGTGCACTGATATAAAAGGTGTGTAACTAAATATGACCTGCAGTTGACCAAGATGAGTTTAATTAAAGCTTTATTTAACACAACTATTAGCTTTGTGTGCACTGCAATGTATCAAACGTGATAAGGCCATCTTATCTGTTGAAACGTTGGTTTAATTAAACTGCATAGAACCCTTGAGTGTTTGCGAGACCTTGCTTTTATTTGTTCCATGTTTTTATGTACTGTAGACACATTTCCCTTCACATCTGGCTTACTGTTTGGAAAGAAAATGTTCAGAACTATAAATAATAATAATAATAATAATAATAACTCATATTTGAGCCTCATGCATCTAAAAAAAGGGGGGAAAACAAATAAAACCAATCAAATTTAAACTTGACTTGACTTGAGCCAATAGGTTTCCTCTGCAGTTTTACAACTCAAAAACTTGAGTGAAAGGTCTAGTAAAATTATCACCCAGGTTTAATCAAAGGCACTTGCATAATGTATGGAATAATTAATTTCTTGGAGCAAACAAAACAATAGAGAATAAAGACAAACAACCAGACAAAACAAAATGGGATATTCATTATTTTGTGTGATTCAATTACAAAAGGGGACGTCTGTGCATTTGCTGTCTAACAAATTACCTCCCATAGTATAATAAACGCTAGACATAAATCATTTGTCATATTTCATTATAGCACAAAACAGGGATGGATATGCTCTGATTTCCATGCTTCCCCTGATTACTATTCAAACATTTTGTGTTATTGCTGGTGCAGTTGCAGTGGAGTTGGTAGGTGGTGTATGTTTTCTGCAGTTGTTTGCTTGTGTGATTTTGTAAAATCCAACAGCAGATTATTCAAAAATGATCATTCATTCTTTATGCACACTGTGCTCTGTCACCAGTGCTTTGTTATTTATTCACTATTTTAAAGAAATCCTTTAGGCAGTTTACTCTTGCATCTGTTACATGACTAATCTTTGCAATGAGAGCTTCTCTCTGGTTATTATTTTTTTTCTTACAAGTCTTGTAATATATCTAAACTTTCCTCCGTCTGCCTTGTCGACTTCCTGTGTAGTGATTTCCTCAAGCCTGAAGAAGAATTTCCATTGAAGAAAGATGATGGATCAGAAAAGGTTGTTTTTTTTTCTAAATTAATTTATTTTTTCATCATCGAGGAAAGGTATAATGCACCATTTACCATTGCATCACTTAACATTGACATTTGGTGCAACTGTGGGTGGGTGATCAATGGCTTTGTCCTCACATTACTGCTGAACATCAGAGGAAAAAAATATGTTTGCCCTATCAAGAAGCCTATACTCTCTACTTTTCATTCTTACCTACACATTTAAGATCAAGACAAGATCTTCTGCTGTCAGACAGCACTGGAAATATCTAGTCTGACATCATATTATCTATTTTGATCGTTTGTTGTCATTTAAACTGTTTAAATGTTTAAATTCACAAACCCCAATGCTGTGTCATAAAAGTGACATTTCGCACAGCAGATGCACATTAATAAACAGAAAATTCAACATCTTGCAAAACAAATCAACCAAACAACCTACAACAAAAATAAATCAACCCTCCTGTAAAAAGTCCTGTTATTGAACAAAAACAGGCATGAAGATTGTCATCGAAACACACATCAAAATCCCCAAAAATATCAGAATATAATGAAATAAGTTTACATGTCAGTGTTTTAATTTTCAATGTAATCTTTTCAGTGCCAAATACCTGTATCAGTGGCAGTAAAACACTTTCAAATACAAATGTTTTGATGCCAGTGTTTCCTTTGTTAGTTCAAGTTTTGTTTTCAATGACAAATTTTATTTTCAGTGCCAAAATCCACTGTCACTGTTCTGGCTCCATAGGAAACAGAGCAAAAGACTACACAAAAACCCAGAAAACACATAAAACACAAATAAAGGAGACAGAAATTACAGGACCATGACAGTGATAAGCTGGTATAATGTTTACCATGGTCACAATCATGTTTAGCATGTTGCTAATTAGCAACAAACTCAAAGTCATCCTTGGGGACCATGAATGTCTGTACCAAATGCAATCCATCTGCTAGTGGTTCAGCTATTTCAGTGTTAATCAAAGTGGTGGACTGACAGAAGAAATTGCCATCCTTAGAGCTATGCGTTTTAAGCATGGCTAAAAACAGTTTGATTTACAAATAGCTGTAGAAATACAATGCAAGTTACCTTGAATTTCTGTTTAGTGCAAACAGGCCTTCTCTTGATATTTTCATGATGTAATTGTGGTGTCATTAAAACAGTCTAATATAAGACTGCTAATAATTACGTCCCAATTTAGACTGCTCTATTTTGTATAACGCACAGTAATTAATGTCCCAATGAACCTTTTGGAAAACAAATTATATTACTTAATTTGGAATTGCTGTCACATTTGCATACCAATTACATTTAAAGGATACCTGTTAGTAAAATTGAAGATAATTACAAACAAAAGCATTATTCAGGCCTATTATTTTATGATAGGTTAGTCTGAATTCAACAACTGTGATATAAGTGTAGGAACTCGTGCCTGTGTTCCTTCCCCTTTGATGTTGAGGCCCTGTTTTGTTATCACCTCTGTTTTTCTGGATGAAGCAATTCTACAGGAAGAGGGGCGCCATCTTATCGCCTGGCAGAGAGGACAGTGTTTTTCTTGGTTGTAAATACTTCGTATGAAGACACTTTTAATTAATTTACAACCCAAAGCCTTTGGATGAACCTCCTCTCCCTTGCAAGCACACATATCCTCTTTCATAGGTCATGGGGAGGCCTCTGTGAAGTTTACCAGGAGGGACGAACAACTGGCCATCAGAAGGTGTCAATACAGAGTCTTTATATATGTAAATTAACTCACATCAAATGTTTTTTTTTTTGTCTTTGTTTTAGAGTATCTCTCTCTTTACCTGTGTCTCTCTCCTCACCTCTAACTTCTAAAGCACACATTAGCTTTTAAGAGAACACTGGAAACCTTCTGACTTGTTCTATGCAAACACTTCCAGGTCTGAATTTATGACCCGTCTGGATGCTATCTGGATCACATTCCACACCAAATGGTCTCTGTGTTCCTCCAGATTTCAGACCATTTCTAATTAACCATTAAGTCAGGATCTCATTCTCTTAATTCCAACAGATTAAGGGTCAGTAAGAGAAGCTCATAAAACTGATCTTTCTCCCGTTTCTCTGTGATGAAATTTGGCTAAAATCAAATTTAATGTTTAATTGTGTCATGTGTTTGGTGGAACCACAGTGCCCTCCAGTGGTGAGTCCGGGTACAAAGAAATTAAACTTTCAAGATATCTATGTTTTAATACGTTTTCCTGATTAAAAGTCTGTAATATGTTTCTTCATTTACAGGTATTAGAACTATAAGAAATGCTTATATATGTGGTCAGATTCTATCAGTTCTACTGTATCTTTAAGTGTTTTCATGTTTGATCCAGTGTTAATTTCTTTTATTCGTTCAGCGAATTTAATCAGGTCATATTATTTCATTAAGTCCATTTATTTTGCCATGGTAAGGTCCTGAGAAAGGTGAAGCACGATCGCGAAACATTAAATCGGTTTAATTTAATTCAAGTTTCGTAAGTGTAGACGATTGATATGATACACAGTGAGAACCGTCAGCCCGCCCCTTAGGAACCGCCTGCTGATATGGACTACAAATACCAAGAGACAACTGCTCACTCGCTCTCTTGCTGTAACCTCTTTTTGTAACTCTCTTCTCTAAATTTTTCTTCACTTCACTTTTAAAACCTTTACTTTTTGTATTTTTGCGACACGCTCTTAGGCAGAAATCTCCGCACAATTGACCACGTGCGATTTTTACCTCAATACCCTAATTTGAGGACGCACTGACTCTAAGTGCTTTCGTTTCGTTTTGTTAAGTATCATTATTTTACTCAGTAGAAGTTAATTTGACTTAATTCGTCTTGTTTTGAGTAATAACTGAGGACTCGCCCGGCCAGCGTTATTCTCTAGTTATTTTCGTCAAGAAAGTTGAATTAGTTCGATCAAAAGTTCAGAGCCATCACTCCATGCAAGAAGAAGACCTTTAATCCGACCACCAGCGTTAATAACATTGTGCAGTAATTGCCTGCATCAACAAACCGTGTGAACGGTTTGCAACGAACAGACATTTTGCCAAGCCGACCGGCCTGCCTTCAACGCTCACGAGCGGTGCCATCCCGCTGGGCAGCGGACCGGGACTTCCTGCCGAGTACTGGACAGACGGCGCTCTCCCTCCGACACCGGGACGAGAGAAACCCACTCCAAGCCGCAGACGCTCTGCGACATCCCTCCGGCCAGCGGACCGGCACCTCAAGCCGAGGTCAAGCTATCAGCTCCGGAGAGGTCCAAAGTGGTGAACATCTCCCAGTCTTCAGGCAAAGTAGGCTAAACACCCACGCACACTGCTGGAGTCACACGCATGTTCTTGAGTTGGTGATGTCTCTTTTCTTTTGATTCATAGTAATCTTTAATTAATAAGAAATCCGGTTAGGGTCTCGTTAGTGTCAAAATTACTATAGTAATCTTTGAATGCTTCCCAGACTCGCGACTTTACCATCCGCTCATCTCCATCCATTCATTACCATGATCATTTAGTCTCTACATTTTATGTTATCAATATTGTTTGTTTGAATCATCCTTTCATTTATTCACCTTGATTTATTTAGTAAATAAACATATTTAACCGTACGTCGTTGTCTGTGCAGGTTTGTTTTAATGTGGAGAACCGATGGATATGTGTAGAATTCACTTCTTCATGTGTGAGATTGAATTAAATTGTTCTGAAATTGATTAGAATTGATACAAGTTAACCTTGTTTAGTCGAATTTGATTAATTACCTCCGGATTATTCAAATAGACAAAATAACGGAGGTGGTGCCCCATTAACGAGTGTTTATTATTAGTGTATCTCCTACATAAGCATCGTGACTTTCTTTTTGGTTACATTTTTCAAACTGCCAAAGCACTTTTAAATTTTAGGTTGTCACAACATGGAAAGCACAGGTGTTAGTGGTAGCATAAATGGCTGCATTTCCTTAAGGTGTTGCAGTTACAGAGTAATTGCATTTTGCATAGCTTAATTTGACACAGAAATGGAAGGGAGCAAACATCATTGTTATCAGTAACACCTGTGGTGCTCAAGTCAAAATGTGAAACACTGTGAAAGAGGTTTATTTTCTCTGGAATGTCTAATGTGAAAATACAATTGAAAAAGAATGAAACCAAATTATGAAAATGACTTCTAAAAGTAATCCACATCTTGCAGTTTTTTAGCCATCAAGGTGAGGTCAGGGTTTTCACTAATGTGAAAAATCTCAACAATTACCTGTTGGGTTGGTAGACTGAGCCAGTATTGGAGTAAACTAAGAATTATCATACAAATTGTAAAGATTTGGTGATAATGAGTGATTTTTTTAATGTCAACAAAGTCTATGAAATGACCCACACCTACAGTGAATCATTCCAACCAACAAGTATTGTGTGTCTATATAGTATATCCAATCCATCTGTCTCATAGAGTACCATTGTTGTTCAAAAATACATCAGTGACCACACTGTTGCACAGTGTGACATGTTATTTTATCTTTCACTGGCCCACTAATGCTCCATAAACTGGGACTTATGGTCTGACAGGCCTGTATTGCTCACAGAATTCTGACTTTGTCTTTATAGAAGATGGGCATGAGTATATCTGCACAGGTTCTGATGTTGACTGATGAGGTTAATACTCTCTTTGTTATGTCGAGTCTTTCTGTTTGGACCCAAATGCAGAGAGAGCAGAGGCAGTGGTCAAGGTGCAAAGGAATTTATTTGAATTCAGAGGGTTCGTGGAGGGGGACGTAGTGGAATGAGCTTGGCTGGTCGGCAGGCAGGCAGGCAGGCAGAGTTGT
The DNA here is from genome assembly GCF_040436345.1 of Pagrus major. Lineage (NCBI taxonomy): Eukaryota > Metazoa > Chordata > Actinopteri > Spariformes > Sparidae > Pagrus > Pagrus major. The sequence goes on from NC_133231.1 coordinate 1,562,252, forward strand.
CTGGGAGCTGCACAGGTGGAACTCCGGAAACCGGAGTGAAGAGGCGCTGTACTTTTCTGCCATGAGGCAGAAAAAACACACAATCATATGAGATGGAGCTCACAGAGAAAAACACAAAGAGATCCGTGGAACGTATAACATTAATTCTTGGAAAACACAAGGCTAACGGTGGTTAGAGGCTCTTGATATAATCACTGTAACTGGTGGAACAATCTGGCGCCGGAGTGGAGATGAGACCGGGGTTATATAGCAGGGGATGATGAGTGGAATGATTTGCAGGTGCGCCTCTCCGCTGCTGCCGACACTGCTGCCAGCCCACAGGTCAAGACACAGGTAAACAGGAGCAGGTGAGGAAAAAGGGAGGGGGGAAGACAGACAGGGGGGAAAACACAAAAACACAACAACAACAATCCCGACTCCCATGGTCAGACCGTGACACTCCTTGCATTGGCTGGGAATTGAAGCTGGGCCTCCCACGAGTGGAACCGACAATTCTTTAGCTACACGCCCCTAAACCAATTTTCATTCATTGGCTGTGTCCCAATTCAGGGGCTGCATCCTTCGGAGGACGCAGCCTTTTCGGCCTTCAAATACGAGTCCTTCGGAGAGACCTTCGAAGGCCGCATCAGCCGTTGTTAAATCTATGGTCTACGATTTGAAAGATTGATCATTATTATTAACATTATTTAGATGGTGGTTATGGCCCAATAGTACGACCTACACAATGTGAAGAGCAAAAGGAACCAAATAATTCCATTCTCTCTAGCGCCTGCAAAACGGAAAAGAAATTGACCGCATGGCTCCTATTGGTCAATTTTCCCATCCATTCCCCTCGCTCACTCTCCTGCTCCTGGTCACACCTCGTCCCGACCCACTTCTGCATTTGAAACTACAAGCGGGCAAGAGGTTTGTTTTGCCCTGAGCAGTTCAGGTACGGAGGGAAAGCAGAGCTTGCCCCACCAGCAAAGGCTGAAAGAAAGCAAAAGTCTGTCACTGAGTCTGTCGCGGAGATGTAAACAAAGAGGTCTCAAACCCGATTAAAAATTGGGTCATCATTTGAATGGTGGCGAAAGGTCCGTGAAGATATGGACCCGATGCTGTTACAGCGGAGTTTCTGTTGAACAGGTAATCTTTCGTCTTTATTGTGGATGTTGTGACACAGATAACTTTCATGCTGATGCTGGCTTATGACTGTGAAAGCTGCCGTTAGTTTTTTTCTGTGTTATTAGACGGCATCGAGACAATTTCTGTCTCTGCAGTATTGTCAACACTTGTTTATTTGTTCGACGGAGACGTTAGCCTCTATGTTAGCATTGTAAGCTAACAACAAGCTAACATTGCTATCATGTTTACACCTCAGCCTATGTATTTGCTCGTGGCAGCTAAATGAAGCAGCTAGTAATGCAGGCTAAAGCTATTCTGATACAGCGGAGTTTCTGTTGAACAGGTAATCTTTCGTCGTCTTTATTGTGGATGCTGTAACAAAGATAACTGTCATGCCGATGCTGGCTTATGACTGTGAAAGCTGGCGTTTTTTGTCTGTGTTATTAGGCGGTGACGAAACAATTTAGAGATGTTAGCCTCTATGTTAGCCTTGTAAGCTAACATTGCTATCATGTTTACAACAAATCAGCCTATTTATTTGCTCGTGGCAGCTAAATGAAGCAGCAATGCAAGTAAGATGAATGAAAACCTCCGCTTCGCGTTGGGGTTTCAATCATCCTGTCCGGATTTATTTCTCCATAACAACCTCTCGCCTGGTCACTACTCAACTGTTTTGCTAACCCTCCTCCCGGCTTTGTTTTCAACGAAGCCTTTGCTAAATCAGTATGATGGATTATCATATAGGCGTTACGATGTGTGTATTTGTGTGTCTTATCTGTCATAAACAAGAGATTACGGTTTACGGGCACGTTTGTGTCGCGGTTGTGGTGCTACTCAGACAACAGCTGGGACACAGCTGGTCCGAGGCTCATGTAGGTTTATTTTTCAGCCACAATGTGGAAGCGATCATTATGATTAAAGCTGACGGCAGCATCTGTTAGTCTCTTGGCCCTCAATAACTTTTAGAAGTGGCTAACTTAGCTGTTGATAAATAGTAACTTATTACCTAGCTGTAACATAACGTAGCTGTAACATGCTAATGACGTTACGCTAGCTTGGCTGTGGAGCTTAGCTGTGGACATTGTAATGACTTACAAGATTTACGTTAGTTTCAACGTGCATTGTAGTAACTTTACCTGTGAAATGGACATCGTTACTCCGCATTCAAAGCTGGTGCTGTATTTGGTTTCTGCCGGCTGGCTTGTTGCTCTTGTTGCTTGTTGCGGGAGGGGGTGTGTCATGGGAAGCTCCGAGGGGAGAGCGATATGAGCTCGGAGGGGAGGGATTAAGGAGCACAGAGGGGAGGGGTGTGTGTGTGTGTGTGTGGCGGGGGGGGGGGGTGGGGATGCTTTTTTCAAATCTTTCTCAGATCATAGACCATAGCTTTAAATGGGAGGGTCTAGTCTTTGGAGCATTTCCTGGTTGCGTCACCAGATGTTCCCGCCTTTACCCTTACATCACAATTTCTGCTGCCCAGGCCTGCTAAAGTGACGATCTACACCACTTGATGTCGCCATTTTCTTTCTTTCTCTCTTCTTTTTTGGGCGTGCAAAGAATCTTGGGATATGGGAGGCCGCGAAGGATAGTAGCAGTGCATCCTCCAAAAAGAGGGAAAAAAGAAGGCTGCATTTGTGGGGTGCATTTGGAGGAGCCTTCGAATTGGGACAGCCTTCACGCGGCGTTGCAACATAATTGGCCTTCAAATACGTCCTTCTAAGGGTGCCCTGAATTGGGACACAGCCATTTCCTATGGTAGTGCTAAACCACTATGGATGTAATGTCCCTACTGGGCACCGATGCTTTGTGGCACTGAAACCGATTGACCTTTGTTTTTCCCCTCAACTCCGAAACATCATTCAGTTGTCAGCGGATGGATAAGAACCAAGGCGAAATCGAGGTCATCACCTTGTGTATTGCATGCGTTTTTAATTAATAAAGGTTTTTGATGAAGCACTAGCTAAACATCGTACAGATACATTTGTAGTCAAAGAAGAGAATCGATATTATTATACTACACATGCACACGACCATTTCACTTCATTTTGATCTTTGATGCTTTTCTATGCAGTTTTACTCAATTCAGTTTTATTTTCAGATTAAGTACTAAGACCAAACTGTGAAAGTACTTCACTACAAGTAAAAGTCCTGTATACAAGACCTAATTCAAGTAAAAGTACGTAAGTATCATCAGCTAAATGTACTTAAAGTATGAAAGTAACTGTAGGCCTACTCACTGTACACTACAATGTTCCCTGTCAGTGTTTTCCTATTATATCTGATGTTTTTAGATTAATATTACTGCTGCATTAAGGTGTTTATTGTATTTCACTGCTGTAGATGTTTTAAGGTTGAGCTCATTTTAACTACTTTATGTACTGTTGAGTGCGAGTTTAATGGGATGCATCATGTTATGTAAGATCATCATATGTTTGTAGTGTTGCTGTCCTGTAGGAACCATGTATCTCTGAAAAGCCAACTTTTCATAAGCTCAGGAAGACAGCGTGTTTTCAGCTTTGTGACAATGTATTTTCTACCTCCATCCATCCATCCATTTTCTTCCGCTTATCCGGGGCCGGGTCGCAGGGGCAGCTGTCTGAGCAGGGACACCCAGACTTCCCTCTTCCCGGACACTTCCTCCAGCTCCTCCGGGAGGATCCCAAGGCGTTCCCAGGCCAGCCGAATCAGAATCAGAATCAGAAACCAGCCGGGTGACATAGTCACTCCAGCGTGTCCTGGGTCTTCCCCGGGGTCTCCTCCTCCCGGTGGGGCATGCCTGGAACACCTCCCGAGGGAGGCGTCCATGGGGCATCCGATACAGATACCCGAGCCACCTCAGCTGGCTCCTCTCGGTGTGGAGGAGCAGCGGCTCTACTCCGAGCTCCTCCCGTGTGACAGAGCTCCTCACCCTATCTCTAAGGGAGCCACCCACCACCCTGCGAAGGAAACTCATTTCGGCCGCTTGTATCCGGGATCTTATTCTTTCGGTCACGACCCAAAGTTCATGACCATAGGTGAGGGTAGGAACGTAGATTGACCGGTAAATCGAGAGCCTCGCCTTTCAGCTCAACTCTCTCTTCACCACGACAGACCGATACAACGACCGCATTACTGCGGCCGCTGCACCGATCCGCCTGTCAATCTCGCACTCCATCCTTCCCTCACTCGTGAACAAGACCCCAAGATACTTGAACTCCTCCACTTGAGGCAGGAACTCTCCCCCAATCCGGAGGGAGCAAGCCACCTTTTTCCGGTTGAGAACCATGGCCTCAGACTTGGAGGTGCTGATTCTCATCCCAGCTGCTTCACACTCGGCTGCAAACTGCCCCAGGACATGCTGGAGGTCCTGGCTCGAAGGAGCCAACAAGACAACATCGTCTGCGAAAAGCAGGGATGAAATCCAGTGGCTCCCGAACCAGATCCCCTCCGGCCCATGACTGCGCCTAGAAATTCTGTCCATAAAAATAATGAACAGAACCGGTGACAAAGGGCAGCCCTGCCAGAGTCCAACATGCACCAGGAACAGGTCTGACTTACTGCCAGCAATGCGAACCAGGCTCGTGCAGGGACCGTACAGCCCTTAGCAGAGGGCCCCCGACTCCGTACTCCCGAAGCACCTCCCACAGAATTCCCTGAGGGACACGGTTGAATGCCTTCTCCAAGTCCACAAAACACATGTGGACTGGTTGGGTAAACTCCCATGAACCCTCGAGCACCCTGCGGAGGGTATAGAGCTGGTCCAGTGTTCCACGGCCAGGACGAAAACCGCATTGTTCCTCCTGACTCCTGAAAATTCAACTATCGGCCGAATTCTCCTCTCCAGTACCCTGGAATAGACTTTACCAGGGAGGCTGAGGAGTGTGATCCCCCGATAGTTGGAACACACCCTCCGGTCCCCCTTTTTGAATAGAGGGACCACCACCCCGGTCTGCCAGTCCAGAGGCACTGTCCCCAACTGCCATGCGATGTTGCAGAGACATGTCAGCCAAGACAGCCCCACAACATCCAGAGACTTGAGGTACTCAGGGCGGATCTCATCCACCCCTGGTGCTTTGCCACTGAGGGGCTTCCGAACTACCTCAGTGACTTCGGCTTGGGTGATGAATGAATCAACCTCCGAGTCCCTAGCCTCTGCTTCCTCTATGGAAGGCATGTCAGTGGGATTGAGGAGATCCTCAAAGTATTCCTTCCACCGCCCGACGATATCCCCAGTCGAGGTCAACAGCTCCCCACCTCCACCGTAAACAGTGTTGGTGGAGGGCTGCTTCCCCTTCCTGAGGCGCCGGATGGTTTGCCAGAATTTCCTCGAGGCCGACCGGTAGTCTTCCTCCATGGCCTCCCTGAACTTTTCCCAGCCCCAAGCCTTTGCTTCCACGACCGCCCGCGCTGCAGCACGCTTGGCCTGCCGGTACCCATCAGCTGCCTCAGGAGTCCCCCAAGCCAACCAGGCTCGATAGGACTCCTTCTTCAGCTTGACAGCATCCCTTACTTTCAGTGTCCACCACCGGGTTCGGGGATTGCTGCCATGACAGGCACTGGAGACCTTACGGCCACAGCTTCGAACAGCCGCGTCAACAATGGAAGTGGAGAACAAGGTCCATTCAGACTCAATGTCCCCAGCCTCCCTCGGGATCTGGTCAAAGCTCTCTTGGAGGTGGGAGTTGAAGACCTCCCCGACAGAGGGTTCCACCAGACGTTCCCAGCAGACCCTCACAATACGTTTGGGTCTGCCAAGTCTGTCCAGCTTCCTCCTTTGCCAGCGGATCCAACTCACCACCAGGTGGTGATCAGCTGACAGCTCAGCCCCTCTCTTCACCCAAGTGTCCAAGACATACGGCCGGAGGTCAGATGACACGACCACAAAGTTGATCATTGACCTCCGGCCTAGGGTGTCCTGGTGCCATGTGCACTGATGGACACCCTTATGCTTGAACATGGTGTTCGTTATGGACAAACTGTGACTAGCACAGAAGTCCAACAACAGAACACCACTCGGGTTCAGATCGGGGAGGCCGTTCCTCCCAATCACACCCCTCCAGGTAACACTGTCGCCGCCCACGTGAGCGTTGAAGTCCCCCAGTAGAATGATGGAGTCCCCGGTTGGAGCACTCTACAGTACCCCTCCCAGGGACTCCAAGAAGGCCGGGTACTCTGCACTGCTGTTTGGCCCGTAGGCCGAATCAACAGTGAGAGACCTATCCCCGACCCGAAGGCGCAGGGAGACGACCCTCTCGTTCACCGGGGAAAACTCCAACACATGGCGGCTGAGCTGGGGAGCTATGAGCAAGCCCACACCAGCTCGCCGCCTCTCACCGCGGGCAACTCCAGAGTAGAAGAGAGTCCAGCCTCTCTCAAGGAGTTGAGTTCCAGAGCCCAGACTGTGCGTGGAGGTGAGCCCAACTATCTCTAGCCGGTAGCGCTCAACCTCCCGCACTAGCTCAGGCTCTTTCCCCCCCAGTGAGGTGACATTCCATGTCCCCATGGCTAGAGTCACCGTCCGGGGATTGGGTCGTCAGGGCACCCGCCCAGGACAGCCACCCAAATCACACCGCACCAGCCCCTTCTGAACCCTCCTGCGGGTGGTGAGCCTACTGGAGAGCAGGCCCACATCGCTCCTTATGGCTATGCCCGGCCGGGTCCCGTGGGCAAAGACCCGGCCACCAGGTGCTCGCCTGCGAGCCCCAACCCCGGGCCTGGCTCCAGGGTGGGGCCCCGGTGACGCCATTCTGGGCGACGTAAATGTCCTTGTTCTTATCTCTTTCATAGGGGGCTTTGGAACCGCTCTTAGTCTGACCTGTCACCTAGGACCTGGTTGCCTTGGGAGACCCTACCAGGGGCATTAAGCCCCGGACAACATAGCTCCTAGGATCATTCAGGTGCTCAAACCCCTCCACCACGGTAAGGTGTCAGTTCAAGGAGGAGCCTACCTTGTTTAGCTTAACCCTATAGGCGCCAGAGTTCATTTAGGAAAATGTTCCGTTTGGATTGTAAGATTTCAAAAGGCTGTAGCTTGGAAGTGGTGAGAGATAAATCCATAGTGTAAATGAGAAAAATATTCATAATGACCTAAAGTTTGTGATGGGAGTAAATTTAATCATCTAATTTGCATATTGTGACGTCACCAGGTGACTGAAAGTAACTTTCAGTAAAACTGATTTCTGAACATATTTACACAGAAAAAAAATATTTATATTGTCATCTCATCCTCAAAATAAAGGAACAGGAGTTTGACTGAAGTAAATTTACTAATCTAATTTGTATATCACCAGGTAAAATTCAGTAAAACGGAATTCTGAACATATTTACACAGTAGATTTTTTTTCATTTCATTTAATTTTTTCATAGATTTTTTTCATCCTCTCATCCTCAGAGTAAATGAACAGGAATCTGATAGGAGTAAATTTCCTAATCTAACTTGTAAAAAGAAAAGAAAACTCTCGCCGTGGTCAGTGTGTGTTGCTTGTGTGACAGTATGTGCAGCTGCAGCATCGTCAGTCACGAGCGATCGTCATCAGAGGGCAAATCGTCCCCTTCTGAATCGCGATCAGCAAAGATCTTAGCAAGCACCTCATCCACACTGTAAAGTCTTTTGGGCATTTTGTTTTTTATTACAAAAATCACTATCTGTCTCTCGATCTGTCCAGCACACTTCTGCCACCGCTCCGCGGCTCTCTCCTCTCCCACTCTGCCGTTTAGCCGCTGCCGCTCCGACAGCTGGTGTCGGGTTTCAAACTTTTTTTTCCTCAGGTATTTTGCATAGAAACACACCCCCAAATGACGTCAGGATTGAAGCTGAATCTATTGGCCATCTAGTGGTAGCAAGCAGTAACAGCACAAGGCAGTAGATTTAAAGATATGGGCTGTTTTAATGAGCAATGTTGCCTGTCGCAATAATGCGACTTTGGCGCCTAGAGAGTTAAAAAGTAGTAAAGTTTTCTCAAAACTTAAAGGAACACTTCATTCTTCTGCTTATCAAAATGTGTGTCGAAATAAACACATCTGGAGATGTCTGTTTCACAAAGCAAAAGGTACATTGAATTTAGGCTTCCTGGAAACAACAGGAATATTAGCTCACTCTCATTAATTATGAACTCAGGAATCTGTTAATTCAAAGTACTTTGAATTTAATTGTAGTAAAAAGTACAATATTTGCCTCTGAGACACAGTAGAGTGGAAGTACAGTATGAAGTGGCATAAAATGGGAAAGTAAAAGTACCCCGATTTTTTACTTCAATAAATGTACTTTTACATTGCCCCGCTGTGTATGTATATACACGATGGAGATAAAAACACAAGAATAGCAACATACTTACAAACTTTGAAATTCAATGAATGAGGTAGCATATATCTGAGGTATCTGTAATAGAGCTGAGCAAATGGCATTGTTAACATAGGGCAGTAGTGCAAAAAGAGTCATCAACGTGCAAAAACAGGGGAGGAGGGGGCAGAGTGGAGGTATCAGGGTTTGAATGTTGGTAGGTGAGAGGACATGTATATGTTTGTGTAGGATCGGGGGTCAGCTAGAAAGGTGTCTTTGTAAGTCCTCTGTCATTCCATTCCACCATAACCATCATCTTCCTTGATTTCAGCCCCTCTGGTGCACCTACTGTACAATTAATTTAGAAAAATAAGGTCAAATTTCATTCATAGCAGCTTTATATACTAAAATCAGGAGTAGCAATACTGAAAAAGATGGTTTTGTACATTCTGATCCGTTTCAGCAGAGGTATTGTCATTTGTGGTTGTTTCGCTGTTCTCAAATGTCAAAAAGGGCAAAAATTGTTACCCCAAAAGGAGGTAAGGGTTAAAAACACACAGGCATATATAATGTGTTTTTTTCCCACTCTTGTCACAGGACAAAAAATCAGTTTTTTTTCTTGGGAGGTTAAAAGTCATTTCCTGCAAGATACCTTGTGGGATCTCTTCACCTCGTCAGGATCAAACTGATGCAGCCCAAGGACAACCCCTCTCTGCAGGACAAGTCCGCACCTCTGAAGGAGAACATAGTCAAACAAAATGCTCTGACTTTGGTCTGTCAGAGAGGAGGAGATGCCTCAGACATGACAGAGGTGCTGGGGGAATACATCCTCCAGTTTGGTAAATACAAAGGGAAATCCTTTGGGTGGCTTTTGGACAATGATATTGGTACACAATCTAACTCATCAAGCACTCAGAGAAAGAGGCTGCAGGAGTTTCTATGACAATGGGTCACAACAAGGCCAGCTGTTGTCATTGCTGCTTGAATGAAATAGAATCTCTTCTCTGTTATGAGTCGGAAAAGCCCACCGCTCGAGTAGCCTCACAGGATGATCAGTGAGTTGGCTTTGGCTCTCCTGCCAAGAGCACTTGCTGGGACATGTGGAACAGCGGTGCTGATTACTTTGCAGCCTTCATCATGGGGACTAAGTGTTTTTCAGGGACTCAGTTGTACTGATTGTGGTATTACCTAAGAAAGAAAGAGTTGGCCTCTCCTCTCCACCATTTCTTGCTTCAGAGCAAGCCATGAGTAGGTTTAATTTTATATTCAAAACATGCATTTTATTTTCTTAGTACCAAAATACAACTGAAGTCATTTAACATATGCGTTTAACTAAAATTATTTCAGTACAATGTAGAAACTGTTTTTTTTGACAGCATGCTACTTCTTCCTGTTTATGTCTTAGTGATGGACGATAAGGAGGAGCTGGCAAAATCAATGCAGAGTATATCATCCACCAAGGAACTGGTACAATGTTGTAAGTAAATTTTTGTTTGATTTTCTACTGACTGCACATTAAAAATTGATTTTGGCTCAAACAGTGTTATTAAATGCAAGTCTGCTATTCCATTGAATCTTTTTGTGTGTTCCCAGCTGCTGCTCCATCATCTTCGGTATTTGCTGTACCAGGACGAGCCGCAGGGATTAAAACAGGTTTTTGTAAAACATCAAACGTGCCGGATTGAGCCACAATAACTTGCTCTCCAAAACGGAACCATGAATGAAACTGTTCTTTTTTGTGTTGTCTGTGTTCTGGCCATGTTACAGTAATGTTGTTTGCATGCTGTTACTCCTAACAATAGAATTCATGAACTGATTTCCTCATAACTGAGGGTAGGTACAGATGTTTTTCTTCATGCATGTTAGAGTTGGAAAAATTAAATTGCTTTCCCTTCGTAGAGAAAAAGAAGCCAAAGAAGATTATTATAATTGAGCATCAATCCATACAAAAATGTGGGAATTTGTGTTTGGCATATAACTATTCAATTTTTAGATCAAAATTAAGTACCCTTTGAATTTATGCGACTTAGCAGGTGAGGTAAGATTTTAGTGGTCTGTGCCTTTACGAAGAATTATTCTTTCATGTTTGTAACTGACAATTGTCTCTTTATAGTTCCATCTTCTTCAATGTCCAGCAATACATTGCGTTAATTCATTCAAATACCTTATGCACTGTGGATATTTTATATACATATACACACACACATATACATACATATATACATATACATATACATATGTATATATATATATATATGAAGCATGGCAATCTGACCTTGGGTCAAGTGCTGTCGCAACTCTCAGCCATGTGATGTTGGTCTTCTCCTTACGACCCTCCATGTCTGCTGCGAAGATTCCCTTGAACTTGATCATGTAAGCTGGGTCGTCCTCAGTGACCTCCATCACTTGCGACAGATGACACAACGCTGGCAGCACCGCTGAGCAAGACACAAACTTCTCTCCTCCCAGAAGTTCAGACACATACCTGCAATAATATAGAGAAGCACTTTAGTGGGGAACTAGTAAGGCCTACTGTAATTCACACAGAGTTCTCTCACTCACTCACCACACTCACACGCGCACACACACTCCAATCTTTCACACATGCATAGCCTACCCGCACGCACATAAACACACACCCAATCATTAACATTACTGTTCTGACACAGACCTACTTTGATTATTTAACAAATAGATATACACACGACACGGATACACAATAAATTACCTGCAGTGCTCCAGCATAGCCTCGAGCTTCTTCCGTTTCTCCAGCTCAGTAGCTGTCGGCATGGCGATGTTGGTTGTGTGCAGGGCCAGTGCATCGCTCAGAGGTTCAGCATTCCGCTGAACACGCTTGATCATTTCCAGGGTACTATTCCATCTGGTTGACACTTCCTGTGCGAGTGACTCTTTCTTCTGATGATGTGAGACTTGTTGCTGCTCGAGCTCCGCTTGGTTTGCTGGGCTATGCTTAAAATGTCCCACAACTTTTCTGCATTTTGCCAATGCGCTGTCAAACGGGCTGTTGGTTAGAGAAACTGTGACGGCTCGGTGCACACTGTGTGCGATGCACGGCATGTGCTCAAAGGGGAGCTGCCTGGACGCTGCAATGATTACTGAGGGACGTCCAGTAATCACCAGTGAGCGCAACTGCTTTTGTCTTCTCCAATGCCTGCTGTACCTTAGCCTTCTCCGTTTCCTGCAATTTCTGTACGTGGCTTGTAATGGTGGCTCTCGAAGGCAATTCGTAGGTCCAGTCGTTGGATGCTATGCGAATGATATCAGCTAAAACCTCGTCCTCCACAATGTTAACAGGCCTACATGCAGTAGCCACCCATTTAGCTATGGCTGCAGTAAGTTTGTTCTTAGTTGTGGTATCAAAGTGCTTCTGTCTGAAGTCATCCATTGTCTCCTGGCTATGACGAGGGGGCGGAGAATTCGCATCAGCTGTGTGCTTTGCCAACAAGTGATATTTCAGACTGGACGTGCTATGATGATAGCTCAGTTCGCAACAACAAAAGACACAGATCACTTTGGTCTTGTCAATGGAACCATTTGGCAACTGTTTAAAAGTAAACTTTCCATTCAGAATCTTATTGGCATCCATTTTGGCGTCTCGCGCTCGCCATCCACTCAAAACGTAATGTGCCTGCTACTCTTTGGCCGGCTCGCAAGCCCAAACATCGTGCCTGTTATTTTGCTTCCAGTCTAGCTAGAACCGGTGTGGTGTTGTAGTTTTTCTAACGTTACTAGTTGTTGCAACAGCGTGTGAAAGAACTACACAGTTTGCTAGGCCAAAAAGAACGTTAATCTCGCGATAAAAACATTGACTCCGTTAAAATGGGCTTGCGTTAACGCCCGCTAATAACATGTTTAACTGACAGCACTAATATATATATATATATATACATATATATATATATATATATACATATATATATATATATATACATATACACATATACACACACACACACACACACACACACATATGTATATATGTGTATATATATATACACATATGAAATGAGAGAGACAGTGTCTCCTACATGTGGGCCTAAATAGACTTTTCAGTGGAGGTAATCAGACACACCTGCCCTCAATCAACACCTAACACAGCCATTGGCTCACAACGAAGTGTGATCCTCTACCCATCATCATATGGATACCAGTGAGAGGGACTCCACAGCAGGAGTGGTATCATTTCCAACAGTCTCAGTGAACTGATGAAAGGCTACCAAAGGCTCCACAAGCTGCAGATACTGTCCCAGGGAAGCATGGAACCTCCAGCTAAATAGAAAATAAATGAAGTTCAGCGTTAGTTTATGCAGGACACGGAAGTCAGAAGCCCTGGTTATAATCAGCTGACAGCCTGCTAATTGATTCATCGTTACCAATCAGTCTCACACCAATCACAGCTATTCTCACCACAAGGCGATCCATTTAAACAGGCTCCCTCCTCACTCATAACTACTCCAACTTAAAAGCTGCCACACACTACTGCTGCTGGAAAGCTTGCCGCCACCACGCCAGCCTCCATCTTTTTGTTTTTTAAAGTAGATCAGCCATATCAGGGCTCAAAGTGAGCCATGAGGAAGACAATTCTTATACTGTTATAATATTGTTACTGATACTAAATCTTGTATATCCTGGGAGGTTTTCTGCATTGCTTTCCCTGTTTTGGCTTTGCATGCTGCTTGGTCAATTCAGAGAGCATCAGAAGAGCAGAGCCATCAGCGCCAAGCATAACTGTATTCCATTTGTTGCAATAAATGGTTAAACCTATGACGAGAGTGTTCCTGACTGAACTAAAAGTTAATGCGAATTTCTGTGACAAACATTTTAAATATCATTATAAACTACATTTTGTATTAATCAACATTAGGTTCACGGTTCAAAGTTCTTTATCTATTTTATTTTTATTATTTATTTTATTTCCTTTATTTTATTCTTTATAAGCAGTCCCCACCCACGAGTGCCCGACTGGGACCAATAGGACTGGTGGGTGGGTGAGTTTTTGTTTTGGACCACAAACGCTGATGGAAGACATAAGGACGTTTTAAAGGGGACATACTATGTAAAACTCACTTTTTCGTTGCTTTAGTACGTATATTTGTGTATCTGGAGTGCCTCCCCACCCCTTAAGCGTGAGTTTCGACAATTAAGTCAATGTTTCGTAAACTGCCGGAGTCAGGAAAGGAGTCTCTAAACGAGCCATTTAGATTTTATCCTGGACTGTTACGTAACAGTCCGGGTGATTTGAATACTACCGCCCTCGCGCTGGGTATCTCCTCCCATACTACCCCAGCTACCTGAACGATGATCCACCATTCTCTCGTTCTCGCTTCACTTGTACGCGACAACCTGACCACTACCATGTACAACCCGAAAGCCAAGCACTGCTGCTCTGTTGTCGGATGCATGGATCCTCCTGTTTCGCTACATCGCCTCCCTACCAAAGAGGATATCAGAGCGAAGTGGCTACATTTTATTTATCAGGGAAACGTCCCAGCTTCAGTGAGCAAAAGCGTTTTTGTCTGTGCCAATCACTTCATGCCGGACTGTTTCAGCAACCAGGGTCAGTATAACGCTGGACTGGCAACGAGATTGTTCCTAAAAGATGGATCCATACCCACTGTCCGTGGCAACGCCACAGATGATGGAACTGTAAGTATTTTAAAGGAAGGAAGGAAGGAAGGAAGAAAACTTTATTTATCCCCAAAGGGCAATTCAGTTTCTACAGTGGTTGACACCGTCATAAAAAACATTCATACGACATAAATCATACATACATAGACATATTATAATAAATAAAACAGAACACTATTTCATTGCCCAAATTCCCGGCTCAGTTCTCAGTAAAAACAGTATAGTTTGTGTTACTTTGGCCGTTTAGCACATGAGCTAATGCTAACCATCGATGTAAATATGAGGCTGAACTAACGTCACGTGAAGTTATCAATGTTGGGCTTACTGGCCGTAGGATTCACGATAATGTTAATGTTACCAAACGTTAATTTGTCATATCAGCACTCTTTTAAAACATGACTGAATTGAGAAAATTAATTAGGATATTGAGATTTTATCGCCTCTAACTGGCCAGTGAACCACTGCTCAGCCGTGAACATGTGGAGGAGACGGTATGAAATGGTCTCAGTTATTCATGGCCAGTGAGCTACGTTAATTAATCAGCATGTTGTGCTAAAGGACAGTGTGTTAGACGCCCAGGAGTAACTTGGCAGTTGAACGACTTCCTGTGTGTTGGTATACATGTAACTACGTGTGTAGCGTTAGCTGCTGGCATGAGAGACCAGACCTGAGAGTACCAAAACGTTATCTGCAGTAAAGCAATCACTACTTTGTTTTGGAGCCAGAGACAGGGGTTACCTGCTACATGTCTGCTGTGCTACTATCAGTCATATGCAGGCATGGACACATAAAAGTTGCTTCACAAATGTGTATTGCTCACTTACTAAATCTAATGTGAAATGAGGGATTTGCATGGGTTGCTGCGGATTATGATTTGCCAGATTTTGTCTTATCAAATTGATTTTTTATTAATCATTTCTGTGTACATAGTTTTATTGTTTCATGTAACATGAGAAAATGGACACATAACTTATTACTTCCTTTTGTGTTTAGACAAGCACATCTGTACAGCAGCCTGTGGTGCATCATGTTGCCTGCCAGACAGACCAACCAGTGACATGCACAGTTGGCACACAGCTTTCCATGAGAACTCTCCAGCCTCACTTCAGAAGCACAGGTTTGTTGACCAAAAGCATATCATGTGATGTTAGTCACTATGTTTCTCTATAATGTAATTTTTGTTTTACTCTATTATGAATATGGAGTGACTAATGAAAATTCTGTTTTCATCTATCAAAGGCACACATAAATCAGTGTCCTGTGCTGATGTTGGTGTTGGCACCTCAACCATTGCCTTCTCAACCATTCTTAACATCAACCCCAATAAAGAGACCACGTAAAAAAGGGCTTGCTTGGAACTGGAGGAGGTGGAAGAGGAGAATCCATTGGAGGGCAGTTCATCCATGGACATTCCCGACCCCAAGCATTCTACGTATGATCCTGAGGACTCTGTCACAGTTTTGTCTGAGTCAGCAGATGTGACGCGAGTTAACCTCAGAATTTACTTTTTTTTTTTTTTTTTTTTACATTATTTGTCTCAAGCAGTATGGGAGTTACTAATTTATCTTTGAAATTTTTGTTTTTCTACTAGACTGGAGCCTTCCTGCCCTGTTCATAAGACACCAACATATATTGTCTATGAAAAGTGTCTGCTGGAGCTGTTTGAGGTGTGCCCTGTCTGTCAGCGTGTTTCAGACGTGCAGACAAGAAGGATAGGCACATTCCTCTCTGTAGAACAGACGTGCCCACATTGTCAGTTCTTCAGAAAATGGAACAGCCAGCCAATTCTGGGAAGCACACCTGCAGGAAACCTCCAGCTTTCAGCTGCAGTATACACCACAGGTGCATCTTTCTTCAAACTTGAAAAGGTAATGGATTAAGACTTCACTATGTCATTTTATTAGTTTTGCATATCATATTGCTAAATGTTGTATAGAGCAGTACTTATGACACATCTTGTCTGTCTGTCTGTCCTCAGATCTTACGGGCAATGCAGCTGAAGATGTTTCGATGTTTCAGTATGACACTTTTAGGCGTCATGCATGGACGTATATAGAGCCTGCCATCATACACACATGGAAGACTGTGCAGGACGGCATTGATGGAGCAGCTTAGTCAGCAGGAGTGTTATCCTAGGTGGCGACTTAAGGGCTGACTCACCAGGTATACAAGACTCTCTGATACATTTTACTCTAATGTTTTTGTTTAGAGAAGTGGTTACTATGAAGTACAACAAAGTGATATGTAAAATGTAATTTTTGTGAAATGATACATTTATTTTTGAAGGCCACTCTGCCAAGTTTGGCAGTTACTCAATGATGGACCTGAGGAGCAACACTTTTATTGACATACAGCTGGTTCAGGTGAGTTAAAAGGCGTGATCCGTATTCAAGTTAACTAATCTGTGTTTAATGAGTGCTTTTTAAAATCATATTGTTTAATAGACTTTTATGTTCTGTTTTTGTGTTTTTCTGATCAGAGCAACGAAGTCGGTGGAAGTTACCACATGGAGAAAGAAGGTCTGAAGACGAGCCTTGCTCTCTTGGAGGCACGTGGTGTTACATTGGACAGCATTGTCACAGACCGTCACCCTCAGATCCAGAAGTACCTGAGGGAGGCCAACGTGACACAGTACTACGATGTCTGGCACATGGAAAAAGGTATTTGTCACTGTGTTTGTGTGTTAGAGGGGGAAAATCAGGATAAAATGCCCTTGCTCACAGGTCCACACAGTATATTTTCCTATTATCATAATTACTAATGTGTTACATGGGTTAGGGTTAGAGTTGTTTTGTATTCAACATATACTATTTATCTGAACGTGACTGCAATATTGTTTTATTAGGACTGTCCAAGAAACTGGTCAAGATAGCCCAGAACAAAGATTTCGAGAAGTTGAAGAAGTGGCTTTGCAGCATAAAGAACCATGTGTACTGGACAGCAGCTTCCTGTACATCAGGGCCAGAGAGAGTGGCTAAGTGGACCTCCATTCTTAACCATGTCCAAGACGTCCACACACATCAAGATCCTGCTTTCCCCCAGTGCTTGCATTCGCAGCGCACCTCAAGGGACAAGAGCAAATGGTTGACAGCAGGTAGATACACAAACAAAATTGTGTGTAAAATTGATTGATTTTTTTTTCAGGAACACCAGCTTTCTGCAGGCTAGAAAAGGTGTTGACTAATAAGAGAATTATGAAAGATGTGGAAAAACTCAGCCCTCACTATCAGACCTCATCGCTGGAGGCATTTCACAGCATCATTCTGCGGTTTGCACCCAAGAGTGTTGTCTTCCCATACCTTGGAATGTTATGCAGGTGAATAAACCATCACTATCTGTTTAGTTCATTATAATTTAGTGTGCCTGCTATCATTTTTAAAGTACTATTTTGCCACCCAAGACTCTATCTGACTGCCCTGCATTACAATGAAAATGCTGGCCGACCACAGGCAACATCTACAAGTGGAGAGCTGCTGTACAGAGTCAACTTCCCCAAATCAAAACACAGAGAATGCACTGCAAAGCCTGTGAAAGCAGAGCCAACATTCCGTAAGTTTTACAATCTTTTATTTACCCCCACAAATTCAAATAAACATGGACACACAGGCATAACACAAAAGGTTGAAAATAAACACAAACAAATAAAATCTGAATTCTTTTTAGATGGTTTTCAAAATAAATAATAAATAAGGAGAATGTATAAATAAGAAGTAATTATGAGAAATAAGAAGAGAAACTTTACAGCACTGCAGCACAAGGCTTTTTGGTTCTAGTGCAATTTTCCTGTAAACATTAATTTTTGTTTATTGCACTGCAGACTACGTTGATGCACTGTTGGACCTGATCTCCGAGAAGGTTTTCCAGGACCCTGCCCCATATGTGAACGAGGTGCTGAAACTCAAAATCCCTGAAAACCTCTCGGCTCAGTATGATAGACCCAACAAGCTGGACGTTATAGCCAGTTATGTGTCAAGGTTCAACCAAGGACAGGTCTGAACCCAACATACTGTCCTTCTGCGTCAGGGAACTCTGCACGAATCCTCAGCACCACGCAGGCAGGCAGCACAACTCTCACTCTCCGCCCCAGAAAGTCACAGCACCAGCTTACAAAGTTTCTGTAGGCTAGGTATCTATATTGGCTGGACACAATTCGATATAAAGTCAGCACTGAATGTTCACATCCATGGCAACTAGATACTTTCTTTGTTATTATTTTCATATTGATATTGAAGTTAATATATAAAGTTCAACTGTTCCACTTCAGATATTTATTTTCCTATTATAATAATTATTATTTCATACATGTCAACACATGTTTACAAATGTTTCTTACAATAAAAAATCTTTACTAACTGTTCTGTGTGTTTTCATTGTTTGATATGTAATTGTCATGTTAACAAGTAAAAGATAGTAAAGATAAACTATAAGCAATGTAAGATAGAGGAAGCAGTTATGTGCTTTTCATCATAACACTTTTGCGATAAATTACCGTAATTTCCGGACTAGCCGCTACTTTTTTCACATGCTTTGAACCCTGCGGCCTAAACAATGATGCGGCTAATCTATAGATTTTTACGGGCTAATGGCCTCCAGGGGGCGCTCTAGCAGGAAGCGCAAGAGCAAGACAGACAGGTGGAAGAGATAATGTGCCGAGGAAGACGCTAGTTTGATTGTGTTTTGAACAGTCATTTTGCGCATCATGCACACACCCTCATCATGGAAAACACACAAAGAAATGCATATGATGCAGCTTTTAAGTTAAAGGCAATCGATCTGGCTGTTGAAGAAGGAAATAGAGCTGCTGCACGTAAGCTTGGCATCAATGAATCGATGGTGAGACGTTGGAGACGGCAGCGTGAAGAACTGACTCAATGCAAAAAGACGACAAAAGCTTTCAGAGGTAATAAAAGCAGATGACTTGAAAACGTTCTTGAAGACTGGGTGAACACACAGAGAGCAGGCAGCTGAGGTGTTTTCGCCATGCAGATCCAACTGAAAGCCAAAACAATCGCCACCGAAAAGAAGATTGAAGATTTTAGAGGTGGACCATTGTGGTGTCTCAGATTTATGAGATGAAAAGGCCTGTCCATCAGGGCATGGACGACTCTGTGTCAGCAACTCCCTCCCGACTACGAGGAAAAAGTTACAAACTTCCGCAAATTCACTCAAACAAAGATAGCCGAGAATTCCATCGGACCAGACGAGATCATAAATATGGATGAAGTACCTTTGACGTTTAACCTGCCTTCTTGTTAACAAGAAAGGTAAATCGTCCGTCACACTGAAAACAACTGGCCATGAGAGAACGCATTTCACGTGTGTTCTGAGCTGCACAGCATCCGGACAAAAGCTTCCACCAATGGTGATTTTTAAGCGGATGACATTGCCAAAAGAAAAACTCCCGGAAGAAATCGTCGTGAAAGTCAACATGAAAGGGTGGATGATAGAATGCCTAATTCAGGAATGGCTGACGGAGTGCTACGGCAAGCGACCGGGAGGATTTTTTCACAGAAAAAAAGCATTACTCGTTTTGGACAGCATGAGGGCCCATATAACAGATTCTGTGAAAGCAGCCATCAAGAGGACAAACTCAATTCCAGCTGTGATTCCTGGGGGCACAACGAAGTATTTGCAGCCACTCGACATCAGTGTGAATCGTGCATTTAAAGTGGCACTCCGAGTTGAGTGGGAGGCTTGGATGACTAGCGGCGAGAAATCATTCAGTGCAGTGGAGCAGTGTGAAAAAATCCACGATCACCAATGGGTTTCGAAAGGCTGGACTGCTGCGTGATGAAGAGGACAGCACAAGCACAAATTTGCCTCGAGACGAACGTGACATTGAGAGGGACAACGAAAGAGAGACTGAGACAGTGTGTGACGAAGTCATTCTGAGGCTGTTCAACTCCGACACTGAAGAAGACGACTTCAGTGGTTTTGGTGCGCAGGAGGAAGATGAAGATAGCAATCAATGACTTTTCTGGTACGCTGGTTATTTTTTTAACCAGCTGTGTTACTGCCGTTTTACTGCTGTGTTACTGCCGTGTTACAGGCACTGTTCAGAAAAAAGCATTTATTTAATTAAAAATTTTAAAAATCTTTCTGTGTACCATCTTTCTGTGTAAATATCTCATGTTACAACGTGGACACCTGCGGCTTATAGACAAGTGCGGCCTATATTCAGGTGCACTTAATAGTCCGGAAATTACGGTAATAGTATTTATTTGACTAAAAGCTTACTGCACTATTCCCCTCAGACGTAAAGGTCCATAGTCTGCCCGATAAATGTTCAGTGCATTCTGCAGTGAAAATACATTCAGGCAGACAGGTTCTAGACCAGGATGGTCCACTGTAGTGTAATATAACCATATAACCATAAATAAGTAGTTAGTGGTTAATGACAACTAGTAACAAGTACTGAGATATTAAAGAATCTAATCAAAATGTCAATGAATCATAAATGAATGGTTAAAACATGTATTACTCTGCACTAGTTGATTGAACATGCACCTATTGATTGAATTGATGATTAAACTACTAAATTGTGTTACTTTAGAGTGAAATATAACCACAAATGAAAGAGTGAAATCATGTGACTAAAAATACCACACTTTTATTATTGTTGTTAAAAGAGATGCAGTCAGTAGGGCAGTAGAACATATAATGGAGGAGAAGAAAAAAGGTCCACAGAGAAGCCAAGGCCAAACGTAAGGCAGGCAGTGCAGCTGCCAGCTCGGATTTTGCCAGCCTGAGATCGAGGGGCGCTGCGATGGCGAAGTTTTGCCGAGCAGGAAAGATCAAATGAAAAGCCCGGTGTCGAAGTTTGTCTCATGCTTTAATTGTCGACAATTAAACATTACTGCACTCAGTTTTGGAGGACTCCTGGAGTTTATTTCCTTTTTATTGGTGACTTTGAAACTCTGAAAAACCTTGTTGGACAAACAAAGATTAAGAAGTCGATACACGACACCACCATGCATGATGGTGGCTCAGGAAGCTGCTGTAGTCTTCGTGTCAGAGATGGGGACTCGAGTTTGCGACTTGGACTCGAGTCGCACTTAATTCACACACACACAGACTTCAGACTTGACTTGGACTCATGCTCAAAAGACTTCAGACTTGACTCGGACTCGTGTTTTGGAACTCGCGAACAATCATTATGTTTTCTTTTTTGGCGTATTAATATTGAGGAAACTCTAAAACGTCTGACAAGCTTAATGTCCTAATTCCTTCCTTTTTTTCATGGTAACTGTCGGCGCGTTCGTTTATTTGCTTCAAGAGAATCCAAAGACAATTCTATTTCTCAGTTTAAGTATTTATTTAAGCATTAGAGAATCAAAAGGCATGTACATGGATCTTTTTTGTTCAGAAAACCGCAGTCCACGAGCAGCTGTCTGCAAGTAGTTTCTGCAGCCAAAAAAGAGTAACTTTCTTAACATTACACAGAGTTTTGTATGTATTTTTGCAGTTTTCTGATTGGTCCAAAAACTGATGAGGAAGAGCCGTGGTTTAGACTTAGCTCCCCTCTCGTTGGTGCTCAGGCTGGTCCCAGCCTCTTGGCACACGATTCCTCCGATGACAGGAGACAGCACCCTAAAGGAGGAAATCCTACTCTGCCTCACATGTCTTCCACGTGTTAAGGGCTTTCCTTGTCTACATTCATCTGTTATAACCTTTTAAGGGGTACGTCGGAGAGTTTAGTAGAAAGTTCAGCTAAGGTTATGTTCCTCAATGTACATCTGATTTTAACCATTAAGAAGGGATCGGTTCCTGTTTTTTACTGACCAAAAACATGTCTTTGAGACAACCAGACATTGCCTATGTGTAGGTGTTGTTTATATGTCGGCTTATTTGAGACATCTTGTTATCACACTTAAGTGCAGCCTGCTCTGAAGGTTAATGCCCTTAAATGTGCAAGCTTTTAATCTCTGTGTGCGAGCATAATCATAATTATCATTATATATGATTTCCACAATAGCTTGTATAATTGCTTGTATACAAATATTCATCCTAACAAATCCCTCCTTTTACACCTTTTAAGGTGTAAACAATCTAACTCCATACAACCTTTCACACCTTATAGGTATGGCACTCCTAAACTGCACTTTCTGCCTCACCGTCTTTCCAATCTGCAATCGACTCCTCCTCCTGTCTTCCTTCCTCAGGATCTGTTTCCACCCAATCAGGGATCCAGACTCCTGGTGCATCTTCTCTAGCTCCATTATCATCTCCATTCTCATCTGACTCCATTCCTTCACCTAACAGGGGCATCTGATAGGGAGGAGGGTCCTTCTCTTTGGAAAGAGCAGTGGTAATCAAGTGGATAAGCAAAGTCCTGAGACATGGGATGCAACAGCATCCACAACAAACCAGAATAGCTAAGAAACAACCAATAGAGATAAGCATAGCCACTATAATAGCTTTATATTTGCCAAAATGATGATCAAACCATCCACCTAAAGGGTCAATAATTCCTGAGTTTTCTGCTAGCTCTTGGGACAGGGAGGTAAGACCAGCTAGGGCCTTTGTAATGCTTCCATCAGGGGCAGTGTTATTAGGGATGAAAGTGCAACAGTAGTCTCCAAACATTTTACATACTCCACCCTTTTCGGCTAACAGCATATCTAATGCCATTCTGTTCTGCCAGGCCATAAGAGAAGTCGGGCCCAATTGTTCAGCAATGCCTTTGACAGCATCTCTGGTGTAGTTCACAAACCTCTGCTGATTGTAATAGATGTAATTGATCCAGTCTATGTTTTTGTTAATAGTTATCCAATAGAATAGTGACTTGAAACCAGCAGCTACCTGGTTTCTAGCTTTGAATTCATTAGGAACACCCCTAGGGATGCCAATCATGTCTATGTATACATGGGAGTCAAAGGAGCCTCCAGGGAGACTTCTCTTACTTTGATGAGAAGAATCTTGGGGCAAACCTTTTGTGAATCTGTCTGCATCAACGGGCAGCACATGGAAGGGCATGAGTAGCTGAGCTATGGTGCAGGTCCCACTCCAAGATGAGGGTAGATAAGACCGCAGTTTGTAGTCTCCACACAGCCACCATAGGTCAGCTCTTGAGGTGTTCTGATTGAGAAAAGCAGAGGATGAGTAAATTCCAAAATCATTAGTTATATTCAAAGTGGTGGAGCAGTAGCTGTTTGGGAGAGTACCAACACTAAGGCCACCTGTGTATCTAGAGAAACAAGTATAGTTTCCAGCATATACAACAATAGATGGAGGGGTGTCTGGGCTCGCTCCTGGGGGATAGAGGAGACTCAAGGTTCTGCACTTATCAGCAGTGGGGAGAGTGGCTGTTCCAAACAGCTGCACAACGCAACGTAGGCCTGTGGGATCATTCTCATTATTAAGTCTAAAAGGCACAGTTCCTAAGACAGGCCTAGCCTTAGCACATGCAATACAGTCAGATCTGTTAGTGGAAACTGCAGTGTATCGAACCCACTCAAGCCACATGTTTTTGTCATCATATCCAGTTTCTAAGGCTAATATGTCTTCATAAGTCATATATGTCACCACAGATCCAATTTGTGTGTCAGGAGGTGCGAAGGGTGAGGGTGGAGTAGGTGTGGTGTCGCTAGCAATCACAGAGTTATTAGCAAATACAGCACCTTTACGCTTTGTGACAGTGATTATGAATTGTCCAAGAGGGTCAGACCCAGATTGGTAAGCTCCTAAGACATAGATTATAGAGGATTGCACTCTAAGCAAAGTCCTAACAAAAATGATTAATGCCAATACAGTTAAGCTTAGAAGTGAAAGAACAGCAATAGCATGCAATTTAACTTTAAGTGAGTGTTTTTTACTCCACTGTATAAGATATTGTCCTCCCCTTGTTTGGCAAATTAGAAGGGAGTCACTCATTTAAGTAGCACTTAGTTTAGTGGGGCTTTGTTTGTATTGTTGCCAGATTTACTTTAGGTCTTTGGAGCCCTCTGCCAAATCAGCTCTAACCTCAGCCAAAGTGCGTGAGGGCGGAGGGGCAGGTACACAATGTGTCAGGTGGTGCCAATTAGCTCCAGTCTTACCTTTTACCTGGACCGCATGAGAAGTTACCTCAATAACTTCGTAGGGTCTTGTCCACCTGGGGTCAGGCCACTTTCTCTTGTGAACCTTCACCCGTACCCAGTCCCATACCTGTACTGCTGGAGTCTCCGTGGGGGTTGCTTCAGGCTCGGCCAGCTGCACCTGTTTAGACAAAACTTGAGTGAAATTAGTCAAGGCAGTCATGTAGTCATCACAGCTCACCTGCCAGACATCCAGAGAGGGCATATGACCTCCCTCTCGGGGAGGTCCAGGCATTGGCCGGCCTGTCAGCAACTCATGTGGTGTCAGATGTGTCTTTGTACCTGGAGAGGTTCTCATTGACATGAGTGCTAGCGGAAGTGCATCAACCCATGTTAGCTTTGTGCCATAGCATGTTTTAGCTATTTTTCTCTTTAAAGTCTGGTTGGCTCTTTCCACTAAGCCCTGAGAAGCAGGATGATATACTGCTCCAAAACGGTGTGTTATGCCCAGAGCTTTTTCTACTTCAGCTAACTCTTTGTTACTAAAGTGTGAACCATTGTCTGAGCGAATGCTCCTTGGAACTCCATACCTAGGTATGAGTTCATTTTTCAGCCATTTCACAACAGTTTTAGCTGATTCATTTTTACACGGAATTGCTTCTACCCATTTAGTAAATCTGTCCACCATCACCAGCAAATAACGGTAGCCTCTTACTCGGTTTTCAGCTCCCATGTCTGTAAAATCAATGGTAATGTCTTGAAATGGTGCCTGTGGCACTGGGAATCTTCCCATGGGGCACTTGTATGCCTGCTTTGGGTTGTGTCCATTACAAGTATGGCAGTCAATGACATAGTTTTCAACCATGGCTGTCATGTGTGGATGCCACCAACAAGCTTCAATGTTTTTCTGTGTTCTTTTCTTGCTTTCATGTGCTGGGCCATGAGCTTGCTTCAGCAGTAGGTGGCAGAGTTTAGCTGGTGCTACTAGCCTTCAGCCCTCCAGCCTTTTTAGCTGCTGTGTCCGCTGCATCATTTCCTTCAGCAACACTTGTATCCAGTTTTTGGTGTCCTTTGCATTTCATCACGGCTACTGTAGCAGGTAGTGATACTGCATGTACTAGCTTCTCCAGCTGGGTTCTGTGTTTCACTGGGGTGTTGGCAGTGGTCAGGAAGTTTCTTCTGACCCACTGTGGTCCACCCACATGTACAGCTCCATGTCCATAGGCTGAGTCAGTATAGATGTTTACTCTTTTTCTTTTCGCTAGTTCTAGTGCTTTGGTCAGAGCTATTACTTCTGCCAGTTGGGCTGAAGCAGGTTGAGGTATGATTCCTTGGTCTCTTGTGATGTGCTTTTTGGTGATGGGATTTTGTTCCACTACAGCAAAGGAGGCAACATGTCCATTTTCTCCTTTGTAACAGCAGCCATCTGTGAACAGAGTCAAGTCCGGTTCCTGTAATGGATCTGCTTCCAAGTCAGTTCTGAGTTTCAATCTTTTCCTGCTTTTTCTGCACAGTTGTGAGGTTGGCCGGTGTCTGTGTTCAGTCCTCTTGCCATGTTCACTCCATCTGTGTGGAATCCGATGTGGGGCTGTAACAATGTCTCTGAGATTTTTGTTTTTCTTGTTGTTGAGAATGTAAATGCACTTGATCCTAGGAAAGCCACTACTCCATGGTTTGTGCTGACTTTTAGTTCGTGGCACATCACTATGTGGCTTGTTTTTGTGATTGCTTTTGCCAGTGCTGCCAAGTATCTGGTGCATCCTTCTTGTCCAGTTTCCATGTGGTACATCAGTGGTACATCAGTACTCTTCTCTCTCCCTCCTTTTTCTGGAAAAGTACAGCATTAATAATGCCCGCTTTTTCAGAAACATCCAGATAGAATGGCTTGGTGTAGTCAGGTGCTGATAATGCTGCTGCATTTGCTAGGGCTTGTTTTGTGAGAGTGAATGCTTCTTCTGCTGCTAGTGTAGTTCTGCTGCCATTCTGAACGTTCACTTTCATGTTTTGGAATGCCGGCCCTTAATTATTTTTGAAAAAAGGTCGCCATTCCGAACCTGAAACCCTAACCTTAACCATAACCCGGTCGGAATGGCGGACCGTCGGAATGGCGGTCCTTCGGAACGGGTGTCGCCCCCCGTCAGTCACATTAGCGTATATGGACGGTTAGCTCAGCATCAGCTATGTAACGTTCACTTAGCTTGCTACTAGCTTTGTAACTGAATATTTGAATAGATGAGTGAATGTTAGTTTGCTTGTCGCTCTTGTTTGCATTGAGTGGCGTTGACATGACGTAAAAAAAAAAAAGGTCAGGTAGCATTAATCATCTACGTTCCACTGCCACCATCTACTGGCTAACGTTAACCGTAGTTATACTGTTGGCTTACAGGCAGGTTACAGGTTAATTGTTGACCACGTAATGTTAATTTACACTGAGTTTGAGTGAGAGGATAGAGGAATGTGTCATTAGAGACCCAGTGTAATTAAACAATGCGGTTGAAATTTTACCAGCCACTCAATAGATTACCATTGTTATTTTGGCTGGTGAGTGCAGCACACAGTACCAGCCACTTGCGTGATTTACCAGCATCTGAATGGTGTTAATTTTGTGTCCAGCAGATGTAGCTAACTATAACTGAGATTGGATTATTAGTTATTATTGCATGACTAATAATGTTAGATTTACAAGATTACAAGATTACTTTATTTGTCACATACAGAAGTCACAGAGTAACATGCAGTGAAATGTCTCCTGGTTACTCCTAAACTGGCCTTATAAATAGAATAAATAAGATAAATATGAATAAAATCAAACTAATATGATGTAAATAATAATAATAAGTATAATAATAATAGTAAGTTGTTTGCATTTAGCTAAAGTGTGATGTTTTGCACTTATTGGAATGATGTTAATTACAATGTCTTTGACTGGGTGAGGTGTAACATTTTCTATATTTGTTCTTATTATGGTCCCACTGAGCCTGCACGATAGGGGGCAAGATATACTGTAACTGTATGTCCATGTTGGAAGAATACAGTTTCCTTTAAAGGAAAGCATTCATTGTGTGTTTTCTTCATATTGCATTGCAATAGCCTGTTTAAAGTGATCATATAACAAACAACTAATCAGTACTGATACTGTATGCTAATAGATAATGGAGTGATAATAATACAGTAAATGCTTTGAATTTCTTAGATATAGCTGTGCAGTATTCTTAGTAGACCTGATAGCAGCAGATGACAGGAGGCTCATTACAACCAGAAGAGACATAAGACTTTTATTTTTTAGAGACTTGAGACTTGACTTGGACTTGTGACCAAAGACTTGAGACTTGACCAAGTCTCACCCCACAAAGACTTGAGACTTGACTTGGATTCGTGACCAAAGACTTCAGACTTGACTTGGACTTGCAAAAAAAGACTTGTGAACATCTCTGCTTCGTGTAACCTAGAAATTATGAAAGGTGAGTGAGTGACAATGGATTACAGAAAAGATAGACTGCAAAATGACAACCATTTTTGCCCAGTTTTCACACTTGTATTGGTAGTATACAAGGGGTACAAGTGGTATTTTCCATACAGCAGATATTCTCGGGTTCTGTAGGCATTTGTTAACAATTGCCACAGGAACACCTGTTTTTCAGCAGAATTTTTATTATTCATTGGAAACTACGATAGCTAAGCAATCACATTGTGTTGTTTCTTTTGTAATATTTATTTAAAGTTCATAAACCGTTGTAACCGGTTAAAAAACAATACTGCTGGTAGGCACTCAAACTGGCCGCTTAGAGCGGGGCTGTGAAACTGGTGTGTAAAGAACCCTGCTGTGCTCAATCCTTCGTTTTTTTCGACCAATGCATGTTATTAACATTCCATTTAGACATCAAGGAACCATGTCAAGAAGCAGAAATGAGCACCTTTAAAGCTTGTGGATCGTGACTATGTAGCTTTGGTCCATTGGTCTGCCACAGGTACAGTCTGCATCACCCCACAACAAACTATCACATGACGCAATGCATCAAACACCTGGCTAAATAGGTGGACACTAGCTCATCACCAAACACCAGTCCAGAGAAACTTCTGAAGTGAAAAAAGCTGAAGGGAAGTGAAACCGTCCATGTCCCAGTTTTTGAATTGCCACCAACCATTGTGAATCTAGCAGATCCAGTGTCACAGTCATCATCTGAAAAGCCACTTCCACAGGAGAACATATAAAAAATGGTCCAGGACATATTGCTGCATTCGTATGAGCAGCAACAGCATGCAACATGCTTCTCCTGTGGGCAACCAAAATCCCACTACCAAGGTGATTTTCATGTCATCATTTTACCAATAAGGACCTGTATGATACCACTTCTGCGAAACAAAGGCCTTTAGAGCCTATTCTGCAGAGGGTCTGACAATTTCAAGAATGACTTTTAAAGAGTTTGCATAGACTGGCTTTCTGCAACTAACAAAGAGATGGCCGGCCATATTTGATTATGTATTTGTTTATTGTGTGTATTTTGTTGGTAACTGTGGTCCTGTGGCTGGCCAGCCTTGCCGACATCACAGCGGATTGGCCGATCTGGGGTTTGGCTCCTTCTTAACCTCAGCGGGAGCAAAAGAAGTGGAGTTATTACTGGCAGTGGTGCTTTGACTCATCTCAACTCCAACTGTTTGTGACTTTTGCTAGTTTGTTTTTGTGAAAAGAAAAGCAGGCTCACTACAGCAAAAAAATCAGACATCTTATCACTGCTTGTTGTGCGCTCCAGTGTAAAGAGTCAAGTCAGAGCTTCAGTAGGCCAAAAAGTGTGAGTTTTATCAAATCCATTCCGTCCTCTGTTCAGCCCACTTCTGTCCCATCCACTGTGACCTCAGATGAACCTGAGGATGAGGAGGAGAATGACTTATACAAACAATTCATTACTGAAGGTTCAGTTTCTTTGATAAGGGAAGACAAAGATCAGGTACTGGTCATGATCCTGTGTGATTCAGGAGTGAATCAGTCTCTCCTATTGCAGAGTGTGCTGCCTTTCTCACCAAGCTCGTTCTGCGTGTCTGATGCCCTGTTAGGCACATAAAAATGAGTGCCATAACAGCGTTGCTGCATTCTGTGTTTCTGCGCTCTACTCTTGTCACTGGCCCTCACTTGTCACTTGCTTCTTGTCCCTTTTTGCCGATTCAGAGTGTAGATCTCATCCTCCGTAATGATTTGTCAGAAAAGAAAATCTTTCCCATGGCTGCAGTGGTTGAAATTCTGATTGGTAAGCCCGCCAAGGTGGCGTAAGCATTTGAAGTGGAGCACATTCATTGCTGCCCAGCAAAATGGCCTGACCCTGGCCACATATCTGGCCAGGATGGCTGCATCAGAAACCAAAACCATGTGTGCGTATAGTGTTATGGATGGCATTTTTTTTTTGTCACTTTAATCTGTATTGCATATTTTCATATAGTAACAATGAACAAACAAAACCAGCAAACACATACACTGCTTGGGAAGTGTCTTGTATTATACACTCTCAAAAATGGGTTTGTCAATTAATTATTATTCCTGTCATGATCCCGGTTTTTTATGTTCTCGTTTCCTGTTTTATTTTGAAATTGTGCCCTCATGTGTCTCGTCTTACTTTTCAGTTCCTCCTGTGTGTTTTTCCCTCCCAGAATTTTTCCGCTCCTTCCCTCGCCTGTCTTTTTCCCTCCTCATTCCACCTGTTCCTCATCCCCTCATTAGTGTGTGTGTGTGTATATAGTCTTTGTTCTCCCTCATGTCCTTTGTCAGTTCGTTCCGTGTTCGTCCATGTCGCTACTCTGTGTTCCTCCGTGTTCCTCCGTGGTCACCTGTGTCGCTGCCCTGTCTTTCCCAGCTGTGTCTCCTTATGTTTCGTCCTGGTATGTTTCTGGTTTCTGTTCCTCTTGTCATTTGTCATTTCATTGATTTGTACTTTGCCTTTGTTGCACTTTGTTTAAGCATTTTGTTGCTACTTTCTCTTTCGTCCTTTGTGACTCGTTTTTGGTTTTCCTTGGTCTCTTGGTTCTTTTGTATTTGAGCTTTGTTTAATAAAGCTCACTTTTTGTTCCCCTATCCAACCTCCCGTGTGTTGTTTGCATTTGGGTCCTCACCTTGTTTGACCGTAAAGTACAACAATTCCAGTCCGATGTCCTCATTTTGAGTCTTGTAAAGCATCCATTTTTCCCATTTTCTGTCAAATTGTGCTTCTTGGAGTCTTGTGTCAATTTCTACATCAAAAAGATCTCCTCGACAACTGCCAGCCATTGGATCTCCGTTGGCGGTGCCTCCTTACCCCATTGCCTGGTGATTGCTATTTTGCAAGCTACTAGCAGTATTTTAATCAGATATACATCATGTGCCATAACATTTTCCTGCAAGAATTTACATAAGTAGAGCACCAAACTACTTTTTGGGACCTCATATCCTTCCTCATATTCATTAGCTGTAGTACCTTACATACCATTTCCCAAAATACAGTTATTTTTTTTACATTTCCAAAAAACATGAGAATGATCAACATCGTAAGACTCACATTCTCGCCAACACTTCTGATGACTGTGTAGCTGCTTGCTTTTCATTTACGGTGTAATAAAGAAACAAATCAGATTCTTCCATGAGAATTCCCTCCAGATTCGCAAATTGGTGGAGGAATCTATGTCTTCCACATATCACGCCAACTTTCTTCTGAAATTTCTACATTGAGCTTTTTTTCCCATTTCATCTTGATATATTCAGTTGAATGACTGTTGTTAGTGCTGAATCCTTGATATAATGCTGAAATTATTCTTATATTACTTTCCTGATATGCTTTCATTATGATTTGGATGACACCATTCATCTCTTTGGAAGAATCTGCTTCGGTTTTGTCTTTGTAATATTCCCTTAGTTGAAGACATCTATAGAATTCATGAGCTCCCAATCATACTTTCTTCTCAGATTTTCAAAACTCTCCAGCCTCCCTTCCTTCAGCAAAACACACCAAGCTGTTATTCCTTTTTTAACCATTGCTTAAATCCTTGCTCATACTTCGCAAGCATGAAATTTCTATCATATGCTACCCATTTTAATATATTCACCTCTTTCTGTATCTTATATATTTTCAATACTTTAAACCACAGGTCTAACATGTGTATTGTTATTGGATCCATATTAATTTTGAGTTCCTTGTATAGTTTATTGTCTCCAGTCATATTTAGAATTGGGATTTGGTTCACTTCTCTTTCTATATCTTTCATAGCTTCATCAAATTAGGGAGTGTTGTATTTAGTTGTCTGAGGAAAGCAATTATGTCATCAGCGAAAAGCCCAATTTTATGTTCTACTCCTCCAATTGTGACCCCTTTTAAGTTCCTTGTTTTCTCGTACTGCTAGAGCTGAGGGCTCAATAAAAATTGCAAACAAGGTCGGTAACAAACAGCATTCCTGTCTGGTCGATCTCTGCAGATATATTTTCTCGGTCAAATTTTCATTCATTTTAATTCTAGCAGAAGACTTTTGGTAGAGTGTTTTCATCAATTGTATTGATTTATTATTGAATCCGAATTGTTCTAATATCTGACAAAGTAACTTCCAATTAACAGTTGAATGCTCTTTCAGTGTCAATGCTAACACAATACTTTTGTTTTTCTCTTTGTGCTTTACAAATTATGTGTAAAGTTTCGTCGGATACTGTCTTGGGTTTGATGGCGCGATATGAAACCCGTTTGATCTTCATCAATTTATTCTGCTATGAAGGTGTTTGTTCTTTTAGAGATAATTGACGTATATAGTTTATAATCTATGTTTAGTATTGAGATTGGTCTGTAGCTTTCACATCTATCCCTATCCTTTCCTGGTTTTGGAATGACTGAAATTATTGCTTCTGCCCACGTTGTGGTATTTTGTTTTCTTTGAGAGTCCAGTTAAAGGAGGTCAGGAGGGCTGATAACAGTTCCTCCTTACAAATCTTATACTATTCTGCAGGGTACCCATCGCTCCCTGGAGATTTATTGTTCTTCAGCAAATTTTTTGCTTGGATAATCTCTTCCCTACCAAGCAACGGAAGATCTAGTTGATTTAAGAAGGTTCTCATTTCTTCTTCATTTGCACCAGTTGGTTTTGTATGTAGTTTTTCATAGAACCTCTGGAATACTCTTTCTATATCGTTTGGTTCATGTATTGTCTTGGTGTTTTTTATGTAATTTTATGTACGCTATTTATTGCTTGCTGTTTTCGTATTCGTTTTGCTAGGAGTTTTGTTGCTCTGGGACCAGTTTCATAATAATTTTGCTTAAAAAATATGTTCTTCTTTCCATATTCATCCAACAATATTTAATTTATCTTCGTTTTAGTATCCTTAATTTGTTTATATATTTTTGGGTTGTTTGTATTATGGTATTGTTGCTCTAATTCTCTCAATCTTATAGAGTGGTTCTGGTATGCTTCTCTTCTAAGTCTTTTTATTAAAATAGTTTTAGCTATTAACTTTCCCTGTACAACCACTTTTAGGGCATCCCAAACAATATGCCGGTCAATTTCTCTATTGCTATTGTCCTCCATATACTGCCTAATTTCCTTTTTTAATTCTTCATCCAACCCTTTATTATTTAGTATTCCTACATTACGTCTTCAGATTGTTTGTCTTTTTCTGGCATTTAGATGTATTTTTAAAAACGGGTCCATCCACTTTTACACTCGGACACTCTATACCTGTCACCTATATTTATAAAGAAGTAATAAATTCTTGAGTGTATATTGTGTGTTGCTTAATAATGTGTGAAATCTTTTTCAAGGGGGTTGAGATTGCTCCATATGTCTATCATTCCCATTTCCTAAGGATAGCTTTAAAAATGTTGACATCTGTTTTTGATTTACTTTTAAACTGGTTGTATCTAGACAGTGGTTCATGACTATGTTGAAATCCCCCCCACAAATTAAAATACCTTCTGTTTCTGTTGCTATAAATTAAATAAGGATTTGAACAAATGCTTATTGCTTTCTGGAGGTGCATATACATTTATCAACATGACAGTGTAGGAGATACACTAGTAATAAATGTAATTCATTAATCACTGGCGATTAATAAAACACTCGTTAATGGGGCACCACCTCCGTTGTTTTATCTGTTTCAATAATCCGGAGGTAATTAATCAAATTCGACTGGACAAGGTTAACTTGTATCAATTCTTAAAAATTTCAGATCAATTTATTCAATCTCATAAATGAATTAGTGAATTCTACACAGATCCATCGGTTCTCCACATTAAAAAGAAACCTGCACATACAATGACATACGGTTAAATAGGTTTATTTACTATAAAATGGAATAAATGAAATGGCAATTTATATGAACAACAAAAGTTAACAGCCAGTGTGGAGACTATAATGATCAAATTAATGGGGTTATGTGAAGATATATACGATGGTGAAGTCGTGATTCGGGTGAGGTAATTAATCAAATATTACGAGAGTAATTTTTAATATTAAGGAGACCCTAATCGAACTTCTCTTAAGCTAAAATTAAGAACCAGAAGCTAAAATTGACACCAACCATCTCATGTGTGCAACCAGTAATGTGCGGGATAGCTTTGTCTTACTTTGTTTGGAGAGTGGAGGTCCGCGGTTTTGGGTCTCTTCTTCGGTATTCATAGCTTGACTGCGGGCTCGCAGTGTCGGTCCGAGAGCCGGAGGGGAGCCGCTGTTCGTCCAATGTCACGGTGGGTGACACCCTCGTTCCGATGTCGGAGGAAGAGCGCAGCTCGTCCAGCACTCAGCTGATGGCAATTTTGGCTCAATGCCCAGCGGGATGATACCGCGAGCGAGCATGGGGGGCAGAGCACCGGTCTTAGCTTGGCACAAAGTCTTTCTGTCGTTGCAAACCGCTTGCACGGTTTGTTGAGTTAGCCAGTTACTGCAAGTCTTTATCACTGATGATGGTCTTAATAAAGATGTTCTTCCTCATTGCAGAGTGGTGGTTCTTTAAGCCCTGATTCGTGAATTAATTCAATTACTTGAATAAAATAACTAAGGATGACTTGCTGGCCTGGCGAATCCTCCGTGGTTACTTAAGACAAGACAACTTAAACTGAATTCACTTCCACTGAATAAGGTAGTGATACTTAACGATATAGCCTATTTAAAAGAATCAAAAATAAAAGCACTTAAAGAATGTGCATCAATAGACTACTGCAGATAAAAATTGAGAAAAAGCTCAACACGTGGTTGATTCTGCGGAGATTGCTGCCGAGGAGCGTCTCGCAAAGTATAGTAAAGAGTTGAAAAATTAAAAGAAGAAAAAAAAAAATAAGAGCGTTACAAGAATAAGAAGCTTCAAAAGAAGAGCCGAGAGCGCGAGTGGTGTCTGCCTTTTTGTTGTCCTGTCTGGTATGCGGAACCAAAGGGCGGGCAGACAGCGTTCACGCTTTAAATGATATTATAAGCCTAAACTTGCGGACTTAATTAAACTAAACTGTCGTTTTTAATGTTTCAAGATCGTGTTTCAGCTTTTACACAATTTCACCATGGCTTAATAGATGGACTTAGTCTATCATGAAAAAGGATTATGACATGATTAAAATCACTTAAAGTTAAAAGGGAATTAAAACTGGATCAAAACATAACAAAACACTTGAATATACCGTAGAACTGGTAGAATTGATCACTTATACATATTTCTCCTAGTTCTAGCTTAATACTTGTTAAAAACAAAACATATAAGAGACATTTACTGGTGATAACAATAAACATATTAAACAGAATATTTCTTAAACAGCCCGTCCAACTGTACCAGGACTCACCGTCAGGAGGCACTGTGGCTCCACCGAACACAGGCACATTAAACACAAAAATTGATTTCTCAGCAAAACTTCATCTTAGAAAGACCTGGGAAAAGTCATTTATATGACCTTCTTTCACTGATTCCAAATATGTTAACAATAAAAAGATTAAATCCTGGTTTAATGGTTAATTAGAACTGGTCTGAAATTTGGAAGGAATACAGAGGCCATTTCAGAATCAGAATCAGAATCAGAAATCCTTTATTTGTCCCGCAAATGGGGAAATTCCTTAGTCACAGCAGCCAAAGGACAGTATCACACTTAAACAGTAATAAAAAGTAAAAAATAAACAATATAATAGAGATAAGAAATAGAATTAACTCGTATATACATAGTATTTACAATATGAACTTGGTATTTACAATATGACATAGTATTTATAATATGAACAGTGTAAGTATAAGCAGTTTGGTATTTTTATTTACAAACATTAAATAATAAATATGGGTATTAAAAAATTGTCCAATTAGTGCAAACCAGAAAGTGCGTGGATATGTGTAGAGTTTAGTATTGCACAGTGCACATGTGAGGTCTACTGGGAGCAGTGCTGGTTGTACAGTCTGACAGCAGCAGGAAGGAAGGACCTGCGATACCTCTCCGTCACACACTTGGGATGTATCAACCTGTCGCTGAAGGAGCTGACCAGTGCAGTGATAGTGACCTGCAGGGGGTGGGACTCCTTCACCAGCAGCGATGACAGCTTGTCCATCATCCTGCTCTCTCCCACCACCTGCACTGGGTCAAGAGGGCATCCCAGGATGGAGCTGGCCTTCTTGATAAGTTTATCAAGTCTCTTCCTATCTGCTGCCGAGATGCTGCTGCTCCAGCAGACTACTCCATAGAAAATGGCTGATGCCACCACAGAGTCATAGAAAGTTGTCAGGAGTGCCCCCTGCACCCCAAAGGACCTGAGCTTCCTCAGCAGATGGAGTCTGCTCTGACCTTTCTTGTATGTTGCTGCAGTGTGATCAGTCCAGTCCAGTTTATTGTTCAGGTGAACTCCCAGGTACTTGTAAGACGTCACCATCTCAATGTCTGTTCCCAGGATGTCCACTTGTGTGCAGGGTTGTTTGCGCCTGCGGAAATCCACCACCAGCTCTTTGGTCTTCCCGGCGTTGAGCTGGAGGTGGTTCCGCTGGCACCAGTCCACAAAGTCCTGAATAAGTTCTCTGTAGGCTCTGTCGTCCCCGTCCCTGATGAGGCCGACGATAGCAGAGTCGTCAGAGAACTTTTGTAGATGGCTGTGGGGTGTTTGGTGGGAGAAATCAGCAGTGTAAAGGGTGAACAGGAAAGGGGCCAGGACTGTTCCCTGTGGGGCCCCCGTACTGCAGACGACTGTGTCCGACACACAGTCCCGAGTCCTCACATACTGTGGCCGGTCGGTGAGGTAATCGAGGATCCAGTTCGTGAGGTGTTGGTCCACCCCCGTGAGCTCCAGCTTGTCCCCCAAAAGCGCAGGCTGTATGGTGTTGAAAGCACTGGAGAAATCAAAGAACATGATCCTCACAGTGCTTCCAGGCTTTGCCAGGTGAGACAGTGATCTGTCCAGGAGGAAGATGATGGCGTCGTCCACTCCGATGCCAGGCTGGTAGGCAAACTGGAGTGGGTCCATAAAAGGACCCACCAGAGGGCGGAGATGGACAAGGACCAGCCGCTCCAGGGTCTTCATCAGTTGTGAAGTGAGAGCAACTGGTCTGTAGCTGTTGAAGTCCTTAGGGTGAGGGATCTTTGGTACTGGTACCACGCAGGAGGTTTTCCACAGCAGTGGCACTTTTCCCAGCTTCAGGCTCATGTTGAAGATGTACTCCACAATCCTGCACAGCTGGTCTGCACAGGACTTGAGGAGCCTGGAGCTGATTTGAGTGGATTCCCACAGATAGTGAGACCAGATGTGTCGTAAATAACAAAAGACAGAGTAAGAGCATAGAACAACAAATCAGGAGGTGTCTGGTGTCCTTCTCACTCTGAAGATTGTTTCTAAATTGGAAGTCAAAGAGGCAGAGAGGGTGAGAGAGAGAGACATCAGACGTCATTACCTAATTTGCAATTGCAAAGACATTTGATATTAACACATCCTTGTCACCAAATAGTTCCTGTCCCTCTTGATGTAGAGAGAGTAGATGGCTCCATGCTGGACTCGGACTGACCTGTGAGAGAAGAATTTGTCTGTTTTGGAGGGGGAAGAAAGTCCAAATGGGAGTATAGGTTGTAAATTAATTAAAAAGGGTCTTCATCTGAAGGCTTTATGGTCAGAGAAAACACTGTCCTCTCTGCCAGGTGATAAGGTGGCAGACTGAAAGGCGCCTTTTTCCTGTGAATAGTCTTTTTGCAGATGGAAAGAGTTAACAAGAATAAACAGGGCCTCAGCAGCCAAAACCGAGGCACTCAGGCATGTGTTCCTACAACAGGTTCAGTCTCTAGTTTTCCCTTGACTAATACATATGTTTATATATATATGTCCATGTTTATATGAACTGTAATATGAATCTTTAAAACCAAACTTCTTGAATTTTGTGTGTTCTGTTTGGGACAGGTGGGTTTCCTGTAAGAAAAACATGGTGTTTTTCTTTTTTCATTTTTGTAATGACCATTCCTCTCTTCTTAGGTGTATTTAGACCATTTACATTTAAGGACATTATCTTTAGATCGTTACTTACCATTTTGCTTCAATAGTGTGTGTGCATCTTTTCCCAAGCAGTTGAACTTACTTAAACGTTAACAAAAACAAAATTAAGAACACTGTGAACTTTATAGGACTTCCATATGGGGGTAATGCTTCTCTTCTCCCCCAAGTCCCTGTTGGTGGGTGGATGGGAAATCATCTTCTGTGAGGGCCCATCCCTAGTACCAGAGCCATGTCCGTTTAACGGCATCAACCCCAGCCTAGACCAGTCCAACCAGTCACTCGCCCTGTTGGTGTTTTATACATGATGAAGTCAAATAAATGAAGCTGTCCGTCTTATCTTGCAGCGCAGTTAGTTCTTTCATTATCGGGGCATCAGTTGTCGGGTCTCCTCTGATATCCTTGCACCTTTTCCTTTCCACCGCATCTTGCCTGGACCCGCCGTGTCCTGCTCGTTGCCATCCCCGTGCACCATGGCTCCACTAGGTCTTCACTCGGCACATCCTAGGTCAATCCGCGTTGTCGTAGCTCTTCACGCCGTTATTCCAATGGATTTTTATTTTTGTGATTGGGGTTTGGATATGAATGCCCCTCTCCTTCAGTGTCTTCTTAATATTTTTGTATGTTTTGCATTTTTGGACAATCCCGGTGGGGTAGTCGTGGTCAAAATGGATTTTTTTGCCGCCCACCTGCAACCCCTTTTTTTCCCATACTTTCTGTAGGGCCATCTCCTTGGTTTCAAACCAAAGAAAATTTACTATTATTGATTTCGGAGCGTCTCCTGGCTTCGGTTTTCATGCGAGAGCTCTGTGGGCGCATTGGATTTACAGTCTGCAGGCTTCGTCGGGTAGCCGCAGCTCTTTTTTAAGTAGTTGATCCAGGTAGTCGGTGACAGAGCTTCCTTCTGTGTCCTTGGGTAGGCCAAAAATCTGGATATTGTTCCTCCGCGACCTAATTTCTACATGCGTTATTTTGTCCTGCATCTGGCGTGTCTATTTTGCTATCTTCTCTAGAAAGTCATTTGCCTCTGTGCTGTGCTCTTCCAACTCCACTATGCAAGGCTGGGCTTCGGTTATGTGTGTTTTTTCTTAATGTAGCTCCTTGTTACTTTCCGTGAGCTTGTGTTCAATATCTTTTCTGAGGGTGGCGATTTCTTGTCTCATCTCACTCTTAAGTTCGTCTTTAAATGTTATCAGTTCATCACGGAGCTCTGCTTGAGGTCTCTTATATCTTTACCAATGTTAGCAAGTCCCGCTCTCAGCGTTTCTGCCTGGTCATTTTTTTCCACTGCGTCACTGTCATGTTCACTTTCGTCAT
This sequence comes from Pagrus major, assembly GCF_040436345.1. Taxonomy (NCBI): domain Eukaryota; kingdom Metazoa; phylum Chordata; class Actinopteri; order Spariformes; family Sparidae; genus Pagrus; species Pagrus major. The sequence continues at coordinate 1,601,018 of NC_133231.1, forward strand.
GTTTGCATACCTCTTGCATTGTAGCCTGTTCTTGTGCTTTCTTCAAGTTTTTGGTGTTTCTCAGGTTTCTGTGTCCACTCATCTCCTATTTCATTACCTTTATATCTCGAGTTATTTAATATGAGTGGGTTTATTTCAACCGACGTGAGCGAGCTAAAAACTAAGCATCCAAAGTTTTCCCCCAGGTAATCTCCTCTCCATCCATCAAACACAAAAAGTCCACTGCTTATCACCCCCAGTCTTAAGGGGTGCTAGAGCGTTTTCATGAAACAGCCATGATGACAAAAGTACTGCCTTGTAAGCAGCAAAACCTGGGATGAAGGGTTGCCTTTTCTCATGTTGGCCACAAGAGAAAATGTGCAGGAGTCCACCAGTTCAATGTGCTTGATTATGTAAGCAAATTCAGAGAGTGCAGCAAAAGAAATTTGACAGAAAATGCGTGAAAAGAGATTTCGAGTTTGGTGACGGGTTGCTCACTCTTCTCCCAATCTCTACTTGGGCCCTCCAGGCAAGATTTTGTGGTCCCTATGTGAAAATTGAAAACAAAAAAAATTGTGAAAGTGATTATGTTGTTGTGACCCCCAGTTGCAGGAGGGAAATTGGAGTGTGCCATTTGAATATGCGGAAACGGTATATTACCCGCAGTGACTGCGACCCGTCCTCCTGTCACACCTGTTGCTGCCGCAACTGTCACAGCTGCAACCGTTGGCCCTCTCTGTACTCCCCTAAATGTGTTGGTCTGTGTGTGAATGCCTCTCTTTGCTAATGTCTGCAAAACTCTTTGAAAACTTGCCAGGTCATTTATAACAATTAGATGCTCTAGCCAAAGCAGACATCATTCATTTAATGAAAAATAATCCCACTCTATTCTCTGACATGCCGTCCCAGACTACTTTCCTGTCGCATGATATTGATGTTGATAATCATCTACCCATCAAACAGCATGCATACCATGTCAATCCTACGAAGCGCTCCCTCCTTAAAAAAGAAGTGGCTTATCTGTTGGAGAATGGTTTAGCCATTCCCAGTTCCAGTGCATGGAGTGCTTCCTTGTGCCCAGGTCAGACCAGGCCGTGTTTCTGCACAGATTTCAGAAAAGTGAATAATGTTACTAAGGCTGACTCATATCCTCTGCCAAGAATGTAAGATTGTGTGGACAGATCTGGCTCAGCCACCTTTGTCTCAAAGTTTGACCTGCTTAAAGGTTACTGACAAGTCCCACTGACCCCTCGTGCCTCCGAGAGTTCTGCTTTTGTCACACCAGATAGTTTCCTCCAGTGCACCGTCATTCTGTTTGGTCTCCGTAATGCACCTGCCACATTCCAAAAGTTAATTACTGCATTAGCCAAGGTAAATATATATATATATATAATATATATATAATATATGAGATATATCTGGACCATGTTGTTGCCTATTCAGACACTTAGTCTGAACACATGAACACACTAAACTTGATTTTTGAAAGGTTGAGAGGTGCAAATCTAATGCTGAACCAAGTGCGAATTTGGCAGAGCCACTGTTACCTATCTTGATAAGCAAGTGGCCCTTGCTCTCCTAACTAGCCTGACTAGTGAGAAAAATCCCTTTTGTCCGCTGCATGTCAGCATGCTTTTAAATCCTGCAAAGCACTCATTTTCACATGCCCGTTCAAGCTGGAAGTGGACACCAGCACCAACAGGGCAGGTGCAGTGCTGCTCCACGAGGACAAGCAGGGTATCAATAACCCCATTTGCTACTTCTCCAAAAAACATCAGTGCACCCCAAGCTAATTACAGTACCATTGAGAAAGAGGCTATCTTGTTATTGCTGGCATTGCAGTAGTTCAAAGTGTACCTTGGATCCAGTCCGTTGCCCATTGCAGTGTATACTGACCACAACCTCCTCGTGTTCATCAACCACATGCAAAACTCCAACCAAGGATGTGCTAGTCATTATTGGTTCAGGATTACAATTACATTTCCCTCGGGATAAATTAAGTATCTATCTATCTATCTATCTATCTATCTGTCTGTCTGTCTGTCTGTCTGTGTCTATCTATCTATCTATCTCGAAATTTGCCAAAAAAAAGGGACCAATAATGTCCTCGCCGATGCCCTTTCCTGCGTCTCAAACAAGATGTCATGACAAGCAAATCTTTGGGAGCAGTGTATTGTTTTTTTCAGATAGGGAGATGTTACAGCCCTGGCCATATTTGATTACATATTTGTGTATTGTACATATTATTGTGTCTATTTTGTTGTTAACGCTGGTCCTCGGAGAGTGGGAGCTCTCTTTTCTCTCCAAGGATTACTGTCTAATTGACAGAGGCAGGCTTCTGCATAGATTGGCTGGCTGGCTGGCTGGCTGGCTGGCTGGCCGTAGCGACATCACAGCCGATTGGCTGATCTGGGGTTTGGCTTTTTTTTAAGTTCCACAGGAGCGGAAAATGTGGCGAGTTATTGCTGGCAACAGTTTGATTGTTTTTAATATAAAGTGAGCCTGCTTTTCTATGTGTGGTTTGTTGGAGTAGCCTTGTTGTGCCTGTGGCTTAGCCAACTGCTAGTTGCTAACCCACTCGGTAAAGATTGTTAAAGCGTAGGGGTGAACTGCCATTTCCTTTAACACTGTTCTCTCCTGTTTTTCTTAAGTTAAGGGAGGTAGGTTTAGCAAATGTTTAGATAGTTTTAACTAAGGAGATATTTCAGGTTTTGTTTGTCGTTTTGGCCTTTCACCCTTAAGCTAAGCTTCATTTGTAAATAATCACACTCACTGTATATTGTAAATAAATTAAGCACTTGTTCTGCTCCAAATTCTCGTATCTCGTCTCGTATGTATGTTAGAAAAGTACATTTATTGCCCAGCTAAGGTCCTCTCATAATACAGAGAAAATGGCATGACAAAAGAGATGACACAGGGAGTTTTAAGGCTCATTATTTTATGACAAGAAAAAGGACAGGTGGGCTGCAGAGAGAATTAAATAACAATTTTGAGGTTTCACGTATACAGTTTACGTTATGTTTGTGTTTGACCATTCTGTTGCTCCATCCATTCCTTTCAGTTGCCTTCACATCCATCACAGCACGTGGAATCCACATGAAGCAAATTCTTTTAAATTGTGTGTAAATTATGTACTGATTAGAGATGCACAGATCAACTGACCAAAGACCAGAATCGGGCGGTTTTCAGCATGACTGGCCAGTCAGCGATTTATATTCAGTTCTGTGCTGTTCACATTTACACGCATGTTGCCTGCCCCCCAAACGGGACCGCCATTCCAAATTACATAAAAAATAAAAAACAAAAAAAAACAAACATTATTTACCAATAATATGTGCACGTTTCATTTTCAGGTCAGTGTGAGAGTCCTTACAGTGTTTTGCCATAATTAACAGTCATGCTTCTAACGCCTTTCTCCTCTCCTCTCTGCTATCTGTGTGTTCCACTGTGGTTGTGGAGCCCAGACAGACACATACACAGGGTGGAGCAGAGACAGTGATGTTACCCGAGTTAAAGACAGGATGTGATGCGATCTGTAGCTATTTTCTTTAGGGAAAATAAAACATTGAAGTTGAGGGTTATGAGTGCACATTTACTTTTAGGATAAGGATCTGCTGTCTGAACCAGAGCAGCAAACTTTTTATTCAACTTGCATGTCAAATGCAACGCATTACAGAGAGACTCCTTACTTTTTTACCTTTCACAATAGGTGTCCCCAGTATACAAGTCTACACTGCAAAAATATGTACTACAGCACACATTAGCAACATACATTCAACACCAGTACAGTCAACACTCGAGTATGTTTAGCAAGGCCTATTGTTTAGGGGAGACATGGCTGAGGGGATCAGGCACATCCCAAAGTGAGCCCTTCGGCACCTCAATGCTTTGTACCTCAGCCCAGAGGGCAGTGGGATGAGGTGGTCTCTTATTGAAATTAATGCAGTCTTATACAACAGCCCTGCAATATATTATACCACAGTGGTTCAATTTTGTTGAAACTAGTTCAGATTTTCATGCTGTAGTTGCAATACACTGGGTGGTATTTCTAGTATTTATTTTACCCTCAGTTACATGAAAACCAGAGTGCAACAAGTAGACACACCATTCCCTCTAGTTCATGAAAATGCAAAAAGTGCTTTGAATATATTGTATGTGACAGTTACACACATGTCGTTGCACCCCTTGTGCCCCAATCAGGTTTTTTGAAATTGCTGGAATGTGATAATGATACAGATAATTCCCTGAAGTTTGGTCAAACTCCTGTAAGTAGCAAGTGAGATATTGCTCCACAGTCTCTCTCTTATATATTTTCTAAGGGACTCAAAAAATAAAGAAGTCAAGCTTTGCTGACATCCCTTAGGTACTTGAGTACGAATTTAAATGACATGACTCAGACTAATGAAAGAGGCCATCATAACTGGACTGTACTGAAGAGTGAAAGGCTGAACAAAAGGTGACAGGGAGAAATTAGCATCTTTATATTCCCTACCACTGCAGCGCAGTAAATGATCATACAGTATTTAAGAGAATGGTTTAAACTGTTCTTAATGATAAAGTCTATGCTGAGTGTTTTATGCTTTATCATTTTACTATATCTTCCAAAATACCCAATATTCAATCTAACCAGAAACGTCACTCATTAAAGCTAGGGTCTGTAATCCTGGAAAACTAGCAAGAGAGCGAGCAAGAATTGAAAAATGCACCTCCTCCTGCCTCCTCTAAGTTCCTCCCCCCTGCTCCCCCTCCCGTCAGTGAGTCCGTCCAAGCCACGCCCCCACACACAGGAACGCGCACAGCCGCACACCAAAAATGACAAGCGGCACGGAGAGGGAAGCTAACCTGGAGCTAACCTAAAGAGCTAGCTATTTCGGAGTATTTTGGAGGACAACAACGAACAGAATCATGTCTCATTTATCTGTAAGTAAACTATATTATTATGTTTTTTGTTTTGTTTTCTAGCACATCAGTCTGTGCAGACCCAGAGGCAGGTCGGGTCTGAATCTGCCGAATCTCTCCAAGGATCCGGCTGGATACAGACCCATCAGCTAAATTACATTGTAATACGTGTTACGTGTTATTCACTGACAAACGTGTTTTATTTTTATTATTATTGTTGTTATTAGTCACATAGCATGTAATAGCAACTCGGTTTTTTCATTGACAATAATGCAGGGTAATGCAGAAGTGTTAGAGAAGTAAATTTGGGCCAATATGTCAATTTTACTCTAAAAATTAGTTAGACAGAAATGCTATTAGGCTAACGATATCTTTGTTGTTTGATTGTTAGAGTTTACATGATCAGAGCACTGGCTCAGATCCGAGCTACAGTCCGCAACCGAGCACGTCTTCAGCTCCAAGAGGACGCGGTCGTGCTAGAGCCAGAGGAGGCCGTGCTCGAGGGGCTGCAAGGGGCAGAGGCCGAGGAACTCGAGGTCAAGGACGTGGAGCAAGCCGGACTGCGACTGGAGAGCGTTTACAAGATGAGGATATTCAACGAATGGAGAATCTGCAAGCTCAAAGAATTGCAGAAGAGCAGGTAGCCTTTCTAAAATAGCCTTTTGCCCCCCATGATCTCCACATTATCTAGAACGGTAAACAATGACATGCCATTTACTGTGAGCACAACATTTCTTTTAGTTTATTGTCATTCATAAACTGTAAAAGAAAAATATAAACAAATTAAATTTTCAACTCTGGTCTGGCAACAAACCAAAAATAATATTAGTAATAATAAAGGACAAGGTCTAATCTTCTTGATGAACTGTTTTTTTTTACAGGCTAGAATTGGACGACTGAGCTTGGAAGAATCCCATCAGGTGCTTCAGATCTGCCTTACAAGGGACCCAAGCCTCCTGTTCGACGTCCTGCAGATCTCAGCATCAGGAGATGCTCCTCCACCAGGCCCTCCAGCTCCACATCTACCCACTTGGTGTGTGTGCAGGAAGTGCCGCGAGATGCCCACAGATCTAGAAAAAAAGTGCTGTGGGCAACAACCTGCTTCCTGCATTTCCATGCTGCCTCACATGGAAATGTACATTTTGCAGGAAGGGGTCTTGCGATTGGCTCGGAGGATTTGGAACGATGTCCGGGCTGAGGAGGATCTTCCAGACCCCGGCGAAAGCAATAAACAGTTCCGCTACGCTGCATACCGTCAATATGTTGTGTGGCAATATGGGGCACTGGGTGCTGGGCACAGAGTGGTTATTCCTAGTTGCTATGTCTGGAAAATCAGAGACCGCTACCCAGACCCCAATGGACAGTACAAGGGTTTTGTCCCTAGCAGAGTCTGAAAAGAGATCTAAAGATTTACACTGAAGCCCTGCCATTTATATGGCAACATTTGCACTGAGGTTTACATTATGCACATAACAAGGTTGTTTATATTTTACTTTTATTTAAAATTTGTCTCTTGTTATTTATATTTTGTCATTTTTGAATAAAACTTTTGAAAAAGATGAATGCCTTTCATTGTACTATATCTGCAAAACAAGCAATAGATTTTCTCACCACCACATTCAAAATAAGTGATTACAAACAACAACAAAATTGGTATAACTCTTTTTATTGTTACATAAATAATCTGTAGATTTTCAAGAATAGTATATACATGGTGTTTCCAGGGATGGGAGACAGGTCAGGCTGTGTGGAGTAGTTGTCAGCTGTGGTGATCTACTCCTTTGGCAGTGATTTACCTTTAGGAAGAATATCACAATTACACATCTGATAATAATTAATAAATTTTTTGAGACAATCAATGAATAAGAATACTTAGAGCGTGTACATAATGTGTACATTATGTTATAACTTCATCAAGCTACAATATTGTAAGAAAACTCACCTAGGCCTCTGCTGAGTTGGGTCTGCAAAAGTTCCTGCATCGATGGAGCTGGGACACCTGACAGAACCCCATGTTGACGTGGATCATCTGGCCTTTTCCTTGCAGTCCGTGGCAAACCCCCAGTAGCAGACAGCCTGCACCGCAGAATTGCACTTTGAAGGTCTGGAATGTAGCTGTAGTCCTTCTCCACCTTTTCTGTGTACAGGCTCCACTTCTTTGACTTTTTGTTGTACACCTTGCCGTATCTGTAATAAGAGAAAAGATAAGAAGCTTTGTGATACATTCATATTAGCATAGAATTTAGTCAGGGTGGAGTTGTATGCGTCAAGGTCTGAGGCATAAAGCTCTGCCCGCAGTTGAACAATGTCTGAAGGGAGCAACATCTATCATAACCACTGTAATTTCAACTTATTTCTAAGACACACAACCTCCCACATTCTCACCAAAATATCAGACTTTTAAATTGTAATTGTAAATTGAATCCCTTTAGATTTCAACTACCTGAGACACCAAACATCTCACTTTCTCATCAATACTCAAATCCTTTTGTATTTTAAATTGTGCTGACTAGACCTCTTAGCTTCACACTTCAGGGGGTCACTGCCCATCTGTGAAAGACAAAAGAGTGTGAAAACACACCCTAGGTAAGAGGACGACCCTACAGCAGACAAAGGACGTAAAGCACACATCAGAGGTGGGCTTTTACTCAGGTGTAAATGTTTCCCTTCATTTTGAACCGCAAGCATGTTGATTGACCTTTTCTTTGCAAAGAAAATAAAAACCTTGTTGGCTGAAGGAAGTCTCTATTCTTCACCCTTGTGCACCCTTATGAAAAATGTACGTTCTTAACATTTGGGGACAAAAATGTCCTCTTCAAAAACACCAAGAAAGGTATCTTAATATTTTTTGGCCTTTTTTTTTGCTCATCAGTGTTCACATGCTTGACTGTGCTAATCCTCCTATAAAAAAATAAACCTTTAATGTATGTTTTTAACCAAAATCTGTGCACTGTGATGTCCTCTTGAATTCTGGAAATTAAAAATAAGTATTTTATTTTTATAAGATAAAAATGAACATACTGAATCGAGCCATCAGTCCTTTTCTTGACTGGTCTGTCAACATGGTGGTTGTAGTCCAGGACAGCCAACATGACTCGAGCGGCGTACACAGGCGGTGAAAAGGAGAAGCGTTTGCTCGCATACATCAAAATGTGATTATGGAACGACTCCAATTCTGCAGTAGACCTGAGAGCACAGAGAGCATTTACAATTACTTCAGAATCTGATTATGACAATTATGACTGACAAGAAGTCAAAGTTTCATTGTGAAAACAGTAAGTGGAACATAGACCTATACTGACTTACCGGAAATGTAGATATTTGTGTACATTCTTTAGCCAGCGTGCGTCAAGGACAACTTCTCTCAGTCTCTGGTGTGCTACAGAATTCTTCTCGATCCAGGTCTTCTCTCTGTCCTCCACCAAGGGACCATGGTGACAGGCACCTAAGGCCCACGCATGTGTTCCTGACACGTGGTGAAGCAGGCCAGCCCACATGTCCTAAGAAAAATAAATGTGGTCAATAACAAAAGAATCAATTTCTCCAAAATAACTATTACAAAATAAAATCTGGCCTAGATATTTTTATTTCTATAATACTTACAAAGAACTCTGTGTATGTATCTGCAGTCTTGCAGCAATACCAGAAGTGGTTGCAGATGTCTTTGGTCCACATCTGAAGGATGGCACACCCCTTTTGTTGTCCTGCCTGGACATTGCATCAGAATTACATTGTAGGAATGTCAAATTAGTTTCTGAAATTTCAGTAGATGATATTTTTTAAATCCAGCTATATCAATCTACATAGAGATCATGTACTTACTGCATGAATTCGTTTCCCCAAACTTTTGGACCCATGCCACATGTCCAGGGTGTGTCTGACGCCACAATCTTTATATTTCCCTTTTTGGTCTGTAGGACAAAAAGCCAAATGAAATATGCTCAGTCATAATTGTAATTATTGCCCATTCATAATAATGAAACTAATATTTGTGGTATGGGACTCTATTTCTGTAGTCCAGCAAATCACGATAATAAACTTACTGAAGAGGGCTGATATCTGTGAATGAGCATCTGTGCAGAATTCCTCAATTTGGAGTTCTTTGCGTAGTGTCTCAAATGCTCGCATGAAGCCCTCCTTCTCCATGATGACAGAGTTGCGCATTGTCTCACGCTTGTCGATGTTGACCGTGCACATTATCTTCTTGGATTCATTGTCCATGGCAGTATATGTACAATACTGTGCAGAAAATCCAGGACTGTCCATGCGACCATCTCCTTTGAAAACAAATTAGAACAAATCAAACTTGTCATTTATGTTGATCAAACTTTGTGAGAAGCCACTGTCCAGCCCTTCATATAAAAAATATATTGTATCATGAATTTTTATGTCAACACTGAAGAAGACATTCTTCACTTTTGCTAAGGCTAAGCACTTCTTCACTTCTGGTATAAATGTGATAATTACATGATATCTGGAGAGGGTCCTTGATTGTCACTGCCCCCTGATCTAGAATACACTGTCATGGTCCTCCGTAGTACACCCGGCACCACCTACACTCTACTACATAATAGACTTTTTAGTTTTTGATCTTTCTATCAATATTGTTTTGCCCTGACAAAACCATTCCTTGAGAATACATTGATAATATTGTGCTTTAGATGAAGAATGTAGGTTTGTGTTGAATGTTTATTTATGTGTCTGTAACTCACCCAGTGCTACAACAGGACCTTTTGCCTTGAGCTGGGTGATGACTGCGGCTCTCTTCTCATCCCAGAACTCCTTTATTGTGTCCACACAATACGATTCCTGGATTCGGAAGAATGTCGACCTGTCTACCATTCTCATGTTCATATACTTGAACAGTAGTGAGGTCTTGGCGTAATTGTTGCCCGACAGCAGGATATTACTGGAAAGCATGAAGTCTCCAACTAGCATTCCGTATTTCAGCATTGGTTGGGAAGCCCACTTCCAAACAGTGTGACCACGATGACACATCTGGGGGTGAAAAAAAGACAGAGAAAGACAGCACATTATAGTAACCTTCTTTGATTTTATCCACCTCCAGAGCTGATTGCTCACCTAACCTAGATTGTATCAAAGGAAAAGACGGGACAAGGGAGGGTCTATGGTAGCGGGTGGGGATGTTGTGCAAATAGGAAGAAAAGTGGGGGTGAGCTTAGTGGGGGGATGAGATGGCATACTAGAGGTATCAACGAGCGGGGTTGCTGCAGTAATGGCTGGGCTGGGGGGAGGGACAGATGTCTGATCAAACCGGTTGAAGAATGAAGAGCCTTCAACTACAACTTGTTACCTGACATAGAGGCTCTCTTCTTCCACCCTAAAGCATTTATGTTAGGAGCTCTTCCCATTTGTGTATGTTGAAGTTGCTTCTGAAAATATGCCTGATGTAACAGCAAAAGAAAATACAAGTCCCACAAAAAATTAATAGTCTTTTATAACTTGTATAAAAACTCACCCATTCAATAACAGCAGATGTTCCCTTGACCTGATATTGATTTCGAATGGTCCAGGTGCCTGGCACTCAACATTGCTGTTTGGATCCTTGGCAGGACACACGCTGACCGGAAGGAGGAGATACTCAGCAAGCTGCCTCAGGCTGTCATGATATGCAATTGATGCAGGATGACCAATTATGTCATCCTCAACCACAACTTTTGCTGCTTCTGAGAATGTTGGCATATCTGACATAGTTGGATCTGTGGCATTATCTGGAGCATCATGCACAGTGTCCTCAATGCTGATTTCCTTGAGCGATTCCAATGCAATTGGAGTCTTCAGAGCACCACCAGTCCTGTTATAACAAGAACAGCTATGAGAACTAAAAAAAACACAATAACTTCACTGTAAGTGTAGCTAGAGAGTATTGAACTTACCTAATACAAATACGAGGCCTAAAATCTAAATCATCACTGTCATCATCAGAGTCCACTTCCTTGGTTACATCTTCTTCAGATGATGACACAGACTGTGTGCTCATGTCTGGATTCCAGGTCTGGTCTTCATCTTCCCATTCAATGCTGTTGAAAAATAAATTTAGAGAACGTAATATAGTTATACACAAAATGAATAAGATAATCAAGTAAAAATATATCTTCACTTCATGCAGAAACTTACATGGAGTTTCGAATATCGTTAAATTCATCAGCATCAACAACAATGTTTAGGTCCAGTGACGACATGCTAAAAAAGAGAAACACACACAAAAAACAGAGGAAATATTACATCACCACATGTCGCTGAAATAATGCACAGACTATGATTTTACAGTAAATTTTACTCTGCAAATTATTGGACAAAACCATCTGACTAATCTTAAAATAAATTGGACCTGGTGTGCTTCTTCCTCCCTCATCACAAACTGGGCCGCACGGCCGTGACAAAGGAAGGAGAAGCACACAAGGATTCAATTAACAAAAAACGCAAAAAGAACAAAATAAACTAAGCATGGCGTGTGTGGTCAGTAACATACCTTGCATCCAATTGCTGAAGAGCTGTCTCCTCTGGGCAGCTTATGTCCAAATCCTGAACCCCAGCTACTGAGAAGTCTTCATCGCTGTGAAGATTACACAATTAGAGAATACTGTCAGTGCAGCATCAACATACATTTACCCTTCATTCATAGAGGACAAAACATGGAACTGTTTGTGTATGTATAATGTAGAAATAGAAGTCTTGGGTTTGGCAGTTGGACCAAAAAAGCATAAAGATTGATATAAACTGAAGATCCACAGTTGTCCCTATCCTCACTGCATAGCATGTACAGACTACTGCAGCCCATGACAAGCTTGTAACATGATCAATTACTCCACCAACACCACACAAAGTTAGAGGTACAACTTATGGTAGCTGTGTTTTATTTTAGTGTTGGTTGTTGTTTTAGTTGATGTTAACAACTCTGTGTTGAGTGCTGGACCTCCTATGGTGAAGGACAGTGATCTAATCACTAACATTTACATGTATTTATAATGTTTGTATAATGATATGGCAGATATCACTGATAATAATACCTCAAATAGCACTTTGAGGCACATAAAACAGAAAAGGCTAGATGTAAAAGCGTTGACAAATTCATATTCATAGCAGCAGCAGCAGCAGCAGCAGCAGCAGCCAGTTGAACTCACCGGTCGGAAAGAGACTCAGACACAATAGTTGAAACTGGCGGGGGAGGTGGCCTCATCAATCCTTTAGACGGCGTCGAGGTTGATGGATCCTTCTCATAGCTATGAAACATAAATGAGCTACGTCACCGCGGTTGTAAAAGCCAATATATGTACGTCTTTTATCACAATAACACAGACACAGACGACTATGGTAGTAGAGTAATATCTTGTATAAAATCAGTATACTATAATCTATTCAATACTAGCGTCATCGGCCCGTTTTACACCACAGAGAAGCTAATATTAGCATTTGGCTAATACAAGCTACAATAGTAGCTACGTTAGCAAAAGTTAGCCTACATTTTCATGAAAATAAGAAATCCTCCCTGAGGCTAAACAAATAATTACCTGTCCAACAGAAAGACGGCAACCTCGGCATCACTTTTGAGTCTCTTCAGATCCCTCAGTTGTCTCCACGCTCAAAAGCTGAACCAATGTTGACTCTGGTTTTCGCTCTTGCTTTATCCAGAAGCTTTTTGTTTGCAGACTTTTCTTCCTCTGGCTTTCTCTTTTTTGCCTTTTTCTCTGGAAGAGCCGTAACAAGTAACCGTTGAGGCGGTTTGGGCTGCGTTTTCTCAGCCATTGCTCAAATGATCACGAAATCCGTTCTATAACTCTGTAGTCCTGCAGAGGTTTACTGAATCGGCAGCAGGCAGCAAGACCTGAAGGCGGTGCGCGCTCCCGTAGGAGGGGGCGGGTGCAGAACTAGACATGAAGGCATCTGATTGGTTCCTTAGTCTCCGAGCAAACTTCGACCAATCCGTGCTATTCAGACCGAAGGGAACGGATTGGGGGGAGTTTTCTCAGTCTTGCGGCTGTCACAGAGCTCTGTTATTTTCCATTCCTTTTCCTGCTGACATAGCGTACCGATTCCTCTGAAATTAGACGGGCCATTTCCCCCAGTATAAGAAAAAGTGCTTTTGAACAGGATTACAGACCCTAGCTTTAAATGGCTCAACTTTCTGAGAGTGAATCCAGCATTATATTAGAAGAAAACAACAGTCACCCATCAGCTCACTGTGGGGACTGCTATTAGTGTCCTCAACATGATGTATATGTCGGTGAAGATGTAACAATAAAATGACAATGAGGGCAAGAAGACCTAGGGATGTAAATTGTCTGAAGTAGTGAACCTCCTTCTGAAATTCTTGAAATTAACAGCCAAATCCTGCCGCTTTCTTTCTAACAGCAACCTTACTCAGACAGCTCTGTTTGGCTCTTCTTCTATTCAGACAGAATGAGAAAAAAAATAGAGGCAAGGTGTGCACATTTACACACACCAACATACGGCAGAAGATGCTGCAACTTCCAGGTAAAAAACACCCTGTTTTGTTGCCACGAAACAGGCTGGAAATTGTCCAATGGCTGCCTTAAAAATATTCACTGGTTTCACACTGACAAATGTTGAAAAGCAGTGGTCACTGACTTGGCAGCTTTCTCTCCTGTATCTCCACCGCTGTTACCTCCAACCTCTCCATATGAAAGTCATGTAATAAATTAAAGGTCACTGACAAGTCCCACTGACCCCTCGTGCCTCCGAGAGTTCTGCTTTTGTCACACGGGATAGTTTCCTCCAGTGCACCGTCATTCTGTTTGGTCTCCGTAATGCACCTGAAAGTAAGGTAATGTAAAACATGTAATGTGATTGTGATATGTATCACACTGCTCAGCCTCCCTGGGAAACTTTGGTGTGAGTGAGTGAGTAGACATTAAGAGGAGGCTCCGCCATGGAACAGTGGACCAACTCTGTGTCCACATACTCGGCACAAAGTCAAACATGTTTCGAGTGGGCTACGGACTCCATAGTCGTCCCTTGTCTCTGAGCCTGTTGGTGATGTTCATGGACAGATTCTCAAGGCACAACTATGGCTCTCAGCAGTTGGGATGAAGCTCAGAACTCAGTCCAAGGCCATGATTCTGCCATCAAACTGCAATAAATGTACAAAAAAACATTAAAAAGTCTGTGGGCCCTATTTAAATTATCTATGACACATGGTCTAAAGCGCATGGCACAAGTACATTAAGGCCGTGTCCAACTCCCTTTTGTAAGTTAAACAGTGGACAATCTGGACACAAAGTAAGGCACACAGCACAAAGGAGTTGCAATTACACTCTTGATAAGTCAATAAGTAGTAAGGAAATAGTCATGGAATGTTTTGGGTGTACCATAAATTAGACCAATCTGAGTGTCATATCCCATTCCCATTAAGAGCCAGGTGTGCCAGGACCGGGTGCATTGCTGAACAATGGCACTTGACTTCGCTGAGGTACAGGTATGTTGTCCATGGCTGCTGGATGCTCCACAATCATCTGTCCCATCAACAACTCTGTTTGACTGCATGAGGAGGAGGAGCACTGTTGCGCGTCCTTCTGTGTGTAATAATGATGCGCACGTCTCAGTCTGTGGATCAGGCATACCGCCTGTCATAAAAAATATCATTCTGATTAATAGTGGGTGGGATGAAGGTGGGTGACAAACATCTTTAATGAGGAAAATATGTATTAATATGAATTAATATTACTAAATTGCCTGCAGCGATCCTTACACATTTTTTTTTTTTTAAATATGTGTATCCCTCCCTCAACATGGACATTTGTGCTAAGGAACAGCTGATAAACTTCATTGATTATTTAAAACTCCTAGTAGCATTAGTTAATTAGTATTAGTAGTAGTTAGTATTTCATGTTAATTAATGTTCTGTGTTCTTCTACAAATCAAAAGGTCACACACATGCCAGATTCATACAGTAAAAGCAGCTGTCCTGATAAATCCTGAGATCCTATTAAAAATATTTATTTAAAAAGCTAAAAGTTTAATTATGTTCGCAATGGAGAGTTTCCTCTTCAGCTTTTGGTTTTGCTGCTTAAATGTGCCACAATGTATATCTTTTAATACAAACATTGTGAGAAAGTGTGTGAATAGCCATCATTGCCAGGTAGACCTTCAAAAAGAAGAAGAGGAATAAAATGATGAAGTAGATTGAGAGCTACAGTCTGCAGAATGGAGGATGAGCAAATGTGAAGGGGCAAATGTCAATAAACAGGAAAGTCTCACAGCAAGCTGATTGAAATTTGGAAGTGTATTTCTCCTTCTTGCCAACCATTTCACCCATTTTCAGCGGCAAACTAAGTGTAGTGGAGGACTTGAGTAAACCCAGGGACAATTGATGCACGTTAGGCAGGGTTGTTTGCACATGCTCACTTGTGTCATTGGGTAGGGTTGCCAGGTACCACCACACATTTCCAACACAGAAACTGAGAAACACACTTTTTCTCCCTCTGATTTCAAAGAGAATCAGAGTCAAAATTAAAGCAATTCAGATTCGGATTCTCTATTAAATCAGAGACAAACAGGAGAAAATTTAATTGGGAGCATAGGTGGGAAAGGGTTAAAACCAGGCAGACTCCAGCGAATATCACAAGTGTTGACAGGTACTGTATGGCATAATATTCAGTCGTATTAAAGTTGTGTTTTTTGTGAAAAAGCTCTAAAAAACTGTTCGACACCAAACGGCAAACAGACACATTTAGCAACTAGGTGGTGAGTATAGTGAAGCATTTAGCAGCTAAGGTAAGCTAAAACAGAGCTAAAAAGAGTGTATAAAGCACTGCCATTCATCATGTGGGCAGACAGACTTGACTCCAAATGCAAATGTTGCTCTGAATCTGCTGGAGTAAAATGATAATACAGTATGTCAATGTTGTGCTTACACCATGTTTCCTCTGCCCCCAAGTGGCCAAAAAATCAACTGATACAGGTTTATATACTTTGTAGTGCTGATGTCCACACTCTTTAGACACACAAACAAAATCATTGAATCATTGATCACCTTCTTGACATTTGATGCTGATAGTGATGAGTGGGGTATCACTGATGACTGATGATGATTTACATGTACTGTACATGTGATGAATTAATGATCGTAGAAGTGCTATGGTGTAATGAACAAAACACAGTGAAGTTGAACTTCTTTGCCCTTCTGGTTCATGGACAGACTGATATGTTGATAAGCATACAGCTGAACAAGAGTGTAGGTACATTTGTTAATGGCTATGGGAGTGGAAATCAGGCTTGCACATGTGGGCCCTGCTTCACAACAATTGAAATTAATAATAAGACAGTAATAGATCTGAGAATGGATATGTGATGAACAGGCCCTCGACCCATGTACGTTGGGCCGTGGCAGCGCCGGAGGCACGCACATCGTACCTAAATAGGATACATGCCACCCAAAACACAACAGTGAAATTTGCAGTGACTTCCTTTGTCCGGTGGGTAGCATAGTCGTATTCAGGGCGAAACCCTGTACATGTGTGACGAATTTGGTGTAGATGTGAAATTGTAAGTTGGAAAAAAGAACATGGCCGCACGCAATCCAAGATGGCCAACTTCTTGTTGGCTGAGGGTTTTGGTGCCTGGAGGTATTTTGTGCGTCTGGTCATGATACATATGCATACCGAATTGTGTTTATGTATGTGCATGTAGGAGGCAGGGCTTCAAGTTAGAAATATTCCAGGGGGCGCTATAGAGCCATCTTTTCACTTAACACAGTATTGATGCATAGACGTATTCAGGCCAAACCCCTCCCGCACTGCCACACCCACCAGGTACAACGGAGGTGAAAGCTTTTGATATCTTTTCATCTTCAAGGTCTGAAGATGATCCTGAGTGAATGTGAAGTCTGTGGTGTTGAATCTGAAGGACGAGTTCATTAAAGTACGAGGCAGGAAATGGGTCAAAACGGCGGCGAAATCTCAACTTCGAGTCAAAATGGTGGCCTTTCTGTTGGACTGAGGGTTTGGGTGTTGATTCTTGTTTGGTGCGTCTGGTGATGATACATATGCATACCGAATTCCGTTCATGTATGTGCATGTAGGAGGTGGGGCTTCAAGCTTAAGCGCCCTTTTCAATCCTCGTGGGGGCGCTGTGGTGCCATCTGTGCACTTAAAAGGCCCAGACCCATATCAGATATCAATGTTCGTGACTGGTGATGGATCTGCCAAATTTGGTGTTTGTAGGAGTTTGTCTGTACGTACTAAATGGGAAAAGGCATTAGGGGGTGCTACTGAGCTGTTGTGCCGCACCTGAGGGCAGTTGTGGCATCAAATTAACGTACTCCTGAGTTTGAACCTACGTGTCAAATTTGGTGAGTCTGCGAACATCCTAAAGTCCTCCAAACAGTTTTGGAAAAATGAAAATCGCTGCATGCCATTCAAGATGGCCAATTTCCTGTTGCGGCAAAAATTCCAATAAAACGAATTTATGGCTAAATCGATGAGGCCTATGAGTCCTGTGAATTTCATGATGATCAAAAATAATTTTTGCGCGAATTTTCTGACGTTAGGTGGCGCTATGGAGTGGCCACACCCACCCCCAATCATGTTGAATTATCAAATTTCTCACCAGATGTGACGTTATTCCGAGTTTGGTGAGTTTTGGGGTATGTTCAGGCCGCCAAAACTGTTTAAAGAGGTGGATGAATAATAATAAGAATCCTTACAGATTCAATAGGGCCTCGCACTGGTCAGTGTTCGGGCCCTAAATAGTCTTGCTGGAAATATCAAAGAGAAAGCAGGTAAGAAAGAAATCAATGCCAAAACTGAAATTTAGGGTGTGGATGTGTGTCACGGCTTTGGTTTGGGGTTGGGTTCCGCATAGAACTTAGATGGGATAAGTGAGCAATGAAATGTTACGTGTTCCAGCTTTCATTAGAAACTGTCACAGTCTGCACCTCCAGTACTTTTCCACTCACCTCACCTCTGCTTCTACCTGCCAGCCAGTCACACCCACCTCGTCACCTGACTCAACTCACCTCAGCTGCAGCTTATCTCCAATCTAGCCAGTAAAAGAGCTCCTCTGGTTCACTCACTTGTTGCCAGATTGTCCTTTGCCTTCATGACAGACTTTCCAGTGTTTTTCCTTGGACGGATTTCCCGGCTTCGACCCTGCTTTGTCCTGACCTCCCTGCCTCGTCTCTGCCCTGGTAAAAATCTTCGCCTTCTGTTCCCTACCACGAGTTTCGTCTGTGTCCTGCCAGATTCATGGTTGCCTTTTTCCGCCTTGGCTGAGCTCCAGGAGTCTCCAGCCATAACTCCGGTGGGTTTCATCTCCCCTAAGAGTCAGAGTGTTACTCCCTCCCCGGTCACTGGGACTGCTCCAGAGTATCTGCTTGCTCGGCTGGTCTTCCTTCAAGCTGCATATCTCCTGTGTTTCCTGCCAGCCTGCTGATCTCGGGAAATAAGACTAATTACAAACTCTTCCTGGTGTGTCTTGCAATTGGGTTCAAACCCAACCTGTTACAGCACAATCTGGCCAGTCATGGACCCAGCAGACACCCCGTCGCCTGCTAACCGCTTCGAGAGGATTGAAAGCACTCTTGAGTGGCATGAAGCAGCAGCTTACCACCAAGCACAGACGCTGGACACATTAGCCGCCCAGATGCAGCAGCTAACAACGGTGCTAACCCAGCTAACTGCTCCGCAGCGCCGGCGGCTCCAGCACTCTCTCCGCCCAAGTACACTCCTGAGCCCCGTGTGGGGACCCCTGAATGCTATGCTGGTGATCCTGAAACCTCTGGTCCGTTTCTGACTAACTGTACCCTGCTGTTTCACCTTCAACCCCACACCTTTGCCTCAGAGGATGCTAAGGTAGCATTTGCTATAAATCACCTGACAGGGGGGGGCTCGCCTCTGTGGAACCACCGAGTGGGAGAGACAGACTCCCGCCTGCACCTCCTTCCAGACATTTGCCCAGGAGCTCCGCAAGGTTTTTGGTCTGGGAGATTCTGGGTCAGAGACAGCACAAGGTCTGATGAGCCTACACCAGGGAAACCAGTCGGTGGCTGATTTCTCCATAGACTTTCGCACCAAGGCCCGTCGGAGTGACTAGGACTCCTTGGCCCTCCACGGCGCTTTTCATCACTGCCTGTCAGATTACATCAAAGATGAGCTGGTCTCAAATGATATACCGCCAACGCTGGACAAGCTGATTGGACTGGCTATCTGAGTGGATCTCTGTTTCCAGCCTCGGAGACAGGAGAAGAGGCAGGACTCAGTGGATCATCAACTTCAAAGCCTTCCTCTGAGATTCACCTCTGCTGGCAGCTCCACTACCTCCACAGGGCTCCTGTCCGGAGCTCCAGAACCTATGCAACTGGGCCACACCAGCCTCACTCTAAAGGAGCAGGAGCATCGCCGACAGGCCAACCTCTGCCTGTAATGTGGCCAGGCTGGCCATTTTGTCTCCCGCTGTCTGGTAAAAGCCAGGGCTCGCCAGTAGAGGGGAAGGTACTGGTGAGCCATACCTCCACACAACCCTTCCCAAACCAAAGGCCCCTTTTCCACATCAAGCTTGTCCTTCTGTGGGGTTCCCACTCCCTATCCACCTTCATAGACTCTGGGGCTGATGCCAGCATCATGGATGAGGGACTCGCCCAACAGCTGGGGATGTGTCAGGGTTCTCTCTCCTGTCCCATTCCTCCCGTGTACCATGATTTCCGGGAGGTCCTCAGTAAGGCTAAAGCTATGGCCTTACATCCTCATCGCCCATATGACTGTGCCATCAACCTGCAGCCCTGTCCTCCCAAGGGACGCCTGTACTCCCTGTCTGCTCCAGAAAGGGAGGCCATCGAGACTTATATTAATGACTCTTTGGCTGCCGGCATCATCCACCCTTCCTCTTCTCCTGTGGGGGCGGGGTTTTTCTTTGTGGAGAAGAAGGATAAGACTCTGAGGCCCTGCATTGACTACTCAACGACATCACTGTTAAGAATCGTTACCCCCTTCCTCTCATGTCCTCTGCCTTCGAGCTATTGCAGGGATCCACTATCTTCACAAAGCTCGACCTCTGCAATGCCTACCACCTGGTCTGGATCCGGGAGGGGGATGAGTGGAAAACCACCTTCAACACCCCCTCAGGATATTATGAGTATCTGGTGATGCCTTTCGGTCTCAGAAATGCACCAGCAGCTTTCCAAGCCTTGGTCAACAATGTTTTGAGGGACATGCTGAATCGTCACGTTTGTTTACCTGGACGACATCCCAATGTTCTCTAAATCCCTTGACGAGCATGTTCACCATGTCCAAGCCATCCTCCAACACCTCCTGGAGAACTCCCTCTTCGTCAAGGCCGAGAAGCGTGAGTTTCACGCCCCATCTGTCTCCTTCTTGGGGTACATCATGGCTCAGGGCAGCATGCAGATGGACCCAGCGAAAGTATCAGCAGTCAGCTCTTGGCCCGCTCTGGACTCCCGCAAGCAGCTACAAAGGTTCCTGTGGTTCGCCAACTTCTATCGCTGCTTTATCCGCAACTACAGCTCCATCACCTCTCCCCTCACTGCTCTCACCTCCTCCAAAGTTCCCTTCCTCTGGACTCGGGCTGCAGAGGAGGCCTTGCTGACCCTCAAGTCCCGGTTCACCTCCACTCCCATCCTCCAACTTGCTGATCCTGATCATCAGTTTGTGGTGGAGGTGGATGCCTCGGACATGGGAGTGGAGGTGGTCCTATCACAACGGATGACCACTGACCAGAAGCTCCACCCCTGCGCCTTTTTGTCCCCTGCAGAAAGGAACTCTGATATCGGCAACAGAGAACTGTTGGCCTTGAAGTTGGCCTTGGAGGAGTGGCATCACTGGCTAGGGGGAGCAAAGAACCTTTTCTGGTTTGAACGGACCACAAGAACCTTGAATACATCCACACTGCCAAGAGACTGAACTCTCGCCAGGCCCAGTGGTCCCTGTTTATCACCCGATTCAACTTCTCCCTCTCCTACCGTCCTGGTTCCCGCAATATCAAGCCCGATGCCTTATCGCGCCAATTCCAAGGGGAGGAGGAGAACACCACCGGGTCAGACTCCATCCTGCCGATTCCCTGCGGAGTCGCTGTCTTGACGTGGGAGGTCGAAGAGCAGGTGAGATCGGCCACCAAGGGTCAACCAGGACCTAGTGCTTGCCCCCGTAACTGTCTATTCGTTCCTCCCACCCTGAGGTCTGACGTCATCCAGTGGGCCTACGCTTCCGAGCTCACCTATCACCCAGGGATCCAAAGGACTCATGATGTCCTTCTCCAGCGGTTTTGGTGGTCAACCCTGGAAGAGGACACTAGGGAGTTTGTGAACGCCTGCCCAGTCTGCAACCAGCACAAGCCATCCCACGCGGCTCCTGCTGGTTTCCTACAGACACTCTCCGTACCACATCGTCCTTGGTCCCACATCTCCCTGGACTTCGTCACCGGCCTGCCCACATCTGATGGGAACACAACCATCCTCACCATTGTGGACCGTTTCAGCAAAATGACCCACTTCGTGCCCCTGCCCGAGCTCCCCTCTGCCAAGGAAAGCGCCAGATTGGTCCTCCTCCACATCTTCCAGCTTCATGGTGTCCCCGTGGATGTGGTTTCGTTTCCTCATCAGGTCCTGACGGCAAGGAAGGGGTCTCCAATACCTGGTCGACTGGTTATGGACCTCTCTTCAGGCCCATAACCGGCTCGGCACATCCTGGACTCCTGTCTCATAAGGGAGTTTCATCAGCAGCACCCGAACAACTTACAAGGACCTCGGCGGGTCCAGGGAATCCCTGGTGTGAGGCACCCCCTGCTCCTCCCCTTGATCCCTCGGATGAAGAGGATCGGTCTTCAGAAGGGGAGGAGACATCATCAGACGACCAAGGAGGTCCTGACCTCCCTGTCTCGTCTCTGCCCTGGTAAAGCTCTTCGCCTTCTGTTCTCGACCACGAGTTTCGTCTGTGTCCTGCCAGATTCCTGGTTGCCTGTTTCCGCCTCAGCTGAGCTACAGGAGTCTCTAGTCATAACTCCCCAGTCTGCTCCGGAGTATCTGCTCGCTCGGCTGGTCTTCCTTCAAGCTGCATATCTCCTGTGTTTCCTGCCAGGAAATAAGACTCATTACAAACTCTTCCCTGTATGTCTTGCAATTGGGTCCAAACCCGACCCGTTACAGAAACTGACATTGTGTTTTTTTCTGCAGGCTGTTATTCTGTCTATTGAAATATTCTGTTAGTAAGTTGGTCCAGTGAAAGATATGACATGATTTTTTTGATATCCAGTTTTAAAGGTTATTTTGTTGATAGTTAGAGAAATTAGTAATGAGCTTCTGTATTTGGTTGGAAGGGTGACTTGTGTTGTGTCTCCTGTTGTGTTAAGGCAATCTAAAGAAATTCTGCATTTGTGTTTATGTAATGGTTTGAATTTATTTTGCAGTAATTTATGTCTTTCCCACTAGAGGGTGACGTCAGGATCAGGTCAGACTCCTAAATGCAGGTAGAGAGGCCTGAGGCCTGAGAGGTAGGGCTGAGGTGATAAGTAGGCACAGAAACAGGTGTGTCACTCTTTTGTCACACAGACAGTGTTTGGTGGCATCATGGAGACCTCAGAGACGCCAGTGGTGAGAAAACTCATTTAATCACATTGACAAATAAAATAACTATAAGTTAGTGAATGAGAGATTAAAATGTTTGTGTTTATTGATCATTTAAGCCTTGTGCATTTAAAATGTAGTGTTTAATATTAATATAGTGGCACTGGTGGTTTGAGGTCTGACACATTTTAGGATTTATCTTTTATTCCCTTTCATTGTTTAGACTCATATAGACCATCTGATTTAGATTAAGATGATTTGATTTGAATATAGACCATAAACATAAATATCAAGTTTGGAATATATTTCAATCATTAAAGTAGTTAAAACTAGTTAAAATGGATTAGTTTGAGTTAAAATTATGAATTAGGTTAAACATTTAAGCATAAAGCATGATTTAAAAAGATTGAGTTTAATAATTTAAAACTGTTTAAAACCTATTGATTTTGTAAGATAAAATTGAAATGATTTAAATCATTTAATAATTGAGAAACTTTATTAATGCATTTGATTAGTTAATTTTTTAATCTAATTAAGTTAATTTAATAATTTATTCATGTTCAGGTATTAATAAGGCAATTGATTTTGTACTTATTTAATGACTGCCTGATTCTTTGTTTATTTTCTTTGAGGTTATCAACCTGCTACTGCTACTGTTGCTGCATCCCAGTCGTGATGAATAAAAGAAGTAACTAAAAGCAAGCTGAGTTGTGTCCAGCGTTCTCTGTTGACCTCCAGGCCTCGAGCGAGTTAGGGGTAGGCACTGATGCCGGGGGAAAAAGGGAAAATTAACTCGACAGTCTGTGTTAGCCAAACCCATTTTAAACCTTTTTATGTTGGGTGATGTTGGTTCTGTGAATAGTTTTATATTGCATTAGTTGCAGATTTTTATTCACATTGTTAATCATGACATACTTCAATACATCAGGCTCCTGTTAGTATAAATACTCACTTTAATTGTGTATTAATTTGCACCTGAAAATCATCATCCTCAAAACATACCATGAACTGTGGTTTACTTTGACTGAAATACATAGACCGCCCTGCTGCCCAAATTACTCACTAGAGCATCAATTGTGTGTTTATCCACTACTGAAAATAGACCCCAACAAAAGCACTATTTCCTTCTCCAGTGTTTACCACAGGTTGAAAATTTACTTGTGGTGGTTATCTACGAGCTTACAACAGGCTGTTACCGTTCTGATTTGACAACATTTATCACGTTTTTACTGTTTCATTTGAGTTACATTTTTACCGTTCAGCAGCAGGTCCTTTCCCTACAGAGTCAACCAGCATCTGACAAGACACGCCTACATTTTTTTTTTCCTTTTGGTCTGAGAATAGAAAAATTAAAAGCTTTTCTTTTAAATGTTTTAAATACATAAGTGTAAAACATAAAAGTAGTTCCAACTAATCAACATTGTTTCATCAACAAAATACAACTAATCCAGACTGCACTGCAGAAAGCTGGTAACCAGCAAATCTTTATTTCTTCCTAGAAGCTCTCTGTCTTTTTTTTAATCTATGCTGTTAGCATGCAAAGCTTCACCATCATCAGTATCTTTGCTGTCCTCTGATTCGCTTCTATTAACCCAGAGGTGGGAGAGGAGGAGCAAATAAAACAAGATCTAAAAAGAATCGATAAATGTTTCATCAGATTTAAAAGACGGTGTTAGCCTCAGTTTTATGGCCGCTACGCTACAGTTTCAGGGTGGCCAAGTCCTTGGGTTTAAAAGAAAGGTTTATGGTGCTGTAAACATAGCCCAATTCTCTTTTCCATTTCAACCACATAAAGTAGTGACAGATCAGTAAATCTACACGGAAGAGTAGAAGCTCTTTGCCCCTGTGCTTTCTCCTCTGCAGGTTTCTCCCCACTTTCTAATTTCTTTGCAGTCAAGAGCACATGAAGGGTAAATGCTGGGATCAGTCCTCTGGTTAGTATCAAGTGGCAAATTGTAGGCAAATTGTAGCAAAGAGGAACCATTGTCAGGGATGATATAACCAGAAATGTGCTGAATACAAACCATGGACCACACAATTCACGCATCAACCACAAAAAGCTGTAAGACTACAGCTTATTGAAGTATTATATTTAAAGATATAAAAACCTTTCATGAATGAAAACTGAGTATAAACATTACACTATACACAGTCATAACGCAGTCTGAATCATTTGAAATTAAAATGATTGTTGATCTCACCTAAAGTCTGCCTATAGATCTATTTCTTTTTGCAAATTTGACATATTCAGCAAATATAGATATATGAAACCTGTACCAAAATAATCAAAGCTGAATGTCTACTGAGAAGTTTGTAAGATCTTTCAACGATAACTCAGTCTTCATGGACATTTGAACTAATATAATTTTGTCACAGATACTGTTTCCATGTAGTTCATGATTAAACTTTTGTGCTCAAATATATGGGACATTATTATTACATTAAAAATGAATCCATGTTAATAAGTTAAATTTAGTCTGTTATTGAGAGCTAAAAGGTAATTTTCTAAAATCAAGGAGTCTTAAAGCTCTTGCCACCCATAGAGAACATGTAAAAATTGGCTATAGGGTGGTAGGTTTTTGGTTACATTGACCAAATGGTTGTCATGTTTTGACAAAAGTGTAAAAATGTGTTTGGCAGTATGACATACTACTCTGTATGAGGATGGTTTAAGCTGAAAATTAAATATGTTAATGATTTTATTTTATCTTTATTTAAGGATCAAATCAATGTACACTGTAAACCCGGATAAGTTGATTGTACTTAAACCATTTGTGTCAAGTGATTGCCTCAAATGGTTTAAGTTATTGACAGTAGAGAAAATTAATTTAAGTATAGTCAACTTAAATGTACAATAGTCAGAATTTAACATTTTGAAGTAACATACACTTAAATGGTTTAAATAATCACAATAGAAAAGTATAGTGGAGTCTTCTTAAAAGCACAATAGTCAAAACTTAATGTAAGTTAGATACACTTAAAATTCTAGTTTTATAAAAATATGAATATATTAAATTTTAAAATATATTTGGAATAAGAAAATTCCAATTAAATTATTCTTTTGATAATGACCACACAATGCAGTACATTTTATTTATTTTATTTAGACACACAACAAAGCAACACATGTATTAACAATGATGCTGTGTGAAATACCAGATGCAAATCCAAAATAACAGTAAGACCTTGTTTTCATAAAATTATCAAAATGGGTCTTTGCCAACAATTACAACAGTATTCTTACTTTTTGCTGCAGATATTACCTTACAGTACCTTTCTATGATGCAGCAAACAGAACATGTGTATTGAATTAGGAAACGATTTCCTTCCAAATACAATCACAGCATAGTTTTTTAATTTTTTTGCTCTGTGAACAATTTTCAAGTATGAAAAAAAACAACACTGACCATGTAGCAGCATACTGCGAGTGCAAAAGGAAAAACTGTATACTATGTGTGCCACACAACAAAGCAGGCATTAAGAACAACTGTGCAGTGAGGACCAGAGTTGTTAAAAAAACTGCAACTTTCTAACATGTGTCCTCTGTAGAATTATTTCAGTAAAACGAACAACACTAGACACATGCAGTACAAGAAGTATCACATACAAAATGAGCAACTGCAAGAATATTTGCTCCATTAAGTGCAATGTATTTATGCAAGAATCCAGACACGAACATGGAGAATTGTGTCATGAGCATAAATTTGTCTTACACTGCAAGATCATTCTTCAGCTTTTGAACCTTGGGAGGTAGCTCACTTCGACCCAAATTTAGCATTACCTGTTGAATGAAGGCAAATGTGTTTTTTAAGCACTTCGGGTAATGCAGGTGGAGTGCATAGGTAAAGCCAAACAAGAGGCACATTGCCTGAGGTAGGTTGGTGAGTGCTTCCATTACAAGGCTGCCCTCTAGGATGATCCACACTCTTGAGGGGTTTAGTTGTGGTGATGTTGGGCTTGCTGGGCTTGCAGCGCTGGTGTCCTCATAGCAGAGGATTCCCACGGGAATGTCCACAGAGTCTCCCTCATTAAGATTCTATAGTGCGAGAAACAAGACAAAGGAGGATATTCAGGTTAACAGCAATTTGTCAACAATCAGCTGTGTGGTCTTCATAAATATTATGATTCGCATGACAAACAGCGAAACTTCATTTGAGAGTCTACAGTTTGCGGTTGAGATAAATGGCTATGGAGTGCATTGAGAGACTTAAATGTACACATACATTCCTGATGCAAGCAAGGAAAGGGCTCAGTTCTTGCATAAGTCCCATGTTTTAGCCTATAATGTTTAAAAAGCTGTGCTCTCTTCTCACAGATGGCAGGGCAGTACTTGCATTTCCAAGGCATTTTAATATGGCTTTAAAAAAAATAGAGCAAATGAGGCTAAAGTTAAAAGTGGGCATTGAAATTTTTTCAAAACTACATCGAATAATTTAAATTTTACACTACTGTTGCAAAACTGTACGTAGAAAATACACACGTAGAGAGAGCTACTCAAAAATCACAATTGTCACAATTGCAATTGTCCAACGCTCAGAATTTACCTAAGTCAACCTCAAATTTACACACATTCAAATGCACACGTTTCAAACTAGAAATGTTCCAGCAGTTTCTAATACTTGAATAGAGAAAACAACTCACCTCATTCAGGCAGAAATGGTGTCCTCTTTACGGCAGGCAAATGTCCTTTAAAAGCGTCCAAACTTGCTAAAAACAGAAAAATGCAGGCATGTATTGCCCAAGGAGCATGCAAAGTGCAAAGACCTTAAATTGCTCTGTGTAAATTAGAAAATGGCGCAACTTTCTCTGTAGCTGCCAACGGACAAGCACAGACTTGTTTTGAGCCAATCACAACAGGGCAGCACTGCGGCCTGAGGTAAAACTTGATAGTTTAAGTTTGTTCAACTTACAAAAGTGAGTACACCCGATGACTGTCTCATACACTCTTCATATACTCATACTGTTTAAGTAATGCAATAAAACTATTCTTTAAAAGTGGTATTTACTCAAACTGTTTGCATAGAATGAACTTTTGGGTTAACAGTGTAGAACCAGAGATATTATCTTTTTGATCCACACACATTCTTCCTTGTCAAAACCCAGAATCTGCATTACCCATGATCCAAGTCCACTCCAACAGTTTAGGTGGAGTTGGTGTGTCATGCTAGTAGCGGTTAATGTATGTAGAGTCTCTAGCAGAAATAAGGAGTGGGCTACAGAGGTCTGGTAAGCTCATGTTTTTCTAACTTCATAACACCAGATATTGTTCAAACTTGTCGTCTTCAGCCAGGACTGATGCTGACTCAAGTGACATCACTTAAGGACATTTATCAGAAGTCATGCATATGTGAAAAAAGTTACAGCAAGCCTCTAGTGTCTCCAGAGGGAGCTGCATAAGTGTAGGAGTTCCCCTTTAACTCTGAACTGTCAGTGTTGACCACTATATATAAAGTCAGGAAAACACCAAAGCTATTAGGAGATGGATGCCTAATACAGTTAGTACAATTATAACTAACATGTGCCATAAAAACAGGATCAGTTGGCAAAGCATGTGATTTTGATATGATAGACTGCTATTAGCTTCCTATATCATGCTAACAGTCAACATTGGTTTCTGTCAAGCATGACAATGGCTTTACTTAACCTTAACCAAGATGATTTGCTTTTAACAATAACTGCAAATGTTGTTTAACCTTAAAGGGATAATTCAGAGTCAGATCAGAATCCTTTTATTGTCATTGCACAAGTGTACAACAAAATTCTAGCAGCATCCAAGTATTTCACACAACATAAAATAGAGTAAAAAGTACAAGGCAAGTAAGTAAAAAGTACAAGGCAAGTAGTGCAATGTAAGTATAAAAATATAAATAAATATGTGCAGTGGTGCAGGTTGTAAGTAGGGAATTGTGAGAGTATAAATAAGTACAGTAAAATAGTCTTTACAATTATTGCACATTGTCCTTGGGTTGTGTGTGTGTGTGTGTGTGTGTGTGTGTGTGTCTCAGTGCCCGTTTGTGCTCAGTGCAGTGATGACTTGTGGAAAGAAGCTGTTCCTGAGTCTGTTTGCTCTGGTTTTGATGGACCTGTAGTGCCTGCCAGAGGGTAACAGGTCAAACAGGTGATGTGCAGGATGGGTGCTGTCTCCTGTGATTGCCTCAGTTCTGCTGAGGCAGTGGGATGTGTAAATGTCTTGGGAGGGAGGGGGCATCCGATGATCTTCTGTGCTGTCTTGACCACTCTCTGGAGACTCTTCCTATCTGCTTCGGTGCAGTGGGAGAACCACACCGTGATGCAGTTGGTTAAGATGCTCTCGATGGTAGAGCGGTAGAAAGTCACCAGCAGCTTCTCGCAGATGTTACTTTTCCTGAGCACTCTCAGGAAGTGCAGACGCTGCTGTGCCTTCTTGATGACAGCTGAGGTGTTTGCAGACCAGGAAAGGTTAGCAGAGATCACGGTGCCCAGGAAGGTGAAGGTGTGGGCCCTCTCGAACGCAGTTGCCGTGTATGTAGAGGGGAGATGGATCTGTCCTGTGTTTCATGAAGTCCAGGATGATTTATTTGGTCTTTGTGGTGTTCAGAGACAGGTTGTTTGCTGAGCACCACTCAGACAGTTTCAGGACTTCGTCCCTGTAGGCAGACTCATCTCCCCCCGTGATCAGTCCCACCACTGTCGTGTCGTTTGCAAACTTAATGATGGTGTTACTGGAGTGGGCGGGTCTACAATCTGTAGAGTAGAGGGTGTAAAGCAGCCAGCTCAGCACACACCCTTGTGGGGAGCCCATGCTCAGTGTCCGGGTGGAGGAGAGGTGGTGTCCCAGTTTGACTGTCTGGGGTCGGTTTGTGAGGAAATAGTTGAGGTCTTTTGATGTGGGGTATATGAAGTACTTATCCCTTGTCAGTGTGCTACCTGTAGTAGATGACCGTCAGCTCTCCCCCTGTGTGGAGAAGCACCACGTAGCACTGACAGGGAAGCAGAATATTGTATTGCTAAATGGCACTGATAGCAAGACATATTTTAGCCACCTAAAATAAGTCCCACCTAAAAATATATAGATCTATTTAAGTGTACGCTATGCTTTGAAAATTTTTGCCGCTTATTGCAGCTAACAGCTGTGCTTGTGCGTAGGAATGTGGTTAGAGGGAATGTAGTGCCAAAGGAAAAAGACTGTCTGACAGCAATGTAAATGTACCAAAAATGTTCATATAGAATAGAAAAATGTCCTCTCCAGTTGCCACTACGTGGTGCTCTGATTGTAACTGAAAATTGGCAGGTAAATGTGTTCAAGCCAGGACTGTTATCCAACATGTTAAATTTGCTGCATTGGGCTTGGAGAAGTACAGAACTGTTACCGCCATAGCCACGCCCTTCAACAAACGTTGAAGCTTTTGGTAATTTCACATCCTAAAGGTTTTAAGATTGGCCTGACAAAATTTGACATCAATCGTAGGAGGAGCTTGTTAAAGTACTACATGTGCAAATCACCAAAAATGAGCACGAAATTTAAAAAGGCTGACTTACTGTTGGATTTAGGCAATGGCTCCAAAAGGCCTTTTTGTACGTCTGGGTATGATACCTGTGCCTACTAATTTTCATGGTCAAGCCATTTAGCCATGCCCCTGCACAAGGCCCAGATCAGGTGTACATTTTTTCACCACGACTAACGTGTCAAGTTTGGTGAGTTTTCAGGAATGTTTTGTCCCCTCAAAAATGTGATTATATTGGCAGAAGAAGAAGAAGAAGATTAGAAATAATAACTCCTTTAGTTTCAATAAGGTCCTCGCAGGGTTCAAGGTCGGGCCCTAAAAATTGCATCCACTGGGACCTCTTTTTTTCTTAAGTTCTGAAAGATAAAAATAAGACTAAAATTCTTTCCCTGTTCACACTTATAGAGCTTAAATAGACCTGTCAAGTATACTGGAAAATATTGTAACTCCATTTTCTATCATTTATTTGCCTTTCTGTGGTTAAAAGTTGCAGAGATTGTGTTCAGCATCTGTGTGACACTTCTACTAAATGTATGGGTAAAACCACATTTATTTCTGATTTATGTCATTTTAGATGAATTTACAAGGACTCAAAACAGCACTCATAAACACAAGAAAGCCCCACTCCCTGGTTCCTCGGTTCCCCTGGACCACATAAGTAGCAGAGTGTAGAGTTAAATTTAGGTCAGCACTTTATTAAGTGTAACACATGCCTTGGTCGGTCTACCCCAAGGTTAGGGAATTGCATTTGCGGTCTGCTCTGGCAGAATGGCAGACAGTTATGATAAGAAAGCGGCAGGGTGGAATCCATTTAACCTCCAACCACTGCAGCTGGAAGTCAGCATGGCCAGTGTTATCCTCTACAGGCACGCTACGGGAGAGGAGGCCGAGACAGAGCTAACAGGTGGTGGGGGTTGAGTTTTGCCAGGCCAGGAAATGCATCATTCTCTGACTCATCACCCCAATTTCTACATCATTAACCTCACTCAAAAACTGCAATGCAACTAGAAGCACAAGGAAATGAGGTTGTACATCCATCCATTTAAATCAAATCCCTTCTTTACTGCATGTAGATGTACTTTAGTGTGTATATACTTTTTAGCCTGAAAATGAAGATTCTATACAACATTCATTACCACTAGATGTCACACTAGTGCACCAGTATCTCAGACCAAAAGAAATGGGAGCATCAACCACACCTCTCCCCTAACCAGAAACAGCGGTTACATCGCTCTTCTCAAAAACACCAGATCCCATTGACAAAAACAGCAATTTTACTTTGCAGTCATTGTGGAACACGTTTCATTTGAATTCACCAGAATTGTTTTGATGTTCTTTTTACTGTTCTAATAATGGCCAACTTGTTTTTTTAAATAAACCCTTATGGGTTTATTTAAAAAAACAAGTTGGCCATTAGTTGGCCAAAGCTAAATGTGAAATATTCTGGCTCAACACACTGTTACAACAACATATTCAGCTTGGTTAAGAGCTATTTCTTCAATCGGTCAAGTGACCTAAATCTATGTTAGCTTAGCTTGCTAGCTATTGGAGGAATACACACCCAGTCACATCAGATTCTGCCCTTCACCTGTGCACGGGGAGCTCAGAGTTTTTTAATTCGTTATTTATTTGTTTATTTGTTTATTTTGGGAACAAAAGTGATTTTATCTTAACTCTGGCTTCTCAACCTGTCTGCAGCAGCATGCCAAGGAGATGCAATCCTTGTTGACTGCTGACTTCACTTAACTTCATGAATGTCCAGATAGGAAAGGGGAAAAAACTGGCCAAAAAAGAGACAGGAGAGAAATGACAGAAAGAACTGGAGTCTCTGGTCAGTGCTAAGTAGTGATGCATGATATGAAAAATTTCAACCGATACGGATAACCGATAATTTCCTGCTTCTCATGGCCAATACCGATACCGATAACCGATATGTTCATATTTTTATATTTAATTTAATCTTGTCAGCTGTTCACAGGGGTCAAGTATAGTGAGCATGTTTTCAATTAAAGTCCACTGGTATGGGGTCAGAAAAGCAGGTAAGTCAAAATCTACTGCATATGCTGCAAGGGCTCGCCTCTGCCCCAACAAACTTCTCATCATATAGAACGTGCTGTTCCATCTAGTGGGCACATCTTGTTGAAGCCTTGCCTCTGTCATGCCTAGTTGTTTCTGTAAGCTTTGAAGATGGGAGGTGGCGAGTTGGGAGTGTCTGAAGTGCCCTACTATCTTCCTGCTGATCGAAACACAGTCTGTGATGCTTCTTTGGCTCAGCACAGCCTCATTTACAGCGAGTGTGTGCCATACAGCCCAGGCTTGCAAGCCCACACTCCTCCATAGCCTTAGTCATGTTTCTTGCATTATCCCTGAGCACAACATGCACTTGGTCTTTTGTTATACTCCACTGTGCGAGCATTGTTTCAAAAGCTTGACATATCATTGTCCCTGTGTGCGACCCGGGGCACTCCTGTGCGTGCAGCATTGCTTTTTGCGTGTTAAAATCTTGATCCAACCACTGAGCCGTTAAGCTGAACATCCGACGTCCAACTTGCGTGTAGTCCGTTTTTGTCGATCAAGTTGTGGATGTGTGTGGCAACGATATCATAGAGGGCAGGGAGGGACACATCCGAGAAGAAGCGACGGCTTGGGAGGGTGTATCGTGGCTCCAAATGTGCTATTAACTTACGAAAACCCGGGTTCTCGACGACAGAAAAAGGCTGGTCGTCGAGCGCTATGAATCACTTTGTCGTACACTGGTGAAGACATGTTCATTATTAGTCAGGCAGTGACGGGGCCAGGCTTGGGTCCTTCTAGTAAGGCGCGAATAGATGACGTAACCAGCACGTCATGGCCTGTTTTGGGGCTACTTGGCCTGCAAACAATTTCCCCAATTTCATTAATTTATCGGATCTTTTTATTGGTTAAAATGTACATATCGGATCGATAAAAATGACGTAATAATCCCCCAAATCGGCCGATATTTTATCGGTCCGATAATTATCGTGCATCCCTAGTGCTTAGTTTAGTCAGAGGCTGAACTGAGCGCAAAAACACAGACACACACACCTTTGGTGTCTGCCGTTGCTCGCTTACTTATGGCTAATGCACAATTCTGGCTGTTAAACAAATAATTCTGCCGTAAGCTGCACGAATAATGCAAAGTGAAAACCCACCCTGCCTTCTGTCTGAACACCGGTCTCCATAACTGCATGGATGGTCTACAGTTTCATACAGAGGGACTGGCATGCACAAGTCTCATAATTGGAACATTAACCTTTTTACTTTAATTTTGTGTTCATGTCTACCATTTTGCTTGCTTGGGAGCAAGCCATCATGCAAGCTAGCTATGAATGAAAATGACGTACATATTCTTAAGATAGCACAACACCAGATCTGTTTGCCTCCCTGAACAAATGTCTGCAAATAACAGTCACGTCAAAATACAGTCATTGATGATTTATTCAGAATTTTTCAAGAATGCGCTGTCTTAAAGCTGGGGTTGGTAGGATGGAAAAACCTTCAAGCCCAGGCTAGAGTTTTGAAAGTATCCAGCCAGTAAATCCTACCCCCACACTCAAGCCTCTCTCCAAAGCCACTATCGTAGAATAGATAGCTCTACTTACCATTTTATTTAAAATCTAGTCAGACTTGTTTTGTGGATGGATTAGAATATCTAGTACTGACTATGTAAGGCTGTTTGATTTAATTGAAGTTAATGTCACCTACCTTGTCTTAATAGGCAATTTTACAGTAAAATACAGGCTGGTACCCAGCAGCTCCTAAGGGACCAAACTCAAACATCGTGGAAGGAGGACAGAGGGCAGACAAAAAAATAACAGCTGGTCCCGAGATTACTAGCTAAGGGTTGCTGCAGTGTTGTAGTTTTCCCACCAATACCCCATACACCAGGCTTTTTACAAGAAAAGACACTCACTATCTGTAGAGCGCTGTTAAATTACTGCAAATGCAAACCTATGGCTGCAGCTTC
Source organism: Pagrus major (assembly GCF_040436345.1). NCBI lineage: Eukaryota > Metazoa > Chordata > Actinopteri > Spariformes > Sparidae > Pagrus > Pagrus major. Next base: position 1,634,922 of record NC_133231.1, read on the forward strand.
AGATTAAAAGCATTTATTTTTATTTTGAAGTAGGCTATCACAGGAAATGCATTGTAAAGTTAGTATAGCACCATTATTGTTCATCAAAAATGACAGAGCAAAACAATGGTGACATGGTGACATTTTTGACAGTGGATCAGTTGTAAATATGTCTGAGTAGATTTATACTGCTGGAGTAATTGAACAAGAAGGAGCTGTCAGATGAAGGGCTGCTTTCAGAATGGTAACAAACTCCCTTTTCCTCATTAACGTTATCAGGTTCTCTATTAGCATTGAGTTTAAATCTGAAATATTCCCAAATAGGTGCTTTTGCTTTTTGCTTTGATAACAGATCAAGTGAAAAAGAACTGGACTTTTTTGTGAAAAGTGCGCCAAAGTACTGACTGACAATTCAATTTCACTGTGTTATTCAGACAGGTGTGCATTTCTTTATCAATATCACACACTGTTTTTCCTGCGGAACAGGAGAAGGCACAAAATTAATGGAACTCTATTGTGCAGGTACAGGCGGAAGTGGACACACATCGCAGGATCAGGTGGGAGTAAACACACAGCAGGCGGTAATGGTTGAAATCCGGCAGGAGTGGGATTATGAAAATAGTCCAGGGCAGGCCTCTAATACAGGCACACATCTGTTACCAGGTCTCTGGTATGCTGTAGCACATATTTCCATCTCTGATTATTCAGATTCTGGTAGCTGGACATCCTGATTCATTTTTAAAATGCTTCTAAAAAGGGCAGCCACAGTGGCTTGTTTGAAGCAAAAACTACTCATTGGTTGGTTGGTTGGTTGGTTTGTCAGCAGAAAAACACAAAAACTACAGAGCAGATTTTCAAGAAACATGGATGGAGGATGGGTCTCAGCCCGGAACAGACCCCATTAACTTTTGGTGTGGATTCAGAAAAAGGGATGGATCCAGGAATTTTCTTCACTTTCTGTAACATTACGAGAAAGGGTGTTTGTCAACATTTCATTAATTTCTCAGGGAAATGCATGGATCTTGGTGAATAAAAGATCAGGCGTACTAAGGTGGCTGTTATCTATGAGTGAGTGCAATTTCATGCGGATCCAAAAAAACAATCCAGATCTAGTGGATTTAAATATATTTCACTTGATATTGGATTAGGCTTGATTTAATTAAAGGGGATGGTTGGGTGTTTTCACTTAAATTTGATTTGAAATTTCCTTTTTGTAGCATACTGATGTTTTTGCAACCAATCACCAAGTTCAATGAAGAAGGGCTTCATCATAGTATTTAAGGCTTGTTAGCATTTTGATTCCGTAAGTGTCTGTCAATTTTTCTGGATGATTTCCAAGATAGACTGATTATTTGGAAACAGAGCCACCTTTTTCCTTTGAGGTATTTGTTGTGATTAATGTCTGCTTGCCTTCAGGATGTCCTGTAGCTAGGTATTCATGTGACCAGCTGGAACGACCAGATGTGTCAATGGATTCCTACACTGAGCCGCTGACTGCTGTTTGGATTCATAAGCGGGGCGATTGACGGCGGCCCAGATTCATAATCTGCGTGATTGACTGCTGTTGGCACAATAGCTGCCAGCGGCGCAAGTGGTGGCTGACAAACGACAGAGTGGAGTTGGCGGCAAGGGAAATTACCTCGGCTTTCTGCGAAGCCACACGGCAATCATCCCACATTCCCGTGTCTTTCTCAGTGCCTTTTTACTGCCACACTCAATCACTGCCAAACAGATAATACAGCCAAAACTCTAACAAACACATTTGCACTACACAGAGAATAGCCTCCCTGGTGCACATACATAGAACATCCAAGACACCTAGATGATTATGAACATCTGTAAGCTATTCATTGTAACAAGTGACATGCCATTAACTATAACAAAATTAATGTGACAGCCGGAAATTAAGAAAAAAATGATTCTCTCCTTTCTTTCTTAAATTTAATTGTCTTGAGGAAACCTAATCACTGAGTGCTGACTACTTAAGTCAATTTGTATTATGTTTTAATTGACTGTACAGCAGTGAGGTGGCAGCCATTATGAAGAGTGGGAGAAGAAAACACCACATTATGGTGCATTAAAGTCAATTAATTGGAAACGTCCTCTGTGAGGGGCTGTGCTCCTTCACTGCCACTGCTCCTTCCCTGTAATTATTTTTATACTCTTGCACTTATGCAGTATCTTTGCAAATAAATGTTTTATAATGGCAAGGCCACGAAGACTGGGGATGCAAAGGATGCAGTGTTCTTTAGCGACAGTTTAATCTTGGAGGAAACCCTGACTCTGATTAATGGCTTTTGTTCATTGTAGCGCAACACAGTTTGAGGAGGCTTCTTTGTGTAATGCTGCTCTTTCAAGTCTGTGCATAAATACAGAAGAAGTGTCAAGAAGGATGCTGTTCTACAAGGGCACGATTGCTACACAGACAGAGGATATTAATGGTGTTTTATTTAGTCTGACATTGCAATGAGCATTTTTTGTCAAAGCAATGTAAAGGCATTAGTCTAGGCTACTTTTTATAGTCTGTTATAACCTTACCCTCCCTAAATATGAGATCTTTATGTTGTAATCATGAGGGGAAAAAAAGGAAAAGAAAGAAGAGGATCAAGTGAGAGACAAGCAATTAGTTGAAGCCCTTCTGGTGACGGGACGGAGTGTAATTTTACCCAAACAAATTTAACATCTGTGTAAAACTCACTGACATTATCGTTGTCATTATAAATATTGTCATGGTGGAAAAAAATCTTTACTTTCTTACTTTGTCAAGAGAGCCGGAGTCATGCCCCTTCCGGAGGACCACCGTAGAATGTATGCTAGTGAATGGAGAAAAACACACAATTTTTTGATCCTGTTTGAACTGGTCACATTATGTTTGTCAATTTAAAAAGGAAAAAATTCAATTCGAGAAAGTTGCAAGTTTGTCAGAAAACTAATGAAATATAGAACTGTGAAAATACATAATAATGATATAAATATAATTATATAATTATAATAATGAATAGTATTTGTATTATTAGTAACAAATTAGAAAGACAACACCCAACAGAAGTATAAGTGTCATCTTGTTTTAACGCTCACTAAACTTGTAGAGCAATTCTTAAACTATATTCAGTATATCAAAGTAAACTGACCATTGAATGTATGTGGCTTTAAATAACAATGTATCTGTTCATATTGTAGGAGCCACTGCTATTTTGCATAAGCCTTTTTACCTTGTAGCAATGATTTTTTCCTTTTTCAACGCTAGTTTAAACCTGATGGGCAGCTTTAAGCTAGCTGTGTCTCAGTTTTACTTATTGCCATTTTTGTTTTGTAATTCTGTCTTTGTTTTATTTATTCTCTTTAAATGGCTTTTCTCATTTTTTATAGGGCATCACAAGTAGATCTAACCAGATTGTGGTTTTCTCCATTAAGCGCACCATGGAAGTAAGCTGCTTATTCTCCTAGCATTGGTAGCTCTCAGAACTGTCAGTGAACTGCTGCCATGGGAAATACCCTGTAATGTTTTACAAGAACAGACTTTTGAGAGGACTGGGTTGCGCAAATGGCCATGGCTGATCTACCTTGTCTCTTTTCAGATTTTTTAGGTTTCTTTTTTTTTCATAAGAAGTACATAGTTTTCCAATAATCAGAGGTGATTATGGAAAGACAAACCTGTTTCGGTGAGTTTGATTTTGTTTATGTTGAGTTTGTTTTAGGATGAGTTAACAGCAGACATCTCTGCAACACAATGTTGTTAGGTTTTGGTACTTGCAGACCCAAAAGCAGAGAGATGAGGATTGGTGCAAAGTAAAAAGGTTTATTTTAACAACAAAGGGCAATGATGAAGAGAAGGGCAGGCAGGTGAGCAGGAGGAGACGAGATGCAGTATTGAGTGGTCTCACTGGGTTACAGGGATGTAGCAGGCAGCACAGGTGACAATGGAGCTGAAGGCTGAGGAGAACGACGCCATAGAATTTGGTAGAGACAGAACAATCTGGCACCGAAGTGGAGACCAGGGTTATGTAGTTGCTGTTGATGAGTTTGATGAAGTTTTGCTGTGTCTCTCTCAAACCACACCCACAAGCACTCACACTGAGAAGGAGCAGGTGAGGGAAAGGGGGGGGGGGGGGACAGGTTAGGAAAAAACAACCGAAAACAAGACTGACACAGCACACACCGTGACAGGATATAATCTTTCTGTTGATATGGTGAGTTAACATTTTCAATGTTTACATGGTTAGCCCCCTTAAAGGACCCTAACGTTGTGTTTACAAGGTTTAGCCAATTCACTTCAAATCATATACAGTTTTAGATTTTTTGCATGCCAACCTATGTAGACCAGAGGTGTCTATGACCAACTACTTAAAGTAACACAAGTTTCAAGAATCTGTTAATTGGTGTTCATACTGCATGTAAATTAATGGTAACCAAGTAATGATGCTGTATAATTAAGACATTCCAAACTCTATGAGACAGCAGCATGCTTTTCAAAGGGTTGGCTCTGAAGTGTGTAGAAACAAGTGTTACGTCGTTCGTCAAGTGATACATCGTTCTCAAATGATTGAAATATTTTCTAATTATGATAATTGTACATTCTAATTAAAAAGACAAAAAAATACCACATGCAAGATGAAAATGTCATAATACATTCATTTTTATCATAAAAGATAAATATCTCCAAACTGACAGTTTTAACTAAACCACAAGATTCTGAATTCAGAAATATAAGTTAACACAAGAAAATGTAGTTGTTGTTGTCTTCATTAGTAATTGCTGTGAGCTTCCACAGATCCCTGATTATCTAACAATTATTATAATATTCGTCCACTCATTAAAGTCAAAACCATTATGTATGACCTAAGGTTAAAGCTGAGGATGGCCCACCCTTCAGTGCCGTGAAGATTGTAGAGAATATAAAGGATTGCCAAAATTTCATGGTTTCATTTGGATGGTAAAACATGGTGAGCCTGTGGGACTGTAGACTTACCAGTGGATGCTGGCTGTAGCTAATTATTGTTTCACTTTTTAATGAGGCTCCCTTGAGGCCTTCTCATTAAAAGAGTTGTCAGTGGCGGTAATCTAAGCGTGACCCATAAACCCATAACACACTGTTACAACCTAAACTGTTGTTGTTGGACTCCAGGCCAAGATAATATAATATGATTCCTTTGCTCAGGAAAAACATTAGAAGAACATTCCTTTGCTTAAGAAGACATAACAGTTTGGGTTAAAATCGTTGTATAGCCAGTGTATTGTCTCCAAAAAGACACTACAGTTCAAGACTTGATTACAAAGCTGCTGAAAGCAGCACACATCTGGGTTCTCACTTAAAGGTCCAATATACAACATTCAGCCTCACTAGATGTCAGGAAACAACTATTTGCTAAGATATAGTGAAGTAAAGACATTCTGAGCAGAGAGCAACTCTCTGTGTTTTTTTATTATTATTATTATTATTATTATTATTATTATTATTATTATTGAGCTTCTGTTTTTTGTTTTGGTGCGCATGCAATTTAGTGCATGTGAGCCCCCTCCCTTTGGAACCGTTGGACCACCCCATTTATAGACACAGTGAGCATGGTTGTGGGTGGTCTGACTTATGCCACTTTTGGGGACAAACACCAGAGTGCATATGCAGTATTCACTCTGGTGTTTGTCCCCGAGAGTGGCATAAGTTAGAACACACATGCACACGCACGCACACACACACACACACACACACACACACACACACACACACACACTCGCACTGCCTCTCACTCCCAACTCTGCAAGTTACTGAAGCAAATAATAGCCAAGATGGTCCACAAAAGGGTAACTTCATTCCGTTATCTCCTGTGTTGAGGGGATGCTTCCTCTGTGCGTGGCAACACCTGCTGCTGCTGAGAACAGCAGTGATAGAGAGGGCGGGGCGCATGAGGGAGCGAAGGGAGAGGGGAGGGTTTTTTGGTCTAACATGCTGGTACTGAACTGCGACCACTAGTGGTGCTCAATTTGGCATTTGGGACCTTTGACGATGCACGTCACACGGGTAACAGTCAATCAACACTGAAGGCTTAGTGCCACTGACAGGCACAGAGACAAGGCAGTGGAGGGGAGTTGCTCCGGTGAGCTGGTGGAGCTGCATTAGGAGGGTAAAGCAGCAAACATCACAATCCTCTACACTGAAGTATCAAAAATACCACATTCTTATGATTTGTTTCCGTTGTGACAAGCATGCCATGTTTCCCAATTACACCACTGAGAATGTTCGAATTTGTTGTAACGATAACATTAGCCTGTCTATGGCCTGTCTGAAAGCGTCATCCCACACATATGAGTTGGTGTTTTTAAATGTTACACATAACGTTAGCCAATAATAATGTATGCTAATGTCGAGTCTCTCAGAGCTAGCAAAAGAATGACATGCTATAGCATTATTTCTTCCAGTCATATTCTCTGTCTCAACAAGTTAACTGTAGCAACATTACTGAAGTGTGTGTTGAAGCAGTCTCTGACTCTTTCTGAGATAATTAATTTCATTTAGGCTACCCGAGTAGGCGACTGTACAAAAACAATTTTGAAGTACTTGACAGAGACTTTCGTTGAGTATTTTAATTTTCTGATACTTGATACTTCTACTCTGCCAAACTATGGAGGCAAATATTATACTTTTTACGCCACTAAATTTATTTGAAAACTGAAGTCACCAGTTGTGGATTCAGATTATTCATATAAAATAAAAATCAACAAATACATTGATATACTGTCGTAGATTAAGCTATCGAGCAGTATAAAAGCAATTAATATGAGCTCTCCCTTAACCACGTAAAGCAATGAACAGGTTTATTAGTGTATTATTAAATATATTCCAGTAGTATATTATTCTGAAGTGCACTTTTATGTTTTGGGAAACTAAATTGTAAACTATAAGTTCTATTTTAATCAAACATATAATTAAATGCAAGTGCATTTTTGCTAAGCTTGTGTTGAAGTTTGTGGGGTTTTTCTTTTACTGTAAATGCATATCGGTTGCAAATACCAGTTATCGGTCTCCTTGATTACTAAAAATCGGTATCAGCCCTGAAAACTCCATATCAAAACACAAATTATTAAGGCCATAGGCTGTACATTTTTATATCACAAGTTCACCACCGCAACTGGTTTCTTATCAGGTTCTTCAAATAAACCTAGAAATCCTTTAGTATTGTGGATGGCTTGAAAGTTTTACTTCTCTCTGGTTGTTTAGCCAGGAGGAAGTTCTTTAATACATCCTTTGATGTTCTTTGATGCCATCAGAGGAGGATGGCTCATCTACTTGTAGTCAGGTGAATGTAGCCGAAAATCCACACACAAATGTTCACATTGAATATCTATCACAGTGTCTGTTTTTTTGCCAATGAGTGGCAATAAAGCTTGAAGACTCATTAATACTATAATAACTCATATAACTCATTATAAAAGTAACATTGGAGAAGAGCAAAAGAAAATGAGTATTCATTTTCACATTGAGAAGACATTTATTACCCCTACAGCAGGATGCCATGATTGGTGTCCTGCTGTAGCCTGTGTGTGCTGGGTGTGTTTCCTCTCTGTGATTGGATGAGTCCTGTAAATTCACTGACATGTCTTTCATTGTGAGCACCAAACAGAAGAGAAAGGACACATTTGTCCTTCCCTTGAACGACTGTGTACGCTATGAGACTTCGCAGGCAAGCATAACTGATTGCACAGAACTCAAGCAGACCAAACACACATTTAGGTAATACTGTAATGTAGTGCACTGCAAACTGAGGTTCTCTTCTGCACCGTGGGCTGTTTGATGCCATTAGACTTGGTTCAAGGGAAGGATGAGGACAGCAGACCAATTATAATGGGGTTTGGGTTTACAAAGAGCTGCACTACAGTTCAGATTGTTTCAGTTGGGCAGACACACAAGACAGGAATCAGGGAGTATGTTACTTTATATCCATCATTTTCACTACCATGATTATCAGTGATTCTACACTGTATATATGGATGAAGCGTGATCTCTTTACCTGAAATTTGATACAAAATGTGTACTGCTAGTCCATTTAAAGGACAAGCATCTCCTGCGTGAAGAAGTATTGTAAACAAGTGTTTGAGAGAGTTTAGAGGATGACTCACTGCACAGTGGGAGTGAAGACTGGAACACCCCTCACTGACTTCAACCAGTTCTCATGGAACTAGTGTGGAATTTAAAGGCCACTCTCCGTTGTCCAGTGTGATGGCTCTCAGCATCACTACATCACCATCTGCTGGTGGACTCTTTTAAATCTGTATTTTCTAATTAGCTTGACCACCATTAAATGGCCTACTACACCAACTACATGGCCATGGGTTAAACTGAGATTTTTTCACAACATTTTAAAGGTGACATATTATGCTCATTTCTGCTTGTTGACATGGTTCCTTGATGTCTAAATGGAATGACAGTAACATGCTTTGGTCGAAAAAAACGAAGGATTGAGCACAGCAGGGGTGTTTACACACCAGTTTCACAGCCCTGCTCTAAGCGGCCGGTTTGAGTGCCTTTCCCTTTAATGCTAATGAGCTACTGCGTGCGCCGCCCACCTCTTCCTGCTGGGCGGAAGACGTGAGGACGGCATTGCGTGACCATGGCAACGAGCTATACACATTTGCGAAGCAACTTTTCTGTGTCCATGCCTGCATATAACTGATAGTAGCACAGCAGACATGTAGCATCTAACCCCTGTCTCCGGCTCCAAAACAAAGTAGTGATTGCTTTACTGCAGGTAACGTGCAGGTCACTGTCCTTTAGCACAACATGCTAATGAATAAACGTAGCTCACCATCCGCGAACAACTGAGACGATTTCATACAATCTCCTCTGCTTGTTCACGGCGGAACAGCAGCTCACCGTCCGCGAACAACTGAGACGATTTCATACAATCTCCTCTGCTTGTTCACGGCGGAACAGCAGCTCACCGTCCGCTAGCAACTGAGACATTTCACACCGTCTCCTCCCCATGTTCACGGCCGAGCAGTGGTTCACCGGCCGGTTAGAAGCGATAAAATCTCAATATCCTAATTCATTTTCTCAATTCACTGTCATGTTTTAAAAGAGTGCTGATATGACAAATTAACGTTTGGTAACATTAACATTATCGTGAATACTACGGCCAGTAAGCCCAACGTTGATGACTTCACATGTAATGTTAGTTCAGCCTCATATTTACATCGACGGTTAGCGTTAGCTCATGTGCTAAACGGCGTAACACAAACTACACTGTTTTTTAAATACTTACAGTTCCATCATTGACAGTGGGTATGGATCCATCTTTTAAGGGACAAGCTTGTTGCCAGTCCAGCGTCCAGTCCTGACCCTGGTTGCTGAAGCAGTCCGGCGTGAAGTGACTGGCACAGACCATAACGCTTTTGCTCACTCAAGCTGGGACGTTTCCCTGATAAATAAAATGTAGCCACTTCGCTCTGATATCCTCTTTGGTAGGGAGGCGATGTAGCGAAACAGGAAGATCCGTGCATCCGACGACAGAGCAGCAGTGCTTGGCTTTCGGGTTATACATAGTAGCGGTCAGGCTGTCGCGTACAAGTGAAGCGAGAACGAGAAAATGGCGGATCCTCGTTCAGGTAGCTGGCGTAGTGTGGGAGGAGATAGCCAGCGCGAGGGCTGGAGTATGCAAAAGACCAGATTGTTGCGTCACAATCCGGTCAAAATCCAAATGGCTCGTTTAGAGACTCAATTCCTGACTCCGGCAGGTACAAAATATTGACTTAGTTGTCGAAACTTATGCTTAAGGGGTGGGGAGGTACTCCGGATACGCAAATATACATACTAAACCAAGGAAAAAGTGAGTTTTGCATAATATGTCCCCTTTAAAGATGTTGATGGCTCATTCCAGATGCCATTTGTCACTTCGGTGGATAAAGTGAGCTCTGTTAGATTTGTATAAGGGGAAATAATGCATAATCAAGTCAAGAAAAAAGTTGAGCAGATTGACTAATGATGCAGGTTTAGAAAAAGCAGCTGCTAAACTGAACAAGCAAAGGGAGTCAGCATAGGAAAATTAGACTGGCCAACTTGATGTTATTTGGAGCAAGGAACTCAGTGACCAGTCTCAGGCTCAGGCAATCCTGCAGGCAGCCAGTCAAGCAGTGCACAGGGGAAGACATATTCCATGGAGGGGGCATGAGGTAAGGAAGCATGTCTGCAGTGAAATCTTGTGTCCTGGCTTTATTATCATATAGATATATTAATGGTTATCATTGGTAATCCATGTTTAAGACACCAAAATCACAGTAAATGCTCTGTGATGGACATTGCAGCACTGTTGTACGGTCCTGTCTACACATACTGCTTGCTGAAAGCAATGCTGTTTAAGATAAGTAATAACTTGCTGACATGTTAGCAAGATAGACTAGCTTACTATTCATATTTCTGACCACCAAAGATGAGTTATTAAAGTCAATTGTATTTCTTAATTATGAAGTTAAAAAATAGTACCATTACACAGGCATAATAGTGAGCAAGACCGGGACTAACAGCAAGTTGTTAATTAAAGCCTGAAATTGATATAGGTTTATCAGAATTTACTATATTTATTATTTATGAGAAAAGTATTTACAGAATGGCCTCATAATTGAGCATCAGACAACAATAAGAGAATTATTTACAGAACAAGTTTATATAAACTTGAATGAACCAACATTATTATCATTATCAGTTATCTGATAAGGATGTTGTAAGGTGAGGTGCAGGATATTATTACTATATATATTATATAATATATTATATTATATATTATTACTATTTTATTAGTAGTTTTTAAAAAAAAAAAAAAAAACCCAGTTCATTCTCTCCCCTTCCACTTACATATATAGCAGGTGAGTCCGCCTTTCCAGTTCAAACTGGCCTATCAGGGCAGATCTCTACTATGGAGAGTTGACAAGGTTAAATAACAAATACACATTGTTTTCTTAACTTTCTCATACCAACAAGATCTAAATTAATTCTTCAACATATTAAGATAACTACTGTACATTCAAAATAAACAAATAATTTGTACATCATCCAGTATTTATCTTAATTACTTGCATTTCATCACACATCCACTATCCAATCAAATCTGAGCACACGCTCATACACCACATAAAAAGGCTACTGTTGAGGCGTGCTTCCTCTTTCATCACCAGCACAAGATGGCCACCACAAAGGACTCAAACTCTCACAGGTTATTGCTTTGATTACAGCATGTCTTTTAATATATTTTGAGAAATAAACTTCTTCCCTTCTCAAACTCTAATACTGAGTGCAATTCTTTGTATTTATCAATAATGTTTTGGAACTATAATTTAAATAAAGGAAACAGAAAACTGTGTGTGAATGTATGTCCACCTTCCTGAACAAAAAAGGGTTAAGCACATAGTGAGGAAGCTGGTGCTTCATCACAAAGGAATTTGCTTTTTACTCGGATGACACTTGTATTCGTAAAAGTACATTATCTGTAGTGGATAATTTCAGCAAGATTACACAAAAACTACTAAACAGATTTCTACAAAACTTGGATGGAAGGTGGAAAAGACCCCACAACTTTTGGTCTGGATAAAGGGACAGATCCAGGAACTTTTTCTCACTTTCTTGGACATTTTGAGATGGGGCATTTTTCAACATTTTCCCAGGGAATAATGCATGGAAATCTGGTGTATTCAGGTATCTGGTATCTATGTTTGAGTACAATTTGATCCTAATAAAAATCAAGATCTAGCAAATTTAAATATAGGCATGATTGAATTAAAGAGGACTCTTGGGCCTTGGCGGCGGTATGCGCCCTACTGAGAGCCATGACAATCACATGACAATCTAGTTTGTCATCCTCTGAACTGCTGCATAGGGATAGTTTTATCATAGAACGAAGTTCCAATGAGAGCTGTTCCTGGTGAGGTCTGTGAATAATCCATAGCAATGGGGACACTGTTGTGCTATTAAGTTTGATAAAAGGTCCAACAGTATCACTGCAGTGATTCCCCAAACGTTTACAAGCCTGCATGAAAATATGAAAATACATAAAAATCTGTACTTTTTAAAATAACGGTGTAGATTTATCTGCCCTTTAATTATTAGTGTCTAGTTTTATTGGTTTATTTAATTTTTTATTTTTTATTTTGTATTAATCTATAGTATGTTGATGATGTCCCATAAACAATTTAGTGTGTTCTGGCTGAAAGGAAATAACACCAACATATGAATAAAAGCTTTCTATTATGGAACACAACAGACAGAAGGCATAAAAACAGTTATACTGTAAAGCTGCAGGTATAATAAATCTGTCCTGTCCTTTAGGCTGTGGCTAGATATTATATAGCCTTAACATAAGTAATACTAACTCTCAGGCTGTGTAGGAAAAATAATGTTTTCCTTGCAAATGCACCTTAGCTCATTTAAGGAATTAAATGAGCTAAGGTGCATTTGCAAGGAAAAATTCAAGATAAATTGAAAAAACTTCTGGACCAATAAAGAAACAGCAGGCAAATGTGTCTGCTATAATTGATTAATTTCTTGGATTATACATGTATATCTAATTATGGATTAAGATTAATCAAAATTAATGTTACAGCTATAGTTGGTGATGTTATTCCTGTCCCCATAGGTAGTTGTCCACTGCATTAGTGCAGTAATACAATAATAATAGTATTGCAGTAATCTTATTTCCACAGTACCCTGCTCCTTTTACTGTTCCAACAAATCAGCTGTAGTGACCACTCGATGTACACATACCCTTTGAAGGTTTTCTGGATCCCATTGAAGGATGGCTTTCGCATGAATACATTTATGTTTCCTCTCTGCAATCTCAGCTGGAAGTCTTGTTTCTTCCCATTCCTCATCTCCTCAGAGGCATTTAAGTGATTGGAACATCCTCGTTTGGCAGACCCGGGGTGACTTATGGGTCACGAGGAGGAGGATGGAGGAGGGAAGATACAAGGAAGCATAATTAGCTAAAAGGAGAGCATGCATTGAATCTGAAAAGAGAAAAAAACAATATGTTTGTCTCACAATTCTCTTGGACTTCTTTGTCAGTGGCTCTCAGCTCCAAACCCATTGATTTGTAATGATGAAGTAATCTTATAAATGGCTCAAAAATACATGGGCACTGTGTTTTTTCCCCAAATGCTACTCTAACAGTAGTACATTTCTTGGAGACTATATTCACCAGCAGATTGATCCACATTTGGTGCTTTTGTGAGTATTTCAGGCAACAGGACAATGTGTGTGGGTGTGACGACCCCTTCCGACCCCTTTATGATTACGTGTGTTTTTACCAGCTCCTGTATTGAGGCAGAGTGGCAGGATGTCAGGAGACTGTGTCACACCTGAAGTAACATCCTCTGATCACTGCACCTGCTATATGAGGGTTGGATATCTCTCCCTTGCACTCCCAACCAGCAGGGTTTTATTTTGGGTTTTGGGTTAGGTCTAATTTGGTTCAATTTGACGGACCACTAAGGTCGCTTATTATTTTCAGTTTCTTTCCAGTTCACTGTTACTGTTTGGTTAGGTTTAGGCAACTTAAACACTTGGTTAGGTTTCGCAAATCGTGGTTTGTGTTAAAATAGACATTTCACAATGATAAACACGTTGAAAAGTATAATGGTACATTTTGAAACCTTGAAAGTCAGAGCTGGGAATGACTTCATACCTGAATTGTATTCCAGAACACAGCACAACGAGTCAGAAAACCAGTTCTGGTCAGGTTAGCCATTGTTCGCACCTGTTGATAACAATGTATTACACGCAGGGTTTAATTTGTGACTCATTTATGTGTTTTTAATAGTTTGTAGACAATGGAGCCTTATGGCATAGAGGAATAAGATATATAAGTGTGATACTCACAAAATAAGTGTTTTGTTGAGATATTAGTATTGTTTTATTTCCTCTGAGAGTCACTTTCTAGTTTATTGCTATTGTATTATTTTATTATAGTCTGTCTAATTCAGAATGAGAAGTCACACAGAGAAACACACAATGACGTGCTGTTGCGTGAAATGGACACTGGGTGGCAGCACGTAGTGACAGCGTCACTAGGACTCTTTCCAATGCATCGTGGAAGCGGGGCTCATAATCCAGATGAATGGAGAATGAGCAACAGTTGTCCTGCTTCGCTGATTTCTGTGTTATATTTCCAGGTTAGTAACTCACCTTTTCTGTGACTTCAGATGGTTATAAGTTAATATGAATACCCGGTGATGTGTGGTCCATAAGCTAAAAGGTCGTTAAGTGTGTAAATAACGTAAAGTGTCACAGTACGTGATGACTGTAGTGGAGAAAATGGCGTCCAGCGCCGTAACCAAATGTTTACTTTTATTTGTTTCTTTCGGCTCCTGGGCATTTGTGGGTTATTATTGTATGTGTGAAAATCTGTTGTGTGTGTGTAGTGCATTGCTCGAAATGTTGAAGCTAATGCTAATGTGCAGTTTAAGATCAGCTACGGCTGCAGCCTTGGTGGAGGGCACACACATAAATTGTCAACAATGCTATGGTTCAAGTTAACGGGTTAAAGCAGCAAGCTATGAGCCAGCCATGCTTATTATTTCAGTTTGTGTTCATATAGTGTAAATGTGAAATAGTTAAACTGCAAGGGAGATTTATTCTGTTATATTAAGTGAGCACTTAATGTACTAAACGTACTTTATGTACAGTTATATAAAGAAAAGACTCTTTCCATGAGAGGATGAAGATGATGTGTGTAAGGCCGAAGTGCATACATGATTGATGATAGACAGGTGACATGATTAAAAGGGAAAATGTTGATCTTTGGTTTAATACAAATTTTCGATAAGTTTATTTCTTGAAAATATGTAAAAATAGCCATTTAATGTGAATGTTAATTAGAGATGGTTAATACTAGTGCTTGAATGCAGACAAAATAACAGAAATAATTCATGGTTGCAGTGTAAAGGTTAAAATGAATGTGAGAATAAATATAATCCAGATGAATGGAGAATGAGCAACAGTTGTCCTGCTTCGCTGATTTCTGTGTTATATTTCCAGGCTCCTATCAGAGGATTATCTATATGTCTGTCAGTGGGGACCAAGCCGGTACCCGCTACATAAGGCTTTGGATACACTCACAATACTTGTCAGATAGATTTATTGTTGTTATTTAGTGAAGTTTTTTGACAAAAAGAAAATATATAATATCACCCTACTTATCATTTAAAGGGACTTGGGGCAGTATCAAGAAATAAGACTCAATAGTGACACGACGGCCGTTGCGGCCGTTAGGGTAACTGCAGCCATCAGCCGAGTTGGCGCGGCAGCGCGCATGAACTCTTCACAGCAGTGCAGCTGATGCCTTACCTCTACACACACGAAGCAGCCGGGAAGCCGGCTCACTGTGTGTAGCAACACACAAGCTTGGCGATTTACCGTTACAGTTGATGCAGTCTGAAAGGCACAGGCGAAAGCAAAGACGGCATATTGGGGGACAGAAATATCATCTCTGATACGGGATTGCTGTGTGTAAGCGGCTAATGTTAATACACAGACACAAACACATGGATTAAAGCAAAAAAAAATCTTTTGACTGAAATGTTTTTTCGAGCTGTAGCCAAGTCATATTCCCAATTTGTAATTTGTGAAACATGTTACAGGGCATTTTACTTGACATGTGCTAAAAAAATAAGATAAGATTTACAGCCTCACCCCACACCATGTTCTCTAATGCAGACATCAAGTTTAAATATTTGACCAACAGTGTTTTACAGGAGGATGATCTGAACAGCTGTTCTATTCACACTTAAAATGTTTTTTGTCTTTTCAATGTAATTTTTAATCTATGAAATCAATCTGTGCCTTTTTTTGCCAAGCTTCTCTCAAGTTTTACTCTTTCAAATAATCAACCATCTACAGAACTTTTCAGTACGTTATTTTTCTACTTCTTCTTCTCATCATCATTATCATCAATTATTATTATTATTATTATTATTAATATTGTTTAAAGTGACAGAAACAGAAAAATACATCATACAAGCAGCAACTTTTGCAGCCTTGTCAGTCTGATGGCGAGTTATCACCTTTCTGTCATCACTAACATGCTGTTAATAATCAAAGAAGCTCTGAGGCTTTGTTCTATATGTTATAATACAAGATTTCAGCATTGAGCTACAATCAGGCTACATTCATGATTTTGTACAGTCAAACAAACCAAAAGCTTCTTATTGATCATCATTATAAAGTTTCAGGGCGTTCCTGTAACCATGGTAACTCACGGTGCCAGAGGGGAGGGAGAGACGCTGAATGAAGCCGTTTACACAGATACACTGCAGACAAAGTCCAGACTATAGTTGTTATTTCACACATGTAGCACACAACAGGAGACTCTCCGTGTCAGACGAGTTATCTCGTGTTGACTAAACTCAAAAACTTTTTTGATAATTGACAACGTAGCAGCAAGACGAGTCCTTGCTAGCTAAGCAGCTAAACTTAAGCGCCGCTCCGTGTTGAGATCCCGCCCTGTGTGGGTCACTACACTGTCATTGGTCAGGCGCGCACACGCTGTTAACGATACAATTGGCTGTAAAGTGTGACAATCTGTCAATAAAAATCAGCCAACAGTTCTCCTCCGATCTACATTGATCTCACAAGTCGCCTCTGTTAAGTTTGAAGGACGGAAATCCGTCGTAGCGACGGAGAACTTTAATCCATGCAAACAAACCGTTAGCCTGTGGCTACAGCCAGCTGCTAACGTCACCTCCCGGATAACAGGTTGGGCTTTCGGTCCCATATATAAAGGGACATATTTCTAACTATTCGGTTTCAGACTAAAGGACCGTGGAAAATGCGCAGTCTGTAACTATTCAGTGTTACACAGCGGTGGACTAAGTTACATGTTTGCAGCTAACGCTACTTTGCACGTTAGGTCACTCCGAGTCCTCAGTGATCTCATATGATTTTCAAATCAAGCTATAAACATGACCTGTAATGTTTTCTTACCTGGTTACTAGGAAATGAGCCATGTCAGCATCTGTTCTCAGTCCCAATTCAAGTTGAAGCTGCCTCCATGAGTCAAACGCGTATCCGATGTTTATTCGGGTGCCAGCCCGGCTTCTGTCATAATTTTGTTTTGACTCACGACATGCCGCTGATAAAACCTTTGTTTTCTTCTTAGTATGACTTTTTAGTGGACTTTGTGTGGTGGTGGGTCATTTGCTGGCCGTAGCAGAATCCATTACTACCCAAACACTAGTTTGGGTTCACCGCGCTTGTCTTCTTCCCGTATCCAAGTTGAAAGCCATCGAGGATGCGCATTCAGCGTCATCTTACGTCACGTCCGCAGGACTGCGCGGGAAATTCGGACACCGAATTGCAGTACATTATGCAGCACACAGCCTGTTCAAGGCAATGGAGAGATACGTGGGTGGGCTCATTCTTTTTGGTTTTGAACGCTTTATCACCCATTAGCATTAAAAAACTTAAAATGCATGTTTATTTTTTCACAAATCCTGCCCCAAGTTCCTTTAAGCAGAAATACAGAATATTTTTCATGTATATTCTGTCAACAAAAATGACACATTTTGTTATTTATCATAATTTTTATTCTGAAACAAACTGTTGAACCTCGTACACAGTTTAAATCCTTGTAGAGGTTAAAAAAAACTACCACACTAAATGATTTAAAACTGGTATTCATTTATTCAAGCATGATACATAATCATTTAACTACACTGTACAGTTCCTATTCACTTTTTAGACTGTAGAGTCTGTCCCAGTGCATGTGACTGTTTTTTCTTGCACCGTTAGTGTGTGCGGGCTGCCTTGGTGCATGTCTGTGTAAAGTCTGATGGTCTCCATTAAATGGCCTGATGAGGAGCTTTGTAAAGCCACACTGTTGCTACACAACAAGATGCATTTTTAAAGAGCAGCACTGTGTTTGAATGTGTCGCAGAAAATGTTACTGTCACTTACAATCCTGCTTTATTCCATCCCACACACTTCCACCACTCCTAACACACAACTGTTCCAACCAGACTCTTTAATTATGGAGGCAGGTTAGTGTTTTAATGGAGACTGCGTGTCGGTTTGTGGAGGAGTCTGCCTCTATGTATGTATGTTTTAGTATGTGTATGTGATTATGTGTCCTCTCTCTATCTAGAAGAATGGGGAACTGTGACCTCCTGTCACTGGTTTAAAAAGACCAACCAGCAAAGTGAAGTGAAGGATAAAATTAACAATTGCTCCTCTGGAAGTAGTTTCTATTGGTTATGATAACAATGTGCTCACTGAAGTAACTGCTGAGATCTGGGAAAACTTACGGATGGAGAAACACAAGCAGTCAGTTGATCGGACAGGTTGTACACAAGCCAAAGATTATACATTTCTAGCTTATCCAATCAATTTCCTCACTGTATCTTTGGCTGTAGTGGATAGCTGTGATTAGCAAGTAGCTCAGTTAGTTGCGGAGCTAAGTGGCCCTGTTAGCTGACAGGAGTCTGCCTGGATTGCAACCTTGGATGATGGGGGGGACTCACTGCAGTCAATGGGGCTCAGTCAACCAGGTTCAGCTGTCTCCCAGAAAACTCTAGGGACGAGAAGACACAGCAGGCGGAGATAGGATAGGCATGAATCAGCAAAGTATCTTACTTGGTGAATTGAGGATTTATTTCAACCAAACCA
Organism: Pagrus major; assembly: GCF_040436345.1. Taxonomy (NCBI): domain Eukaryota; kingdom Metazoa; phylum Chordata; class Actinopteri; order Spariformes; family Sparidae; genus Pagrus; species Pagrus major. The sequence goes on from NC_133231.1 coordinate 1,653,538, forward strand.
GAGGTTATTGTGGAAAGACACACCAAGACTGTTTTGGTGAGTTTTATTTTGTTTATGTCGAGTTTAAAATAAGTGTGTTTTACAATGAGTTAACAAGTTAAATTAGTTAAGTAGTAGTTAAAAGAGAAACTTGAATTCAGATGGTGTACAGTTGTAATTTTCTGCTTGGTAAGGAAAATAGGTGTATCACCTTTCTTGTCATTTGTGAGTTTTATTTTGTTTACTTATTAGACTAAGTAGCAAATTTACTGTTTTTACACTCCCAGCTCCCAGTGCGTCAGTACACCATGATATCACTAGTGGTTGGGTTACAGATGCAACAGAGCTTTCTGTGAAGAGATAAAACAGACTTGAAACTCTGAACCAGAGAGAGCAGTGAAACACTGCTTTTCAGCTTGGTGTAGAAAACAATGAAACAATGTCAACCTGTCAACAGAACTGCTTTAATAAAGATACGTGGACAAATGGAATGAGTAATGCAATTCCTTTCAAGGATACATTCAGTAATTTGTGCTATTTTACTGCACTAAACCAGGTGGCACTATTATAACAACTTTATACTATGCGATTTATACCATGCAAATTCTCTGCAAAATAAGTATTTCCATAATATTGAGCGACTTGTCCCTCCCTGTGTAGATAGAATCACTGAAGCCTTTCTACTAAACAGTCTGTCTTCCCTGACAAATAAACAGCTGGTGATGAGTTCAACATGGAAAAGAAAATATAGGAAGCAATAACCTACTGGATATGAAATATACAGAAGAGCTTTAGAAGTGTGTTCATACTGTAATTATCACTATCAATCTCTGATTACAAGATATCCTCGCTCTAGGATATTACTGCAGTGTATTAAACCAGATCAGATTGCTGATAAAGGGCTGAAATGAATATAGAAGGTATTGCACTGAAATGCACAGTTCATAAACAAAGGTTGTGTTGCAGATTTTCATCACACTGTTGGGTTTTCATTTGAAGATTAGGTTAAAGAATAAAGCAGATAGTGTTGATTGGAGAGTAAAATTTTATTTTTAAGTTTATATATATATATATACTTTATAGTTTAGACATACAGCTCATAATCTTAACTGTCAACCACACATAGCAACACAGAAAAAGCAATTACTTAACCATTTGGCTAGGTTTTGACAGCAGAATATGTCACAGATGTAATCATTTAGCTTTAAAATTTGTACTGACCCCTTTTGCATCCCAGTTGCCAGAATAAAATGTTAGCAGCTAATGTTTCTGTAAACCACAGATACGCCCGTCCATACGTATGTAATGTAACCTATTGAGATTTGTAAAACATGTGTGATATCATGGTCATATTACATGTCTATTAGCTTTTATATTGGGAGGTGGCAGGAACAGTGGTGGAGTTACGGGAGAGGGGGCTGCCAAGCCAGTGACCGTGGTGCCAGTCTGCGTTTCAGCATTTGTAAGTGTGAAAACACTGAATACTCCTGACAAGGGACCACAGTGTTCCAATATTTGTAAATAGGATACCACTGGATATTTTTACGGAGACCTTGGGACAATTTCCACCTATGTTTGTCTCGACAAAAAGCTGATATTTTTATCTACACCTTGGGACAGTTCCAGCTATGTTTGTACTGGTACTTTAAGCCAAACCATGATGTTTTCCCAACCATATCAAGGTGGTTTTTGTGCCTAAACATAACCAGAGCATTACAGTATTTTGATGAGAGAGAAATAGAAAATTACCCCCATGAAAAAGTTGCAACATAAAGTAAAGTCAACTCATATAAAACTTATAATAATATATCTGTGGTTTTGCAGAAATGTATGATTTATTCTGGCAATTTGGTTGCCTTTTGTCATGGAAAGAAAGTTGTGGCAGTATGTAGTTGTAGAAGCCTAAAAAGACAATTGCATTACTGAGCACCCCCACTTACAGGGGTGGCACAGTGGAGCTGTGGTTAGCATTGTCACTGCAAGAAGGTTCTAGGTTCAAACCCAGGCCTTTATGTGAGGAGTTTGCATGTCCCCCCTGTGTCTGCATGGGTTTCCTTCAGGTACTCTGGCTTCCCTTGACAGTACAACGACATGGAGGTCAGACTCTAAATTCCCTGTATTGTGAATGTTTTTTTGTCTCCATATGTAAGCCCTGGAATGAACTGGCAACCTGCCCAGGGTGTTCCCTGCTGCTCACTCAATGTCAGCTGGGTTCAACTCCAGCCCCCTGTGATGCTATAAGCAGTTATAGATAATGAATGGATGGACGGACAAAGATAAGTTATGATCAGAATGGTGGCACTTCTGTCAACATTTTCGTATTGTCTGGTATAATGACAGTTACAGCTACTAACCACCAATAGCAGGGCTTTTTAGGCCTGTCACTCAAAGCTGCAGTTATCAACACTTTTACATTGTTGGTTTTTATGGCCTACAAACTGCCTTGTTTCTCAGGGCAGAAGGCAACTCTTTTTTGATAGGAAAAAAGCTGATAAACCGACTGTACCTGCACAGCACCAAACAGAAGCCAGAGAAACTAAATGACAAACTGGCAAACATAGTGGTGCTTATACCAGTTAAAGAGCAAGATATTTTTTTTCTCAGGAATTGGTCGAGACCAAAACAGAGCTGCAAGAAAAGTGATACTGTACTAACTTGTTGGGTGGCCACAATCATACCTTCAAATGAATGCTAATGTTGCTCTGTGCTGTGACTTATCACTTTATGAGGTGATAATATATCAGATGTTGTGTTTTTAGCCTGTCCTGCTGCCCCCAAGTGGTATACAGACATACAGAAGAAATGCAGGTTTAATTACTAGTTCACTCATTTGTAAGTATGATAAATCAGGACCTAGACATAAAAAAAAAAACCACCTGGTGTTGAGTAGAAACCAATCAGATTTGAACATGCAGTGTGTGATGAAACTATCCTGCGTGTCTCATAGCACACAGCAGACAAGGTTTAGGCTCAGTACCTTTTGGCTTGATGCATTTTGCGGTAATGTTCAGCATTACCGCTTGCAGCTTGTGACCTTCTCCACTCAGTCACAAGCTCACTGCAGACACAGCACCCACAGGCCCTCTTCCTCATCTCTGGGGACTTCAATCATGCCTCTCTGTCCTCCACGCTGCCCACATTCACACTGTATGTCACCTGCCACACCAGGGACAATAAAACACTGGACTTATTTTATGCCAACAGCAAGGAGGCATACAACTCAGCCCCCCTCCCTCCCCTGGGAAGATCTGACCACAACCTGGTTCATCTCCTGCCTGTGTACATGCCCCTCGTAAACAGGCAACCAGTGGAGACCCGCACAGTTAAGACATGGACTGAGGAGTCTGAAGAGGCTCTGAGGGACTGCTTCGACTCAACTGTGTGGGAAGAACTGTGTGTTTCTCATGGGGAGGACATCGACAGTTTAACAGGATGCATAACGGACTACATAAACTTCTGTGTTGAAAACACTGTACCCACCAGGACTGTGCGGTGTTTTTCTAACAGCAAACCCTGGATTAATCCTGAGATAAAGGCTCTCCTTAAGGAAAAAAAGAGGGCCTTTAGGTCAGGAAACAAGGAGGAGCTGAAGGCTGTGCAGAGGGAGCTGAGGAAGAAGATCAGAGAGGGGAAGAACAGCTACAGGAGGAAGATGGAGGACCAGCTGCAGCAGACTAACATCAGTGGAGTCTGGAAAAGCCTTAAAACCATCTCAGGGCTGAGGAAACCAGACTCTCAGGCTGCCGGGGATCAGACGTGGGTGAACGACCTGAACCTATTCTTCAATAGGTTTGACCAGACACCCACCCCTCCCCCGGCCCAGTCATCTCTGCTGCCCCCCACCACCTCTTCCATCCCCCCTGTTTCCTGCCCCATTCTCACCTCTACCTCCCTCTCCACTGCTTTCAGCCTGCAGACACCCCCCACTGCCCCCCCTGACATTCACCCACCTCCCCCACCCGACACTCAGCCCCCCTGCTCCAATCTGTCCCTCTCCACTATCCAGGTGAGGAATGAACTGAGGAAGATGAAGGTGAAGAAGGCCACGGGTCCAGACGGGATCAGCTCCAGGCTCCTCAAGTCCTGTGCAGACCAGCTGTGCAGGATTGTGGAGTACATCTTCAACATGAGCCTGAAGCTGGGAAAAGTGCCACTGCTCTGGAAAACCTCCTGCGTGGTACCAGTACCAAAGATCCCTCACCCTAAGGACTTCAACAGCTGCAGACCAGTTGCTCTCACTTCACACCTGATGAAGACCCTGGAGCGGCTGGTCCTTGTCCATCTCCGCCCTCTGGTGGGTCCTTTTATGGACCCACTCCAGTTTGCCTACCAGCCTGGCATCGGAGTGGACGACGCCATCATCTTCCTCCTGGACAGATCACTGTCTCACCTGGAAAAGCCTGGAAGCACTGTGAGGATCATGTTCTTTGATTTCTCCAGTGCTTTCAACACCATACAGCCTGCGCTTTTGGGGGACAAGCTGGAGCTCACGGGGGTGGACCAACACCTCACGAACTGGATCCTCGATTACCTCACCGACCGGCCACAGTATGTGAGGACTCGGGACTGTGTGTCGGACACAGTCGTCTGCAGTACGGGGGCCCCACAGGGAACAGTCCTGGCCCCTTTCCTGTTCACCCTTTACACTGCTGATTTCTCCCACCAAACACCCCACAGCCATCTACAAAAGTTCTCTGACGACTCTGCTATCGTCGGCCTCATCAGGGACGGGGATGACAGAGCCTACAGAGAACTTATTCAGGACTTTGTGGACTGGTGCCAGCGGAACCACCTCCAGCTCAACGCCGGGAAGACCAAAGAGCTGGTGGTGGATTTCCGCAGGCGCAAACAACCCTGCACACAAGTGGACATCCTGGGAACAGACATTGAGATGGTGACGTCTTACAAGTACCTGGGAGTTCACCTGAACAATAAACTGGACTGGACTGATCACACTGCAGCAACATACAAGAAAGGTCAGAGCAGACTCCATCTGCTGAGGAAGCTCAGGTCCTTTGGGGTGCAGGGGGCACTCCTGACAACTTTCTATGACTCTGTGGTGGCATCAGCCATTTTCTATGGAGTAGTCTGCTGGAGCAGCAGCATCTCGGCAGCAGATAGGAAGAGACTTGATAAACTTATCAAGAAGGCCAGCTCCATCCTGGGATGCCCTCTTGACCCAGTGCAGGTGGTGGGAGAGAGCAGGATGATGGACAAGCTGTCATCGCTGCTGGTGAAGGAGTCCCACCCCCTGCAGGTCACTATCACTGCACTGGTCAGCTCCTTCAGCGACAGGTTGATACATCCCAAGTGTGTGAAGGAGAGGTATCGCAGGTCCTTCCTTCCTGCTGCTGTCAGACTGTACAACCAGCACTGCTCCCAGTAGACCTCACATGTGCACTGTGCAATACTAAACTCTACATATATCCACACACTTTCTGGTTTGCACTAATTGGACAATTTTTTAATACCCATATTTATTATTTAATGTTTGTAAATAAAAATACCAAACTGCTTATACTTACACTGTTCATATTATAAATACTATGTCATATTGTAAATACCAAGTTCATATTGTAAATACTATGTATATACGAGTTAATTCTATTTCTTATCTCTATTATATTGTTTATTTTTTACTTTTTATTATTGTTTAAGTGTGATACTTTCCTTTGGCTGCTGTGACTAAGGAATTTCCCCATTTGCGGGACAAATAAAGGATTTCTGATTCTGATTCTGATTCTGATTCATTAAATCAATAAGCTATGGATTATAATGGCTTGAATATATTAACCGTGTAAGGCAAAAAAGTCCCCAGCTCGTTTCCTGCACTCTCCTCAATTTAGAAACCCTGTGTGTAACCCTCCCCCAAAACACAACATGAGATGCTCTGAGCTTGATTAATCAAGTATTAACCCTCTAGGCGCCAGAGTTTATTTAGGAAAATATTCCGTTTGGATTTTAAGATTTCAAAAGGCTGTAGCTTGGAAGTGGTGAGAGATAAATTCATAGTGTAAATGAGAAAAATATTCATAATGACCTAAAGTTTGTGATGGGAGTAAATTTATTCATCTAATTTGCATATTGTGACGTCACCAGGTGGCAGCCATATTGGATTACATAACTTTCAGTAAAACTGATTTTTGAACATATTTACACAGAAAAAAAAATATTTATACTGTCATCTCATCCTCAAAATAAAGGAACAGGAGTGTGATGGGAGTAAATTTACTAATCTAATTTGAAAATCACCAGGTAAAATTCAGTAAAACGGAATTCTGAACATATTTACACAGTAGATTTTTTTTCATTTCATTTCATTTTTTCATAGATTTTTTTCATCCTCTCATCCTCAGAGTAAATGAACAGGAATCTGATAGGAGTAAATTTCCTAATCTAACTTGTATATCAACAGGTAAAATTCTATTTTTATAGTTTTTTTTTTGTTTTGTTTTTTGTTTTTTTGGTCTTTTTTAGATTTTTTGGTGGGGGGGACTTGAACTTATACACATCTATCAAGATGGCATTGTTTGGGGTTTTTCAGTGTGTGGTATCTTTCGTTGCAAGGCACGGCACACAGACCTACTCCACACTGACTGCACCTGAACTGTGTCTGGCGTCGCCCCTTAGGACGGGTGCGATCCGAGCAAACTACGCAATCCGGACGATCATCAGCGTTGCGGAGCCAGTGACGTTCAGTGAGCCGCTGTGACATTTCTCCCCCTTCCACTGAAGGCCTTCCTCCCTTCTTGCCTTCCTTCTTGGAGTAACCCTCTAGTAAAGCAGTCACAATGTCCTGGATGAAGGCCTTCAGTGGTTTGTGTGGGCCAGGACTACACCGACTGTAGATGATGTGGGCATTGACCACACTGATGCTAAGAACCGCGTTGATAATGCGGTTGTACCATTTCCTGGATCGGTGTGGAAAGAGGTATGTTTTCATACGCTGATCAGCCGTATCAACTCCCCCCATAAAGGAGTTGTAACTGTCAACGCACTCTGGTTTCTTGATGTCACGAAAACCAGTCGCATTTGCTTTTGAACGTATACGTTTCTGAACGCATGTGTTCCCGTGAACTGATGTCAGCATGGTGAGACGCTTTGTGTCATGCCACGCACAAGCCAGCAATTTGCCATGCCACATGAACACAGGCTCATCTCCCCTTTTTGAAGGCAACTGAGCTGGTTTCAGGCCCCGTGGCATCCCTCGCCTGTTGCAGTTCACTGTCCCACACAGTCCCGTTCCGTTAGCTGCTAACTCGTTAGCTAAGGCTGGCGAAGTGTAGTAACTATCCATATACACCTCATGCCCTTTTCCAACGTATGGAGCCATCAGCTTATGGACAATAAAATGGGTCGCACCGAGATGATCATCCTCATCTGCTGTGTGTCCTGTATACATGGACCACTGTAAAACATAGCCTGAGCTAGCTTCACTCAGTACAAATGCCTTGTAGCCATATTTATCTGGTTTTTTGGGATTGTACAGTTTCAAGGTTGACCTCCCCTTGAATGCGATGGTCATTTCATCCAGGGAAAGTTCCTTGAGTGGACCATACATGGCTGAAAAACGGGGGATGACCATATCGAGTACTGGACGCACTTTGAATAATTTGTCATAGCCTGGCTGACCCCTCTCAACTTGCTCATTATTATTTACAAAGTGGAGGAAAGAAAGGATGACCTCAAATCTGTTCCTTGTCATCACTTTGCCAAAGCCAGGTGTGTAACATGGCCAAAATCCTGCCCAGTAGTCCTCAATCTCAGGTTTTTCAACAAGCCCCATGCACAAATGAAGTGACATAAAGGCTTTCATCTCAGGGATGGTGACATCATACCAGCCATGATTCCTGGAGTTTGGCTGAAGTTGGTGTGTGTCAATGTACTGGTGAGCATATCTGTTGGTTTCATTTGTGATGAGGTTCCAGAAATCCTCATCCAAAAACAGAGACAGGAAATCACATGCACTAGCATCTGTGAGATCCTTGTCTCCACGATACCCCACAGGCTCATCAAAGTCCCTGATCCATTTTTGGAACACCTCCTCACTTCTCAAATACTCCCAGCCATCATCATCATTTACAGCCCTATTTTGATGACCCCCTCTGCCGCCCCCACGTCCCCTCCTTGCCCGATTTCTCCCACGACCGCGACGGAGAAAACTCTCGCCGTGATCAGTATGTGATGCTTGTGTGACAGTGTCTGCAGCTGCAGCATCGTCAGAGTCACTCGTCTCTGACGAGCGATCGTCATCAGAGGGCAAATCGTCCCCTTCTGAATCGCGATCAGCAAAGATCTGTGCAAGCACCTCATCTGCACTGTAAAGTCCTCTGGGCATTTTGTTTTTATTGAAAAAATCGCTATCTGTCTCGCTATCTATCCAACACGCTCCTGTCACCGCACCGCTCCGCTACTCTCTCCGCTACTCTCTCCGCTCCCACTCTCCCGCTCAGGCGCTTCCGCTCCGACAGCAGGTGTCGGGTTTCAAACTTTTTTTTCTCGGATATTTTGCATAGAAACACACCCCCAAATGACGTCTGTCAGGCCGAGACTCAATACAGGACTCAATAGCTGAGGTGTCAGTGAGCGATTTTTATTGAGTTTAGACAAGGCTCTCGAGAGAGTGGTTTCAAAACAATAGTGCTATGAAAATTACTCAAAGAGAGTCTATCGGGAGGGAAAAACTAGGCTAAAACAAAAATCACTCCTAGGGAGGAAAACTGGCTATCAAAATCAAAATCACTCTTAAGGAGGAACTCGAAGTACAAAATCTATCAAAATCAAAATCACTCTTAAAGAGGAAACTCGAAGTATAAAGTTTATCAAAATCAAAATCACTCACAAGGAGGAAACTCGAAGTACAAAATCTATCAAAATCAAAATCACTCACAAGGAGGAAATCAAAAGGCTTCAAAACATTAACCATAAACACAATGAACAGAAAATCACTCACAAAGGAGGCTGACAAAAGAACAGAACTAATGACTATGAAAATTTAACAGAAAATCACTCTCACGAGGAAACAACAAAAACTCACGAAAATGCTTTGGCTTTGATTCAGGACTATGGTAGGCTTCTGTGGTCGGACATGGAACGAGACACTTTGGCACAAGACAAAGGGGAACGCAGACTTTTAAACACATGAGGGAAATGGGACACAGGTGGACACAATCAGGAATCAGGGAGACGGGCAGGTGACACAAGAGGAAGGGCAAGTGATCTGAAACGAGAGGAGAGTTAGATTTTCAAAATAAAACAGGAAATGACCAGACAATAACCCAAGACGAGACAACCTCACCGCGGTGTGACAACGTCAGGATTGAAGCTGAATCTATTGGCTATCTATTGGTAGCAAGCAGTAACAGCACAAGGCAGTACATTTAAAGATATGGGCTGTTTTAATGAGCAATGTTGCCTGTCGCAATAATGCGACTTTGGCGCCTAGAGGGTTAAACAGGAATTATTTAAGCTAATGGTCCATTAGTAGCAACTTGACACACTGCCTACTCTCTCCCTCTCTCTCTTTGTTCTTGTCTGGGTAGGGCCAGGATATATTTTCACATATAACACTGTGAATTAAGGGTTTATACAATGCGATATGATATACTTTATTGTCCCTGCTAGGAAATTTGTCTTGGATTCAAATGCTGTGCACATATAGTTGCCTATAGTGGAGATAATAGCACAAAAACATAAACAGAGCAGCATTGCACAAAGACAGTATACACAAATTATACAACATACACAACTTACATATATTGCTGTCATGATTGGCACTTTTGGTGTGGCTGTTTTTGTGGTTTTTGTACTTTTGTGTTTTCAGAGGTGCTTTGCAAAGGCTGGGCGTGGCTTCCCTGGAGTATGGAGCTATATTTGTGCCAGAATCCTGAGCGAGCAAAGATAGATTCTGAGCACACAAGGAGAGATTTTGAGCACAGAAAAACATATTTTACAAGCACATCAATTATATTTCAAAAAGAAATTACACTTGAGCAAACAAAAACATATTCTGTGTGCACAAACAGGCCGCTGCGCTCGCTCGCTCCCCCCGTCCTGCTCGCTCAACATCTCTCGCTCTGCGCGTACAGGTTTGGTCTCTCCGCTCGCTCAGCTTGGCACACACGTTACAAATGTGCCACAAAACCAACCAATCAGAGACCTGGCAGAAGTACGTCCTGATTGGCTGTTTGCTCTCCAATGGGATCGCTGGTTACTGTAACCCGGAAAAAACAAAGGAGATCGCATCAGATGGGCTCGGACTGGATGAAGAGGACGTGTTTTAAAACAATTTTCGGTCAGTATTTATTATTATTATGATTATTGTCTGATGTTACAGAACTACCTTGTTAGTTTTTGTACTATAGTGTTGTAACGTTAGGGTCGCGTTGTCTGGGCTTACGTTATATCCTCTAATTTTGAGACATTAGCTGTTGTGTGACTGACGAAGACTTTTCCTTTCTGTCCTGGGCACCCTTAGATAATGTCAGGTGAACAACAACAACAACCACATGTAAGTTTGTGTTGCCTTTGTTATAAACACAGTGTGTCATAAAACATTTGTAAAGTTATGTTTTCACGTTAGTTTTAACCATTGTAAGTTTGCCAACTAGCGGTTAGCTATTTTGGTCTGTGCTTTGATGATGATGCCTACACCTATTATCCGACCGTTTCAGATGAAATTAATTTTGCTAGCTGGCAACATAGCCAGCTAAACTGGCGGCTAACAACCATTTTAAAGCCAGCCGCCACTCTCATGTCTAATTACTTTGAACAGACAACATGTTAACGTTACATCATGAATTGATTTAGGGTCATGGTACAGTTGAGTCAGCAGCCAGAAACCTGGTGTCTATGCTACTCGGCACTTTGGCCACAAACGACTCAACAAGGCCCACAAGGCAGGAGACAGAGCAGCCCGCCCCAGCCAATAGAAATGTAACTGTGCAGCAAGAAATGACAAGGTTTGTTATTGAAGCCACACAACGTCATTCTCATTTGTACTGGGAACAAAACGTTTTGTTGTTAGGTCCACGTCATTACTGCCAAGATGTGTAAATTCAAATGTGCATTTTGAATCACACTCAGACAGGAGTTTGGTTTGTGATTACATTAGAAAATATATATATATACCTTTTAGTTAGAATTTGAATACAACACTTATTAAACTCACATTTATATTTTAATCCACAGATCTTTTCCAGGATATTTCAAGTCAAACTTCAACCGTGGTAAAAAGAGGTGTTTGACTGCCACCAAGCATCATCTTAAGATAACTAGTAAGACAACTGCTCTCAATTTTTATCTGCTGCCAAAAAATACAACCCACACACCATTGCCAGTAGAGGAGCTTGAACTCCTTCAGGCGGGCATGGGGAGACAAATGGTGAGCCTCCCTGAAGATGGTGACCACACAGAGGTACAGCTGTCAGTCCAGTTGTTTAACTTGTCATTAAAGGTAGTTATTGTACTTTATCTTAAGTTGTGTGCACTGTTCTCTCCCCCCCCCCCCCCCCCCCTTATTATTAACAAAGATCTCAAGGCTCCTGGCTGACACATTTCCAAAAATGGAGGGTCTGTATGGAGGGTGGCTCTTGCATAAGGCTACAGGTTTGTAAGATAAATATTGTTTAAAGTTTTATTTACTGATTATCACATCCCATTTTTGGTGTCTTTAAACTCTTATGGTGTGTTGATTACTTTCTGTAAGCATTAAAGATGCCTGACTGACAAAATGTTTTGTTTTTTTCTCAACAAAACAGATGATTTTTAAACTTTTGTTTTATTTCTCTATTTCTCAATTAAGGTGGGAGTGGTAGACGAAAACTCACTGTCATTCCACCAGAGGCAGAGGGATATACTGCCAAAGCTCTGCGAGCTGTGTCAGCAGGTGGCAAAGCCACTTTTTACATAGTCCCGCTTCAGGAGACATTGGACACCTCTCCTCTTCCTCCTGACTCTCAGCACTTCTCAAAAATGCCAAAGAAGACATGTTACCAGTGTAATGAATTGATGCCTTTGCAGATGCTTGCAGTGCACATTAAGACATGCAAGGGGAAACTGTCTGATGATGATGATGATGATGATGATGAGGTGAAGGCAAATTGCTTTTTTGTTTTTGTTTTCTTTTAAAAAGATTACAATTAAATTGAATTTACTGTTTTGTAAATTTGCAGTCCTCTGATGGCGTATGGGTTGTGGAGAACAAGTGTAAGGTAAATATAGCATATAATTGAAATCCTAGATCACTTTGGTTTGCTTTGCACCAGCTGTTTTGTTGTTGTTTTTTAACATTAAACAATTTTCTTTTTTTTTAATTTCAGGTGGTTTGTCCAATTTGCACCAAAGAATTCCCAGATGATGAGATCACAGTCCATGCTAGTCTATGTGGAGAGAGGTAATCTGCTTTGTCCTGCTGTTTGTATAATAAACATTTTTCATAGATTAATGTCTGTATATGGTCTATACAACCTGAACAATGTCTGTGTATACTGTATGTACAGTGTTTAGTGTGAGACTATTATTTCTTGTACAGCTTTGAATGTACAGTGACTTCTGCACCAAATGACAATAGTCCAAGAACAGCTGCTCAAACTCCAGTATCCAAACCAAAAAGGTATGTTGTATTAAGATTTCCTTTGCATGTTTATTTTTAATAGTGCATACATGTTTTGCACCGTCATTTACACAGTCAACATGTTCTCAGTTACACAAGAGCTAGTCATCACATACTTTCAAATCATTTTAATGTATACAAATTTTGTTTGGGTATTTGGGACTATCTTAATATTTCTTCTTTTGTCTTAAGTGTGGAGGATGTACTGCTCTTCCTTACACACCAAATTGACACCACAACAGAATTTAAGCTGTGTGTGGACAGAGAAGACCTTCTTGACAGGGGCATTCTCCAATGGAAAAGGAAGAAAACTGCATCTCCTGCCAGTGCTCTGAAGGTGGTCTTCATAGGAGAGGCAGGCATTGATACAGGAGCACTAAGAAAAGAGTTTCTCACTGGTAAGTTGGTCATGTAACCGTTTTGTTATATGAAACAAAACCAATAGGTCATCTAAATCTGTGTATTGCTTTTTTTGCCTAAGAAATGATTTCAGGTATTGAAAACAGATTCTTTGAAGGAGCTGGGAACCAGGGTAAAAATCCCAAGTACTCTTTGACAGACCTTGACAATGACAATTTTAGGTGGGTTAAATTTTTTTTTTTTTACAAATTCATGTATGTGTTTTTTTTTTTTTTACTGAGACTTTTTTTACCTTGCACACAGAACTATTGGCGAAATAATGGCAGTCAGCCTTGCACAAGGTGGCCCACCTCCTGCTTTTTTGAAAGAGTGGTGCTACAACTTCCTCTGCACAGGAGAGATTGACTTTCACAGTCTGTCAAAGGAGGATGTGGCTGATCTAGAATCCTGTCTACTCATCAGCAGGGTGAGTGCTCTTTTGGCATTGTTAAATATGAATTATTTCACAATTATTGTTAATACCTATTGTATGATTTGCTTCATCTCTTCATTGCACATTTCAGGTCAAAGATTCCACAGATGTTCAGTCTCTGATGATGTATGCTGATGAAATTGTCAGCTGTGGATACACCAGCCAGATCAAACTGGACAGCAAGGAAAGCATCATTCGGTAAGTGTTTTAAAACAATATTAACATATTATATTAACTTTTCAAACTAGTATTGATTTTCTTTTTTTGTGCTTTTCTTCAAAGAGCAATTGTCCTACATTCTACAACAAGACTGATTCCAATGCTGCAGCAACTGAGAAAGGGCATGGAACTGTATGGCCTGGTGGACCAGATGACGTCAAACCCTGCAGCTTGCCACTCCTTGTTTGTTCCTGGGAAGATCACCAAAGTAAATATTTTAACTGCTACTTATTTTGTTCTTGCATGCATTATTTTTTGTTCTGTATTGCAATCTCCATTTTGTATGTCATTAATAGCCTGAGTTTGTACATTTAAAGATATTTAGCCAAATCTGCATTCGCTCTCTTTATAGCCTGATGCTGACTTCATGATGATGAACTGCCAGCCACATTACAGTGAAAAGGGCACATCTAAGGAAAGAGCTGAGAGGAAGATTATCAACTTCCTCCAAGATTTCTTAGAAGAGCTTGAAATGCCAGGTATGATGTACTGTATAGTATACACATAGCATCATTTAATGTACCAAGCACATGTTCTTGGATTTTGTTTTAAAACTCAGTTTAAACTGTTCCTTAAATTCATGTTATTTGAAAAATATATTAATCACAGATGGGGAGACAGACAGTGCAGCTGGTGACACAGAACCTCTTGCAGTGCCACATGTGCTCCAGTGGATGACCGGGCAATCCCACATCCCCATCCTCCCTGATGAAAAGAGTCATTTCAAAATAACATGCAACTTTGACCATGAATGCAGGGAAAGGCTTGGAGACCACTCGGTTTGTTACCCAATAGTGAGTGCATGCACTCAGACTGTGACTTTTCCAGTACAGCATCTTAGCACTTACACTGAGTTTAGAAGAATCCTGAGTGAAGCAGTGCGATATGGTGGTGGATTCCACAGAGTTTAACAGCTCGAGCTTTATTCAAAACAAGAAGTTATTAATATGCCAATGGCTGTTCGATCTGAAAACAGACAAGAGTTAAGTTTTGTTCATTCAGTAGTTTAATTTTTTCAATACCTCATACAGGATTTTTTTTTTAATGTATTTGTTGTAAAAGCTTCAGAATGTCTGTAAAACAAGGTTCCTGTAACCGATAATGTGTCTATTCATGTTCTAATGTCAGACACCTTGTGCAAAAAGTGTGTGTACAAGTCACGACCATGTGACTGAGAATGTCCCAGAGGATCAATAGTTCTCTGAAGTTCCTCCAGGGCCTCGTCATCCAGTGGGCATGCGATTTCAGGAACCACAACTGCTCCATTAGAGTCCCCTTGCAGTACGACACTCTCCCAGTCAATGTCTGGGTCTTGAAGTTCCTACAGACCCAGAAAGACCAAAAAAAGTATGTCAAGACTATTATAAAAATATTGCACTGCTGTGTGTATTTTGTTTATAAAAATAAACTGTTCCATAAAAATGTATCTGTTTTTACTCAATATAGAAATTAAAACTACTATTATTGAACTGTTGCCAAGGATTTTAAACATGTCATGTGCCTCTCACTCACTGTAACCAACAAAGGCATTATGGTTTGTTAGTGAAAATTATCTGCATTGTCTACACAAATGACAAGATCATTAGACATCATAACCATGTTGTCAGGAAATATATTCGCCAGTGTGTTCCACAGTCCAATTGCTTCTGCTAAGTCTGTCAGAAAATGAGATTGGTATCAGCTTACCACACACTTCTCCAACTCACTTTTTTGGCATGTTTTATATCCTTTTATAATGATGTACCTCAAGTCTTTCCCCTTCGTCCAGATCTTGTAGATGTCCCATACACCACAGCTGTTCGGGAGTGAGACCTCCTTCTGACCGCAGAGGATGATTATTCCATCCTCTGATGAAGGTCTCAAGATCAGCCCGGAGTCGAGGGACAAAGATGTAGTGCACACCAAAGAGGTGTACCACATCAGCGATATCGAGCAGACCATCTTCCTCCAGAGAGTGAAGGACATCATGGTACTTGCTAGTGACTGCAACCCAGACGTCACGCCAAAGTCGCTCTATTCTAAAATGATATTTGAATTGGTTGACTTCAATTTATACTGCAATTTGTGCTTTGATTGAACAACAAAACTGCAACAATTACAATAATTAGGTATTCAAAAATTGTAAGATGTACAAACAACTAACCTCTGATTGTGTACGCTCTTTCCAGAGATAAAGCTTGCTCTTCCTGTTCCCCGTGTGGCAAACATGTAATGTGCAATGTCCACATTTTCAACACCCTGATCCCCTCTTACCCTAAGATGAAAAAACATTTTAATAATGAATTTAACAATTAATTTAACAAGGTTTACTTTAACTTTGAGATACAATTAAAGCTCTACATGTTTTCTTTTTTTAAATATGAAATTTAAACACAACCATTTATCCCTGTATGTGTTCGTTTTGGCAGAATACCTGGATGGTAAGCCATGGAGCTGGGTTGATCTCATGAAGAATGAGAATGCAGTTGCTGCTTTGTTATTTGTTGCAGTATTCAAGTACATGATCTGCAATAAAACCACATGGAAAATTTTACATCTGCTTTCAGCTATTCCATCAGACTTATGGCTTACATCTTGTAGTGTGGTATCATACCATAAAAAGAAATATAGGTCTACCCTACACCTTTACACACAGTCACTCAAATAAATTTGATCTGAAATACACACCTATACATCCAGCTGCATCTGAATTGTTAACCTTTGCAAGAAATGCAAGCTTATATTGACATTTTCATACAAAATGCATTTTTTGTTCTAATTAGAATTTAAATACAAGCTACATTAAGCTGATAACATTGAAGATCTCCTTGAATAATTTGTCATTTTTCAAGTTCAATTATCTCCTTAAAATTACATCTACACATTTTCCCTCCTGAAAAATTCCAGAATCAATCAATCAATCTATGAAAATGTTTCATTTCAGAAAAAAAGCCAGTCACTGTTTGTGAAATGGGGGCTTCACATTCCTACATGAAAATCTTATTTTCAATTAGCACAGAGAAACACTTTCAGTAGATCTGAAAGCATCCTTCCACTGACAAACTGCACATACATCATTCTGCACAGTTAAGCTCAAACATATGGCTGTAGGAACAAGAACACATTAATTACCTTCCTTGAATAACCATCCACTCCACCGAACACCACAATATTGTACCTGTTAAAGTAGAGGAAAAAAAGAATATAACTATGACTGTCCTTATAATATGCCACTTACTTCCAACATTCAGTATGTAGATAATTGCATAAACAGTCTATTTTACTACCTTATGAGTTTGTGATTCGTGTCAATGTGGACCAGAGAGAGAGGGCCTCGCACAGCATAACTTCTTCGCACAACACACCCTAGTGCCACGATCCGTGAGAAGATCCCTGCAGCATCAACACGATGCATGGAGGCCATCATTCTCCACCAC
The DNA here is from genome assembly GCF_040436345.1 of Pagrus major. Classification (NCBI taxonomy): domain Eukaryota; kingdom Metazoa; phylum Chordata; class Actinopteri; order Spariformes; family Sparidae; genus Pagrus; species Pagrus major. The sequence continues at coordinate 1,670,597 of NC_133231.1, forward strand.
TGAATGCGGAGCCCCATTGAAACCAAATGTCCTTGAACCATTCGATAACCAGCATTTGGCATCTGACCTTTAATAGCTGAAATAATGTTATCAAGCTCTTCATCAGTCACTGTGCTGTATGATCCTCTTACAGACAAGCCAAATTCTTGCATTCTTCTGTAAAGCGTTCTTCTTGAAACACCAAGGCATTTTGCAATGCAGGAGACTGGCAGATGTGTGTCCAGCAGACTTTTCAGTTTTTCTCTCTCTACTACAATTTTGGGGTGACCAGAACCTGGACCAATTTCCATCCCCAGTTCCACAATGGGTATAGAGCTGACATTGTTTTCCCACTGAACAGCATGATGGAGGTCTTGTAGAGCTTCGGTAATTTCTGACACACCACCTATCTGTTCAGAGAATGATTCAAAGAGGATGAGTTGATGGCGAGTCAAGAACTCCAAATAATCCAAATTTAGCGGTTGCTGGTTTATGGCAGACTGCAGTTTCGTAAGAAGTCCCTCCATCAACTGCTGTCTCAACAAGTCCTGTTGGACAGAAAGAGCCCAGATTAGCAAGGAAGAGGGACTCAATCATATATGTCTCCGAATAAAAAATACATGATTATGCAGTCATGTAGATATGCAGAGGTGAGCAAAGTAAAAAGTATAAATGTGACGTGCACTCCCCAGCCAAGTGAGGTGAGCTAATTAGTGAAATCACCTGTTGTAAGTGCTAGTTTTGCTAGTTGGCAAACTTACAATGGTTAAAACTAACGTGAAAACATAACTTTACAAATGTTTTATGACACACTGTGTTTATAACAAAGGCAACACAAACTTACATGTGGTTGTTGTTGTTGTTCACCTGACATTATCTAAGGGTGCCCAGGACAGAAAGGAAAAGTCTTCGTCAGTCACACAACAGCTAATGTCTCAAAATTAGAGGATATAACGTAAGCCCAGACAACGCGACCCTAACGTTACAACACTATAGTACAAAAACTAACAAGGTAGTTCTGTAACATCAGACAATAATCATAATAATAATAAATACTGACCGAAAATTGTTTTAAAACACGTCCTCTTCATCCAGTCCGAGCCCATCTGATGCGATCTCCTTTGTTTTTTCCGGGTTACAGTAACCAGCGATCCCATTGGAGAGCAAACAGCCAATCAGGACGTACTTCTGCCAGGTCTCTGATTGGTTGGTTTTGTGGCACATTTGTAACGTGTGTGCCAAGCTGAGCGAGCGGAGAGACCAAACCTGTACGCGCAGAGCGAGAGATGTTGAGCGAGCAGGACGGGGGGAGCGAGCGAGCGCAGCGGCCTGTTTGTGCACACAGAATATGTTTTTGTTTGCTCAAGTGTAATTTCTTTTTGAAATATAATTGATGTGCTTGTAAAATATGTTTTTCTGTGCTCAAAATCTCTCCTTGTGTGCTCAGAATCTATCTTTGCTCGCTCAGGATTCTGGCACAAATATAGCTCCATACTGGAGCTGTCCCCTCTCTCACACCTGCAGCTCATCTCCAGCTTAAATACTCACATAAATGCTTCACAGAGTTCAAGTAGCAGACACATCTCAAAAGGAACTGCTCAGAGGAGGCCTTCATGGTTGAATTGCTGCAAAGAAGCCACTACCGAGGAAGAACAACAACAAGAAGAGAGGTGTTTGGGCCAAGAAACACAAGGAATGGACATTAGAATAGTGGAAATCTGTACTTTGGTCCAAATTTGAGATTTTTGGTTCCATCCGCCATGTCTTTGTGGGACACAGAAAAGGTGAGTTTCCACATGTTTGGTTCCCACCGTGAAGCATGGAGGGGGAGGTGTGATGGTGTGGGGGTGCTTTGCTGGTGATGCTGTTGGTGATTTATTCAAAAATTCAAGGCACACTTAATCAGAATGGCTACGACAGCATTCTGCAGCGACATGCCATCCCATCTGGTTTGCACTTAGTGGGAACATCATTTGTTTTTCAACAGGACAATGACCCCAAACACACCTCCAGGCTTTGTAATGGCTATCTGACCAAGAAGGAGAGTGATGGAGTGCTGCGTCAGATGACCTGGCCTCCACAATCACCCAACCTAAACCCAATTGAGATGGTTTGAGATGAGTTGGACCGCAGTGTGAAGGCAAAGCAGCCAACAAGCGCTCAGCACCTCTGGGAGCTCCTTCAAGACTGTTGGAAAACCACTCCAGGTGACTACTTCATGAAGCTGATTGAGAGAATGCCATGAGTGTGCAAAGCTGTCATCAAAGCAAAAGGTGGCTATTTTGAAGAATATAAAATATAAAACAAATTCTGGTTTGTTTAACACTTTTTTGTTTACTGCATAATTCCATATGTGTTCCTTCATAGTTTGGATGTCTTCAGTATTGATTTACAATGTAGAAAATAATAAAAATAAAGAAACCACTGAATGAGAAGGTGTGTCCAAACTTTTGACTGGTGTATATATACTGCTAAAAAAAATTAAGGGAACACTTAATTGTTACGTAACACCAAGTCAGTTGAACTTCAGGGATATCAATCTGTCCATTTAGGAAGCACTCATCATCATCATCATCATTGCAGCTGTATATGACATGAATACCAGAGAAAATAAGGAAATATTCATTCAATTGAATCATTTTTAATAGTTTATTCATAGTTTTTATAGTAGCCTATTGTAAAATAAGCCTATTTTTTTCATACTTTACTCACTATTGATTTTTTACAATAACACTGACACAATGACAATGGCGGATGTGCACATGTGAGGGTATATAAACATAGCACAAAAAGTAAGGAAATTTGTGTTTGGTAGATTATTTCTTTGTTGTAACAATGCTTCTTGGCAATAAATCTTATACTGTTGGAAAGCCTGTTTATTTCCCTTTTTAAATGGTCCCACATTTGTAAGGAACATGCATTTGTGGGATGAGCAGCAGAGCTAAGTATGTGGGTTGTGGCCATGAACAATTTGCCAAATCTTCTCTGCCAAACAGCTTATTCTGCTATTGACTCTTGTTTGGTGTTGTTTGGTGGATTGGATGATTAAAGTCTGGAGACTGAGCAGCGGCAACTCTCAACAGCGGCAAGTCGACGAGGAGGAGGAGGAGGAGGCGGCTCACTTGGAGCAGCCCGCGAGGGGACGACAACCGGGAGACACCGCACCGTTCCTGTCGTCGCTGCAGCAGCGGGTTGCCCAGGAAATGGCGCAGGACAACCGGACTCAACACAGAGGCAGAGACTCCATTAGCAACAGCTGCTGTGCATCTTCCGGGGCTTTCAGAAAGGACTTCAAAATCAATGGACATGTTGGTGAGTCAACTTCAAAAGACACTTTGAGCTTTAGCAGCCTTGAGCGCCAGATTGACTGTGGTCTAAGGAAAGGCTATCCAGAAATTGAAATTACGGAGGCATTGATGCATGCTGTGAAGTCTGGATTGAAACTGAGGAGCTACTTAGAAGGAAAAACAGATCTCACTCTAGCCACTCTCAGACAAATATTAAGAGCCCACTGGGCAGAAAAGGACGCAACTGTATTGTACAAACAACTGGCAAAAGCTGTACAGGGACCTGGTGAAACAGCACTGGATTTCGTGGTAAGAGTACTTGATCTGCGCCAAAAGGTTGGTTGGGCTAGTCCAGAGCCAGTGCTCTGTCCATTATGACAGGCTTGTCAAATGACAACATAAGAGCCGAGATGAGGATGTATCCGCAGGATGACAACAGTAGTTATGAGCTGTTTCTGCAAAAAATGCAGATCGCTCAATATCATGAGCCTGCCCAAAAGATTAAAGCCACAATCAGAGCAACTCATAGGGCAAATCTAAACCTGGCAAGAGGCAAGTGAAGATGACAATGACCCTCAGCCAATTACAGCCTCAGCTAAACCTAGCAAACCAACCAAAGAAAACCCCCTATTTACAAAACTAGAGGAAAGTAACATAGCAGTCAGGGAGCTCACAGGTCAAGTAGCGTCACTTGTACAAATAGTCCACAATGACCATAGTCCAAAACAGTTGATGATAAGCAAACCAAAGCACCAGCTAATGCTTATAAGAGGCCAGCAAGACAATGTGTAGCATGTCAGCAGGACAAAAGTGACTGTAACCATTGTTTCTAGTGTGGCACTGAAACGCATTGGGCAAAAGGGTGCAGGGTGGGAGATAGGCAAAAACTGTTGGGAAATGGGCAGAGGTTATGATGGGGGGATGTGCCATGACCTCAAAATCAAAGTCCCAAATTGATCCTAACCCAACGTTGAATTGTATTAAAAAGCCTGTAAGCCCACACAGAGAGAGAGAAGGTGAGGGAGAGAAAAAAAACTGCCCCCACATCAGCCTCCTCTAGCACCTTTAACGCCAAATGTAACAGATGAAGATCAACTCCCTCACTCATACAACCTTCGTACAAAACGCAAGCAAGTTGCACAGCTGGTAGGCAGAAAGTGTCTTGTCTGGTGCAAAATGAATGGCGTGAAGACTCAAGCCCTGTGGGACACAGGAGCACAAGTTTCCATCATGAGTGAGGCGTGGAAGTCCCAAAACTTACCTGATTTAAAAATCAACCCCACCAGCGACCTGTTAGATAATAATCAGCTGCTGGACTTATAGCTGCAAACGGTTAAGAAATCCCCTTTCAGGGCTGGGTTGAGGTTAGTGTCAGTCTGAGTGATCCAAAAGCTAAAACAATTAGGTCTTGCGAGATACTAGTTCCAGTACTAGTAAGCAGGGACATAGTACAGAGACCCATGTAGGAGATACACTAATAATAAATGTAATTTATTAATCACTGGTGATTAATAGAACACTCGTTAACCCTCTAGGCGCCAAAGTCGCATTATTGCGACAGGCAACATTGCTCATTAAAACAGACCATATCTTTAAATCTACTGCCTTGTGCTGTTACTGCTTGCTTACCACTAGATTCAGCTTCAATCCTGATGTCATTTGGGGGTGTGTTTCTATGCAAAATACCTGAGAAAAAAAAGTTTGAAACCCGACACCAGCTGTCGGAGCGGCAGCGGCTAAGCGGGCAGAGTGGGAGAGGAGAGAGCCGCGGAGCGGTCGCGGAAGTGTGCTGGACAGATCGAGAGACAGATAGCGATTTTTGTAATAAAAAACAAAATGCCCAAAAGACTTTACAGTGTGGATGAGGTGCTTGCACAGATCTTTGCTGATCACGATTCAGAAGGGGATGATTTGCCCTCTGATGACGATCGCTCGTCAGAGACGAGTGACTGACGATGCTGCAGCTGCGCACACTGTCACACAAGCAGCACACGCTGATCACGGCGAGAGTTTTCTTTTCTTTTTACAAGTTAGATTAGGACATTTACTCCTATCAGATTCCTGTTCATTTACTCTGAGGATGAGAGGATGAAAAAAAAAAAAATCTACTGTGTAAATATGTTCAGAATTCCGTTTTACTGAATTTTACCTGGTGACATACAAATTAGATTAGTAAATTTACTCCAATCAAACTCCTGTTCCTTTATTTTGAGGATGAGATGACAATATAAATATTTTTTTTTCTGTGTAAATATGTTCAAAAATCAGTTTTACTGAAAGTTACTTTCAGTCACCTGGTGACGTCACAATATGCAAATTAGATGATTAAATTTACTCCCATCACAAACTTTAGGTCATTATGAATATTTTTCTCATTTACACTATGAATTTATCTCTCACCACTTCCAAGCTACAGCCTTTTGAAATCTTACAATCCAAACGGAATATTTTCCTAAATAAACTCCGGCGCCTAGAGGGTTAATGGGGCACCACCTCCGTTGTTTTGTCTATTTGAATAATCCGGAGGTAATTAATCAAATTCGACTGAACAAGTTTAACTTGTATCAATTCTAATCAATTTCAGATCAATTTATTCAATCTCATAAATGAAGTAGTGAATTCTACACATATCCATCGGTTCTCCACATTAAAAACAAACCTGCACAGACAACGACATACGGTTAAATATGTTTATTGACTAAATAATTCAGATTAAATAAATGAAATGGCAATTTAAATGAATAACAACAGGTAACAGGAAATATGGAATAACTAAGTAATGGGTTACTAGTGGAATATGGGCTGATGGTGAGATCACGAGTTAGGTTGAAGCATTTAAATATTACGGGAGTAATTTTTAATACTAACGAGACCCTAACCGAATTTCTCTTAAGCTAAAAGATCATAATCAGAGCCATAGACACCATCTCATGTATCATGTGTGAATCCAGCTGTTGTGAGTGATGGAGAGCCTACTTTCTTAGCAGAGTTGCGGAGTCCGCGGCGGCGGACTTCCTCACGTGATTTGCGGCTCTAGCTGGCAGTCCCGGTCCAATGGCCGAGGCTCAGCTCGTCCGGTGTCAGTCGGTTGGGCACCTCGGTCCGCTGTCTTAGGAAGAGGGCAGCTGGTCCCGTACCGACCCGGTGAGATCTTGGCTCAGTGCCCAGCGGGATGGTACCGCTAGCGAGCGCTGGGGGCTTGTCAAAGAGTCTGTCTTTCGTTGGAAAACCGCTTGCACGGTCTCGGACACAGCAAGTTGCTGTAGTGTTGTGATGATGATTGTGATAAAGATGTTCTTCTTAGTTTCTTCGAGTGGTTCTCAGGCTCTGACTTTGTAAACTAAATTTAACTTCTTGAATAAAATAACTGAGGATGATACGTTGATCAGGCGGATCTTCCGTTGTTAGTTAATGCAAGATAATCTAAATTAAGTTCACTTCTTCAAAAGCAGGTTACGATACTTAACTGTATAAAACAAATTAAAACAGAACTTTGTTCTGGTACAAACTTAATAAAAGAAGCTAATCAATACTGCGAAAAATATAAAAATGAGAAAAATCAACACGTGAGCACTTCTGCTGAGATCGCTGTCTTGGAGCGTGTTTCAAAGTAAAGAGCTTCAAAAATAAGTTACAAAAGAAAAACTTAAAACAAAAGAAAACTTAAAACTAAACAATAACTGAAAACTAAAAAAAACTCAAACTGGACTCGAGAGAAGCGATGTCTCCCTGTTTTTCTATCTCCAAACGGCAGGCGTGTCGTGGGCAGGGCTTGCCGGCTTTTGTCTCCAAGATTTAGTGGAGTTGTGAAAATTCACAGAAACTCACTAAACTAAACTTATAGTTTTAAACGTTTCAAAACCGTGCTTCACCTTCTCACAGAATCTCACCATGGCTCAATAGATGTACTTTGTCTATCATGAAAAGGATTATGACGTGATTAAAATCACTTATACATATTTCTCCTAGTTCTAGCTTAATACTTGTTAAACAAAGACATATCAGAGACATTTACTGGTTATAACCATAAACATATTAAACAGAATATTTCTCGTCCAACTGTACCAGGACTCACCATCAGGAGGTGCTGTGGTTCCACCGAACACAGTACAGATTAAACATTAAAACTTGATCTCAGTCAATCTTAATCGTAGAGAAACGGGAAAAAGATCAGTTTTATGAACTTCTTTTACTGTTTCTTAATGTGTTAGAACTAAGAGGGTGAGATACTGACTTAATGGTTAATTAGAAATGGTCTGAAATCTGGAAGAATACAGAGGCCATTTGAATGGAATGTCCCACAGATAGTGAGACCAGATGTGTCGTAAACAACAGAAGACAGAGTAATAGCATAGAACACAAGTCAGAAGGTGTCTGGTGTCCACTCTAGAGAGTGTGTTTGTGAATCAGAAGTCAGAGAGACAGAGAGGGTGAGAGAGAGAGAGAGGCATCAGACGTGTTACTTAATTTGCAAATGTAAAGATTCTGTATTAACACAGTCTCTGATGACCAGATAGCTCCGGTCCCTCCTGATGTGGAGAGAGTATGTAACTCCATGTTCACTCAAGACTGACCTGTGAGGGAAGAATTTATCTGTTTGGAGGGGAAAGTAAGTTCAAAAATGGGAGTTTAGTTGTAAATTAATTAAAACTGTCCTCATTTGAAGTCTTTATGGTCCAGGAAAACACTGTCCTCTCTGCCAGGAGATAAGGTGGCAGCCTGTAGCCTGTAAATCGTCTTCATCCAGATGAAAAGAGTTAACAAGAACAACAGGGCCTCAATGTAATGCAGAGGCGATGGACATGTGTTCCTACACCCATTATATTATAATGCCATTGAGGAGATAGTGAGAGATAGAGAGGACCAGGTTAAGCCAAGTGAAAGAGTAGTTTTGCTCAGAAATTCACTAAGACTAGGATCAGGAAAAGCAAAAGCCCTGCTAAACATCATACAGGGAGCTACAAATGAGAATGTTACCTACCTAATGTTAAAACAGGACACATAGCCGTTGTAGTTCCAGGGGGACAAATAAAGTGCCTTAGCTGCCCTATTAAACAGATTTAAAAGTGAAAGCTGAAATGCTCTTTGAACCTGAGGAGAATCTTTCATTAGATGAGGGTCTCAAAATTAGCTGTCAGCTAGTGAACATTTCCTGCACTTCACGTAAAGTGAATATCTGTGTGAGAAATACCACGCATCATGACATCACAATGCCAGGTAAAACTGTGATAGGGGGCATACAGAGAATTACAGACTGTTACCCAGTGTACCCAGAGCAACACCAGGCTAATTCAGTAGTTGTAGAAAACTCCCAGAATCCACTTTGCCCCACCACAGAAACTTCTCAAACAGATTTCCAAGACAAACTGTGGGATCCACCTGTCAATTTGGACCATCTGACCAGTGAACAACAAGCAGTGGTTAAACAAATGCTCAGAGAAGATTTAGGTGCATTTGCCAGGCATAAAGAGGAAGTGGGATACATCAAAAACCTAAACATGGACATTAAGCTAACTGATGAGGTCCCAGTAGCTAAAACATATAATGCTATACATCGAGCATTGTATAAGGGGGTAAAGAACCACATCCAGGACTTGTTGAATAAAGGATTCATCCACAAATCCACCTCCCTGTATGCATCTGCAGTGGTGTGTGTGAGAAAAAAAGATCGAAGCATAAGACTTTATATTGACTATAGGGGGCTTAATAAAAAGATAATTCCAGATAGGCACCCCATACCACGCATTCAGGAGATACTGGATGGTCTTGGGGGAAACGGTTGGTTCAGTGTATTGGACCAAGGCAACGCTTACCATCAAGGCAGCATCAGTGAGGACTCCAAGAAATTCACAGCCTTCACAACCCCATGGGGGCTGTATGAATGGAACAGAATCCCATTTGGCATCACAAACGCACCCTCAGCCTTCCAGCGTAGTATGGGCCTCGAAGGCCTCAGAGACAAAATATGCATTTCATACTTGGACGATGTCTTAGTTTATGGTAAAACATTCCCACAGCATGTTGAGGATATGAGATTAGTCCTTAAGTGACAGCAAGCTTGGGGAATTAAGCTAAGGCCAGACAAATGTGACCTGTTTAAAAATGAGGTACACAACTTTCTATGACTCTGTGGTGGCATCAGCCATTTTCTATGGTGTAGTCTGCTGGAGCAGCAGCATCTCGGCAGCAGGCAGGAGGAGACTTGACAAAGTTATCAAGAAGGCCAGCTCCATCCTGGGATGCCCTCTTGATCCAGTGCAGGTGGTGGGAGAGAGCAGGATGATGGATAAGCTGTCATCGCTGCTGGTGAAGAAGTCCCACCCCCTGCAGGTCACTATCACCACACTGGTCAGCTCCTTCAGCGACAGACTGATACACCCCAAGTGTGTGAAGGAGAGGTATCGCAGGTCCTTCCTTCCCTGCTGCTGTTAGACTGTACAGCCAGCGCTGCTCCCAGTAGACCTCACATGTGCACTATGCCATAAAAAACTCTACACATATCCCATATACATTTTGGTTTGCACTAACTGGACAATTTTTAATACCTCATATTTATTATTATTTGTAAATAAAAATACCACACTGTTTATAATTACACTGTTCATATTGTAAATATTACTACAGTGTTCATATTGTAAATATTATGTATATACGAGTCAGTTCTATTTCTTATCTTCTTATTATATTGTTTATTTTTTTTTACTTTTTATTATTGTTTATTGTAATTGCTGTCCTTTGGCTGCTGTGACAAAGAAATTTCCCCATTTGCGGGACAAATAAAGGAATTCTGATTCTGATTCTGATATGTTGGAAAAGTGATCTCAGCTGAAGGCTACAAGATGGACAATAAAGTAATAGCTGCAATTCAGGCATTAAAAACAACACCACCTACAAACATTAAAGAGCTACGCAAACTTCTGGGTTTCCTGGGATACTGTAGAGGTTATGTCCAAGATTTCTCTCGTCATGCAAAAAACCTGTATGACCTACTCTCAACAGATGTGACACCAAGTCCGGAGTCAAAGTTCTACTCACGGTTAAAAAGGGCGGGACAGCTTCCCCCAAATCAGAAAATAGTGTGGACTGACACTCACCAGAACGCTTTGAACTATCTTGTTGATGTCCTGACTAACCCACCTGTAATAGCTTATCCAAGGTTTGAGGATCCATTCATCCTACACATTGACACTTCAGAACAGGGACTGGGAGCAGTTCTGTAATCAAAGGCAGGAAGATAAACTCAGAGTTATCGGGTATGGCTCACAAACATTGACACCAGCAGAAAAAACTATCGATTAAATTCAGGAAAGCTCGAGTTTTAAGCACTCAAGTGGGCTGTTACAGACCGGTTTAGAGACTATTTGTTTTATGCTCCCTCTGTAACACTATACAGTGATAACAATCCTCTTACTTATGTTTTGAGCACAGCTAAGCTGAATGCAACCGGACATCGCTGGGTGTTAGAGCTGGCCGACTTCAACATAATATTAAAATATCATCCAGGAGTCACGTGGGACCGCTGACCATGATGGCCGCCTAGAGGGTTAGGGTTAGGGTTAGAGCCTCCCGTCGGATCGCTCACTCTCCCTTTCAACTGTTTGAGTAAATCCCCTATTTCTACTACGTAGTATCTCCTCACTGAAGCCTGTGCGTCTCCGCCATTGAATTTAACAACAAGACGGTCCAATGGCGGCATCAAACTCCAAAACTAGAATGGCGAAGCAAGCTGCTAGCCATGCTACCATGGCTAGCGGAAACAAGATAGATGAAACTCCTGAAGCCGGGGCGCCTGTGGCAATGACCGTCATGACTGATCTACAAGCCACGCTAGAGAGGGCTATGCGTGAGATGGCTCAGGTTAGCAGTATTCTACAGGATCTACAGGCAGATGTTTCGGTGGTGAAAGCCTCGCAGACCAAAATGGAGATAGATGTTGCTAACATTACCGACAAGCTAGAACAAGCGGATGCCCGCATTATGGACCTGGAGGTGGAGAATGCGCGGCTTGATAAAGAAGCTAAAAAGAGCCGACAATATGAGGAGCTTCAGAGAGCGGTGCAGGACATTGCAAACAGAGACAGGCATCTTAATCTTTGTCTTGTTGGTGTGAAAGAGCGCTCTGAAAATGGCAAGCCGTGGGAACTTGTGAGAACCATCATATCCGACGCATTGGGCATAGATCTGTCGGAAACTGAGCTGCAGCGAGTACACCGCTCCTTGGCTCCGCTACCCAATGAGGGTCAGCCACCGAGGCCGTTCATCATCTGTTTTCACAGTTGCCTGGAGAGGGAGAGGGTGCTCGCGGCCGCAAGACAAAGATATCAAGATAAGAAGGGAATTATTTGGAAAGGCTGTGGGATCTCTTTTTTTCCTGATCTGACCAGAGAAGTGGTGGAGAAGAGGAAGAGGTTTGCCGATGTCAGGAAGAAGCTCTATGACCTCGACATCAGATTCATGCTGGCTTATCCTGCAACTCTCCGCTTCACATGTAGGGGAGAGAGGAAGAGCTTTGAAGACCCTCATAAAGCAATGAAGCTTATTACCGAAAAGCCACGAGAATGAGTGTGTCTACCTGGAGGACAGGAGGTTATTATATTGTGAACAGGTGCATCTGACAGGTCCGATACTAGCGGCTACTGCTGGGATATGACCAACGATAAACTTTCCGCTTTTTTTTCTCTCTCCTGGAGGACCGATTCCCTGCGCTGACTAGAGCAAAAAACTGGAGCTCTGCAACAATGAGCATGTTAGGAGTTATGCAGCCAATTGAGCTGAGACTACAGACTCAAGGACAGACAAAATTGTGATGAAAGGCACGGGGATGGTCCCCTGCATGTAGGTTGGTTTATCCTTTATTCATTTAATTTTTTATTTTTTGCCCTATTCTGACCTTTTAAGGGTAAAAATTCACCCAGATGTTAGGCAAAGTATATGGTTGATACTGCAGATATGAAAGTCATATAAAAGTAGTAGAATATTTCATTTCAAGATGTGGTATGACCACATACCACATCTGTGGTATGACGGGTATGACCACTGGCAGCGCCTCACGGACCAGTAGTTGAAGGGAGTGCCGGATGCGCACTGTTTGGTTGTGGGTAGGAGATGGGGAGACGGTTGTCTCACAGTTCTTATATGTTGTTTCCTGTTTATTTTATCTGTATTTCTTTCGGAGAGTTTTTCTAAGTTAAAATATGAAGATAATTACGTGGAATGTGAATGGTTTGTCGAACCCTGTCAAAAGAAACAAGTGTTTATGTTACCTTAAGTCTCAAAGTGCAGATGTTGCATTTTGTCAGGAAGTACATTTGATAGATAAGGAGGCTGCTAAACTTAAAAGAAACTGGGTTGGTCAGGTGTTTTACAGCTGTTTTTCTAGTCAGAAACGTGGGGTTGCAATATTAACCCTTTGATGCACAACATATGCACACCCCTTCTAATGCACAACATGGGTCAAAAATGACCCGCATTCATTTCCCAGGCTATTTCATGCTGGCTGAGTTTTTCTTGAATTTATTTTATGATTGAATATTCTAAGTATTCTTTAAATATCTTGTTTTTGATTACCACCGATCATTATTTCCATTTTTCTTTTGATACTTAATGAACAAAAATAGTTTTTATATTACTACATCAAGTTTACACACACATGGGTCAAAAATGACCCATTCATCCAAGTATGATTTAAAATTAAATGACTTAATACTATAATAATAATTTGTTTCAAGTAATACTTTAGCAATGAGTGGGGTATTTAATATTTGCAACATGTTTATTTGTCATTTTGTCACACATACACATACCTCTGATAACAGATAACGCAGCTATTGAACTGAACTGTATCTGTAGTTTAACAACTGTAAACTGGTGAAATGTGACCAAACAAAATAAAATACAACTGAACACACCACTAGAGCACAAATTGCCATCTCAATTTTTACATGCCTCACAAATGATCACTACGTGTTTGTGCTCCATGCACACAGGTCTGGTGCACTGGGAATACCAGCTGCTGACTTTTCTGTCTTTGGAAACTGGGCAGATCGCACGCCTCTTCCTCTTCCTTTGGCCCTCCTGTCTGATGTCCTCTTGTGGCTGGGTGGTGGCTGTGTTTTGTTTTTTTAACCCACATCTTCCCATTGCCTCAATAATATGCTTCTGGAGTTTGGGCGTGCCTCCAAGCACCTCTTCATATGTGGCATGACAAGCTCTTTGCCCAGCTCCTTGATGAATAGCCGGCGTGCATTGTTCACACCACCCATATAATCAGGGTGTTGTGTGGTGAAGTTGGTGTAGGCATTGAGGGTGGCAACATCCAGCATATTGTACCAGAGAACCATGGGCCACCTCGAGGTTCTCCGCTTACATGAGTAGTTGCCATCTGATCCATTGTGTCCACTCCTCCTTTTGTTTTGTTGTAGTACTGGATCACCTCTGGTTTCTTCTTCTGACTGCTGTCATCCACTGCTTTGTCATCATGCATGGTGCTCAGGAGGACAACAACCTTTCCCTTCTTCTGCACATGCTTCTGGACATGCTCCGCTCCTATGTGGTGTCCCCCAGGGTTCGGTTCTGGGCCCCACCCTATTTTCATTATATATGTTGCCCCTAGGTTCTATATTTGAAAAGCATAATGTCTTGTTCCACTGCTTTGCTGATGATGTTCAGATATACATGCCCTTAAAAATCAAAAGCAAAGGTGCATTGCAACCTCTGCTTGATTGTCTGGACGAGTTAAGTTGTGGCTGTCCTCAAACTTTTTAAAATTAAATGAGAGCAAGACAGAAGTTATTGTGTTTGGCTCCCCACTGCCATTGGGGGATGAACCTATCCTTGGGCCTATCTCCTCAAATGCTCAATTCTGTGAAAAGTCTGGGAGTGCACCTTGATAGTTCTTTTAAATTTGGAAAACAAATTTCATCGGTGGTCAGCTCAAGCTTCTTCCAATTGAGATTAATAAGCAAAATAAAAGCCTACCTTCCCCCGGGTGACTTAGAAAAAGTGGTACATGCTTTTATTACAAACCGGCTGGACTACTGCAACGCTCTGTATGTGGGCCTAGACCAGTCCTCTATCCAACGTCTCCAGCTGGTCCAAAATGCGGCCGCTCGCCTTTTAACAGGCACCAGGAAAACTGAGCACATAACCCCAGTGTTGAGGTCTCTCCACTGGCTTCCTGTTTGCCAGAGGATAAGTTTTAAAATGTTATTATTGACTTTCAAGGCCATTAATGGCTTGGCTCCCCCTTATCTAGATGACCTGCTTGTTGCCCACACTCCATGTAGAACATCACGGTCAGCCGACCAATTCCTCCTCAACATACCAAAATCTAGGCTAAAAACAAGAGGTGATCGAGCCTTCGCGGTCACTGCTCCAAAACTTAGGAACAACTTGCCACTCTGCATTAGAACAGCTCCAAATTTAGAAAATTTTAAATCCCTGCTCAAAACCCACCTCTTCTCCCTGGCTTTTAACACTCCTAACTGACTGATTGTTTTATCATGACAGTTCTTATTGTTTCTTATATTTTATTTTATTGTTTATTTTATTGTTTTATTGTGTTTTATTGTGCTTTTATCTGATGTATGTAATTGTAATTGTTTTTAATTGTAAAGCGCCTTGGCTAAAGGTGCTATATAAATAAAGCTTGACTTGACTTGACTTGACATAGCTCACCATGGTCATGTTGCCATTGAATCCAAATTCTGAGCTATGAATCTCCTGTGATTTGGATGGCTTCATGATAGGTGGTATGTCCGGCTTGTTCTGGTGAAGAGTCCCAACAATGGTCAGGTTCTTCTCGAGGAGCTTCTCAGCCAGAGGGACACTGGTGAAGAAGTTGTCCATTGTGATGTTGCGACCTATGAGAGGGGGAAAAGATTGTAAATTTACTCAACATCGAATTCTCTAAAATCTAATGCCGGGCATACACTGTGCGATTGTCGGCTCATTTTGAGCCGATTTGCCACTCGTGCGACTATTTTTTGAATCGGGCCGAATTTCGGCTCAATCGTGTGTCGTGCTTCGTGCAGTATACGTGGGGTAACGAGGAGAGATTGACACCTCACGACAAGCTCCTGATCACAAATCGTGTGCTCGCAAGAAAATCAAACTTGTTTGAAATCCTGGTCGCTCCTCGTGAAGGTATCTCACAGTAGAAGCAGTGCCACGAGCCGATTTGCCTCAACCTCTCGCACAGAGCATGCGCGATCCCTGAAGTTACGTCAAAACAAGTAGACGGAGAAACATGGAGGCGTAGCGAGTCATCTGGACCCAGGCAACCCGAGCCTCTTCGACGTGGCCTCACAGACCTACCATGACCGCAACAACCGGGAAAAAAGTTGGGGGGAGATTGCCGCTCATTGCAGCTGCCTGGTAAGTTAATGTTTTTGTCCAGACTAGCAATTCAGCAAAGTTGAGGAGATGAGGAGCTAATGTTTTTAGCCTCTGCTGCTGTCACTTCGTGTGTGTGTGTGTGTGTGTGTGTGTGTGTGTGTGTGTTGCTGCTGCTGCTGCGGTTGCGCGAGTGTGGAATGAATGAAGAGAGGCAGCGATGACAGAAAGCCGGTCAATCAGATTGTGTCATCTTTGATTAGCAAGCAATAACTACTAGTGGCAAATATACGTCATTAAGTGTTAATTTTACATTTTCAGTGAATGAGGTGAAAACCTGTGTGGCATCTCTGCGGACGCAGTATGGGAAACTGCTGAAACCCAAGCCTAGCGGCAGTGGCCATAAACCTCTGACTCCCAAACAGACGTGGATCCTACAGCACTTGGATTTTTTGAGGGCTCATGTCATACACAGACGCACTGAGTCCACTCTGACAGTAAGTTCATAACCAAGTTTAAATACACACACACGCCATATAAAGGTATATTTATATGGAAATGATGGGAATTATGTCAAAGTTCAAGTCAATTCCCAGCAAAAAAAAAAGTTTTTAGCCAAATGAATGCCACAAAGTTAATGAATAATCGTTACATTTTTTCCATAATAGAGCAGGCCAAAGTTCAATGTGTAGGAGATACACTACCAATAAATTTAATTCATTAATCACTGGCGATTAATAAAACACTCGTTAATGGGGCACCACCTCCGTTGTTTTATCTATTTGAATAATCCGGAGGTAATTAATCAAATTCGACTAAACAAGGTTAACTTGTATCAACTCTAATCAATTTCAGATCAATTTATTCAATCTCATAAATGAAGCAGTGATTTCTACACAGTTTCCATCGGTTCTCCACATTAAAGACAAACCTGCACAGACAACGACATACGGTTAAATATGTTTATTTACTAAATAAATCAGGGTGAATAAATGAAAGGATGATTTAAGCAAACAACAATGATAACAGAAAATGTGGAGACTATATGATTAAGGTAATGGGATTATATGAACATGAGCGGATGGTAAAGTCGCGAGTCTGGGAAGCATTCAAATATTACGGGAGTAATTTTGATACTAACGAGACCCTAACCGGATTTCTCTTAATAAAAGATTATTATGAATGAAAAGTAAAGAGACACCAACTCAGTACATGCGTGTGTATCCAGCAGTGTGCAAGGTGCCTAGCCTACTTTGTCTGGAGAGTTGGGACGTCCACAACTTTGAGTTTTTCTGCCGGAGTTGGTGGCTCGACTGCGGGCTTGCAGTGCCGGTCCAAGAGCCGGAGGGAAGTCGTGGTTCGTCCGATCTCACAGCGGGTGGCTCTCTCGTCCAGGTGTCGGAGGTAGAGCGCAACTCGTCCAGTACTCAGCAGGATGGTCCCGGTCCGCTGCCCAGCGGGGTGGCACCGCTTGTGAGCGTTGGAGGCAGGCCGGTCTCGGCTTGGCACAAAGTCTTTCTTTCGTCACAAACCGCTCGCACAGTTTGTTGAAGCAGGCAGTTACTGCACGTCTTTATTAATGGTGTTGGTCTTAATAAAGATCTTCTTCTTCTTGCATGGAGTGGTGGCTCTTAACTTCTGATTGAACTAATTCAACTTTCTTGATGAAAATAACTAGAGAATAACGCTGGCCGGGCGCGTCCTCAGTTATTACTCAATACAAGACGAATTAAGTTAAATTCACTTCCACTGAATAAAATAGTGATACTTAACAAAACTATCAAAGCAGAACTTTGTTCTGTTAGCATTTAACAAAAATGAAAGCACTTAAAGCAAGTGCGTCCACACCTCGAAATTATAAAAATGAGGTAAAATCGCACGTGGTCAATTTTGCGGAGATTTCTGCCTAAGAGCGTGTCGCAAAAGTAGAGAGTAAAGGGTTGAAACATTTAAAAAGAAGAGAAGTTTAAAAGGAAGAGTTTAAAAAGAAGAGAGCTTAAAAAGAAGAGAGCGAGAGAGAGCTGTCTCTCGGTTTTGTAGTCCCGAGTGGCAGGCGGGACCCGAGGGGCAGGCTGACGGTGTTCACACTGTAGACCATATCATAAGCCTACACTCAAGAAATTTAATTAAATTTAAACTATCGATTTAATGTTTCGAGATCATGCTTCGCCTTTCTCAGAACTTTACCATGGCAAAATAAATGGACTTTGTCTAACAATGAAATAATATGACCTGATTAAAATCACTGAACACTTAAAAGAAATTAACACTGGATCAAAACATAAAAACACACTTAAAGATACAGTAGAACTGATAGAACTGATCACTTATACACATTTCTTCTAGTTCTAGCTTAATACTTGTAAACAAAAACATATTAGAGACTTTTACTGGTAATCAAGAAAAACGTATTAGACAAAAGATCTCCCAACAGTCTAATCCAATCGTACCGGGACTCACCACTAGAGGCTACTGTGGTTCCACCAAACACAAGACACTTTTAAACATTAAACTTGATTTCAGTCAAATTTCATCACAGAGAAACGGGAAAAAGATCAGTTTTATGAACTTCTTTTACTGACTCTTAATTTGTTAGAATTAAGAGGGTGAGATCCTGACTTAATGGTTAATTAGAAATGGTCTGAAATCTGGAGGAATACAGAGACCATTTGCGTGGAATGTCCCACAGATAGTGAGACCAGATGTGTCATAAATAACAAAAGACAGAGTAAGAGCATAGAACAACAAGTCAGAAGGTGTCTGGTGTCCACTCTGGAGAGTGTGTTTGTGGATTAGAAGTCAGAGAGACAGAGAGGGTGAGAGAGAGAGAGACATCAGACGTGTTACTTAATTTTCAATTGCAAAGACATTTTTAATTAACACATCCTTGTGACAAAAAGATAGTTCCTGTCCCTCCTGATGTGGAGAGAGTAGATGTCTCCATGCTCACTCAGACTGACCTGTGAGAGAAGAATTTATCTGTTTGGAGGGGAAAGAAAGTTCAAAATGGGAGTTTAGGTTGTAAATTAATTAAAAGTGTCCTCATCTGAAGACTTTATGGTCAAGAAAACACTGTCCTCTCTGCCAGGAGATAAGGTGGCAGACTGGAAGGCGCCTTCTTCCTGTGAATCGTCTTCATCCAGATGAAAAGAGTTAACAAGAACAAACAGGGCCTCAATGTAATGCAGAGGCGATGGACATGTGTTCCTACAAATGTAACTTACTCCTGACATAGTCTAGGTGGAGTGATACAGTGTGTGAAATTAGTATCTGACCTAAACAACACTGATTACATCTTCATGTCTGTGTAATCACTTTCTCTCTGCTTTCTGTGGTGTTTTGTACAGCTTGGCACAGAGTCAGAGGACACAGGCACAACTGAGGAGGAGGATGAGGATCAGTCCACTGTGGAAATTGAAGTAGATGTACATACTCCTTCAAACACCACCAGTCCGGTTTCAGTGGCGCAGGAAGAGGAAAGCTTCTCAACCAGTTCACAGGTCATGGAGTCCACAGGTCCGCCTGTCAAAAGACCTAGATTGACCAAACCTACACCAAAATCAGCAGAGCACAGCATTGAGATGGCCAAACTTTCCCTGCTTCAGCAGGTCCAGCAAACCCTATCAGGATCTAATGCAGATTCTGAGGAGCAGTTTGGCCAACAAGTAGCCTCAGAGTTGAGAATCATTAAGGACAGAGTTCTACAGTTGAGGCTCAGGAGAAACATAATGAACATTATATATGACACACAGGAGGTAGAGCATGCTGGCCATGCTCAATTTGCTAGGCCACCTTTGTATCCCATGCAGCCTTATCATGTCCAGCCACCCTCCCAAGACAACCAGGCCCAATCAACCCAGCCATCGTCTTATCTGAACATGCTCAACTCTGAATAGCTGGGAAGCTTAAAACCAAAATGTCCTTACTTGTTTTTAGTTTACTGTTCCTGTTCTTAACACAAAAGCTTTTTCTTCAATGCACTAAGTTCATGTTAATGTTCTTGATGTCACACTATGACAATGATAATGTGACTTTGCCGTCTACCTCGATGTTGCTGTGTGGTGCAGAATTACATTTACATTTTGTTACCAATGTTCTTCTATTTATTTAATGGAGCAAATCATTTTTGTAATTTCCCACAGAGGTAGATTTATTGTTGTTTCTACTTACAAAAAGGGATTTTTTTTTATTTACTGACTTATTTATTTTCTAATCAAAAAGAAAAACAAAAAGTTTTGTGATCTGCCACAAGTGAAGAGAGACCACTGATTGTGTGGTACTAAACAGTGTTTCTAAAAAAGAGATCACATTTTCAATAAAGATAACATATTGTGACATTTCATTTCAAAACCAAAAATACTGAATTGTAAGGAGAAACAAAAGGCTAAGTCAGGTGTGAATCAATCCATAGCCCTATTGTTTGAGGTCACAGAGTTCACATTTGGAAATTAAATGGTACAACAGACCGAATAATGAACCAGCAGCTAACACTATCAGAACGGGGAAATTTCAGTTTCATTTTCTTATGCCCAATTCAGTTGATGTTACCTAGTGATTGATTCACGCTGGATTTTAAAGGCCATTTCCAGTGGGAGTATCGCTTTAACTTTGGTCTCTGATCTACCTACACCATGTCTGCTTGCCATGAAACACTCCCTGCAGGTGAGATGAAGTGCTGGCAAAGGGCCTCCCGTTGCTTCTTTGCTTCCACTGAGGGGTTCCTTGCTCGGCTCATTGAAACAGACTGAAGTACTCCCTCCATTCTTCATGCTCCTTCGACCAGCTGATGGTTTGCGTCTTCAGAATCCATATAACCGGGTGGTACGTAGGCGTCAGATCTCTGGTGCTGGAGAAAGTTGTGCAGACAAAGACATGCGAAAACAATGCTGACAACCTTGTCTGGATCCAGGCAAAGAGTTGTTCGGAACACTCTAAAGCGATTGGCCAGAATTCCGAAAGCGTTCTCCACAACACGGCGTGCTCTCGAGAGACGGTAGTTGTAGATTCTCTGATTGGTGTTGAGGTTTCGGAAGGGGTATGGTTTCATGAGATTGGGTCGGAGGGGATAAGCCTCATCACCAATGAGCATGTACGGCATCATCACATCCGTGCCTGGCAGAGTATCATCGGGGGGAAGTTCAGCGTGCCTGTGTCCATAGCATCTCTCAGGTCAGAATGGGTGAACACCCCAGCATCAGACACCCTTCCCTGTGTACTTGCGCATGCATACACAAATTTGTAATTGGCGTCAACAACAGTCATGAGTAGGATGGAAAACCTTGACTTATAATTGTAGAACATGCTTCCACTCTTGGCTGGGGGCTGAATGAAGATATGTTTCCCATCTATAGCCCCTAAGCAATGTGGAAACTGCCACTTGTTTGCAAAGTCTCTGGCAATGGCCTTCCACTCGGAGTCAGTCGATGGTGTCTGTGAAACACGTACAAAGTGTTACATCAAATGAGTCTCTGGTGAATTTATGTTTTTTCTTTCTTAATCACACATAACATCACTTAACTTATTTGATTACACAAAGACTGAATAAATACATCCTTGACTCAGAGAATTGCTTTTGTTAAAAAAAATGTATTAACAGGACATTTGAAAATGTGCAAGTCAACCTTTCAATAGTATGAACATGGGTAGATGATGTTCAGTAACATTAGTGTATTTCCAGTCAAATTTACCTTCAAGTAATCTTCACATAGTACGGAGATAAGGGCTGTGCATGTTTCCATCACAATCCTGCTTAGTGTGGTGCTGCCGATCCTATACTGGAAACTTAGTGAGTTGAAGGTTTCACCTGTCAAAGTGTAGAAAGTGTTAGGTGTCAGGTGGATTTAGATGGTTATTATATGGAAAGGTGGACATGGATGGATCTTGGTAGATTGACAGATTTTAGTTGATGGATGGATGGAGGAGAACAAAATGTAGCAGTATGTAGTAGTAGCATGTAGGTGAATAGATATTGGGCCAGTGTAGCTGATCTAGAGAGGTGAATGATTGCATGATGTAGCCTGGATGTATGTAATTCAATGGTTGAATTGATTTAAAATGTGAGATAGATGACCTTGCCGCATGTCCACCTTTATATAGTTTAATAGAGAGCGTCACAGAAGTGTAATTTATATGTGCATACACTTGCCTGTTGCCAAAAATCGTAGGGTAACAGAAAGCCTCTCCCTGGGGCTGATGGCCTTCCTCAGATGTGTATCCCTCTTGAGGATATGAGGAGTTACCTTCTCCAGGAGATAACTGAACTCCTCCACAGACATTCGGAGAAGGTCCCGAAAACCCTTCATATCATCTACCTATGTACACATGACATCCCATATTAATACAGCATCATTATAGGCATCATTATATATGATGTTATTGCCTATTTAAGAGTCTGAAACCGGTTTGTGGTGGAAGCCTTTGTGCTGTAGAATTAAAAGATTGATATTTAACCAATTTTGTATAAAGCACCTAGAAGTCTCATTTAAGTAGTACTTGATTTTGAAAGATGTTAAAGTCACTCATTAGAATGCTAGTCAAGTAAAGCTCAAGTAACTTGGCTAGTAGTTACTGTCCTTAACTATGACCAGTAATTTATAATTAAATGTAGCCTAATGAAAGTAGAATTAACACTCCAAAAACATACTGTGAACTATAATTAGCCTACTTCTGGATTTAACTGACTGGCTTGAACGTTGGTGTAAAAAAGACAGAAAAAGCAGGAGTGTCAAAAGTTATGTGTAGGTAGTATTGGTCTAAAGTGCAATTTAGCTGTTGCTGCTTACCTCCAGTTCTCTCTGAAGAATTGAGAGACCGTTTTGCCCACGTCTGCCCAGCCAATTCCTTGTCCAAAGACGCCGTCGCCTTTTCTTTTTGGATTTATCTCCACACAGAATGGCACAAATTGCCAGGGCAGCGCGCTTGTTTTTATTGAGCATGCCTCTGCCTCTCCCACTTCCAGGTTCCTCTTCTTCTTCTACTTCTTTTTGACGTTGCAGCTCCGGATACAAAAGTCCGACGTGTGGTATAAGGACGTATAGTGTGAGCAATCAAGTTGCATCAGATCATCGGGCCGTATAGTGTGAGAACACGATTCGTGGGCTGCGAACTTTTGAACTCAGCGATCTAGTCGTGCAGTTTGAGATGGAGCTGAATCAAAGGATTTGAAATATCGCACAGTGTATGCCCGGCTTAACACCATAATCTGTTGCATTGCATTGCATTTTATTCTATTCTACTATTTTGCTAATAGAGAAATCATATAAAAAAATAAAATACACATCATAAAAGATTGGGAAAAATTATGTAGGTATTGTGCTAAAACTTATACATTCATTTCTCTATTGTACTGTATATTCACCTGTCTGTCTGATTCCACTGCACAATTGTTGGACGACATTTTCTCCAGGGTTCCTCTGAACCTCCTCTCCTGGCTGTCTCCCTTTATAGACAATTCCATCTATTGCATACCCTTGCGTCGCATATCAAGAAGAGTTTTATCCCATATTTTGCAGGCTTGCTGGGCATGTATTGCCGTAACTTGCACCTGCCTCAGAATGGCACAAGCTGCTCATCTATGGTGACACAGTCACTGGGGATGAACTGTCTTCTGCAGTTGTCCAGGAAACAGTCCCACACGTACCTAAATGCCGCAGACTGTCCTCCCCCAAAAAACGACCTCATAGGTCGTTTGTACAAGCAGCTCATTACGACCTAAAGTTGGGGGGCTGGGCAAGATGGCAGCCAGCACACACGCTTTGCTGTGAACTCCTCCAAGTTTTGGGCACCATTTGCTCTATAAACTAAGGTAAACTTAACGGAACATTACTTTCAAGGACTGGTATGTGAGGAAAAGGACAATATAAGAACTAAAGTCTAACTTGTTATCGATTTTGGGAAGATACACAGACTTTCTTTTCTCCCTCTTCTTTGAGCTAACGCAAAGGGGCTAACTAGCCAAACGCTAAGACAACAACATGACAAAACGAGTGAAAGAAAAAAAGGGGAACATTTTGATGGACTTGAATGATGATTCTCCGCTCAGCTTATGCTCTCCTTTACCTGATACTCATCTCTTGAGCATGTTTTCTTGGAGTTAGGGCTTGAGAGAGAACGATGACGTATTCAATGCAGACATACTAAAAGCTGTCCAACACTTAACGAGCAGGTTCATATCTCTCGAACAAAAGATAAGGCAAAACACTGAAGAGATTGTGGCTATCAAAGAAAACATCAAAGGTATTGAACATATGGTGAAGACAAACAATGACAAGATGCAAGTGATGAGTCGCCGGCTCAGTGAACAGGATGGAAAAATTGAAGAAGCAGAGCGTTACAGCCGACGCTGGAATCTGAAACTTTTCAACCTACCGGAATCCACCAACGAGTCCACGGAAGATCTAAGAAAACAGATCTTTGAGATTTTTGGACAAATGGCTCCAGATGAAAAAAACAAGCTTGGCTTTCTCGTCGACACCGAGTTGGACGCCCCAGAGATGACAGGAGCCCTCATCCTGTGATAATCCAATTCACCATGCGCACCTTCAGGCAGAAAATATGGAAAACTTCGATGACCGCCGCCGTGATGAGGGAGAAAAAGCTTCGACTTGCGGAGGATCTGACATATGGGGAAAGACAATGCCGAAAGAAACTTTGGCCACTGGTTGAAAAAGGCCGCAAAGATGGAAGAAAGACTGCATGGCGTGGTCCAGATGTGATCATCGAAGGAAAGAGAATCACCGCTGACTCAGTGAAAGATGTCTTTTGAGACACCCATAGGTTTGTCCCTATCTCTCCACCTTCAGAGCTGAATGTTCTCTTTTTTTCCATTAACCCTCTAGGCGCCAAAGTCGCATTATTGCGACAGGCAACATTGCTCATTAAAACAGCCCATATCTTTAAATCTACTGCCTTGTGCTGTTACTGCTTGCTACCACTAGATAGCCAATAGATTCAGCTTCAATCCTGACGTCATTTGGGGGTGTGTTTCTATGCAAAATACCTGAGAAAAAAAAGTTTGAAACCCGACACCGGCTGTCGGAGCGGCAGCGGCTAAGCGGGCAGAGTGGGAGAGGAGAGAGCCGCGGAGCGGTGGCAGAAGTGTGCTGGACAGATCGAGAGACAGATAGCGATTTTTTCAATAAAAAACAAAATGCCCAAAAGACTTTAGAGTGTGGATGAGGTGCTTGCACAGATCTTTGCTGATCGCGATTCAGAAGGGGATGATTTGCCCTCTGATGACGATCGCTCGTCAGAGACGAGTGACTGACGATGCTGCAGCTGCGCACACTGTCACACAAGCAACACACGCTGATCACGGCGAGAGTTTTCTTTTCTTTTTACAAGTTAGATTAGGACATTTACTCCTATCAGATTCCTGTTCATTTACTCTGAGGATGAGAGGATGAAAAAAAAAAAATCTACTGTGTAAATATGTTCAGAATTCCGTTTTACT
The DNA here is from genome assembly GCF_040436345.1 of Pagrus major. Classification (NCBI taxonomy): domain Eukaryota; kingdom Metazoa; phylum Chordata; class Actinopteri; order Spariformes; family Sparidae; genus Pagrus; species Pagrus major. The sequence continues at coordinate 1,695,647 of NC_133231.1, forward strand.
GAATTTTACCTGGTGACATACAAATTAGATTAGTAAATTTACTCCAATCAAACTCCTGTTCCTTTATTTTGAGGATGAGATGACAATATAAATATTTTTTTTCTGTGTAAATATGTTCAAAAATCAGTTTTACTGAAAGTTACTTTCAGTCACCTGGTGACGTCACAATATGCAAATTAGATGATTAATTGTACTCCCATCACAAACTTTAGGTCATTATGAATATTTTTCTCATTTACACTATGAATTTATCTCTCACCACTTGCAAGCTACAGCCTTTTGAAATCTTACAATCCAAACGGAATATTTTCCTAAATAAACTCTGGCGCCTAGAGGGTTAAGGAAAAAAAAAAAAAAAAATAGAAAAGATTGTTTATAAACCACTTGTTAGACTGTTAGACAAATATGTTACTCAATGCATTCCAGTTATAGTTACTTAAATTGATTACTGGTGCCTAAACTTTAAAAAACTCGTTCACACTTTCGAGGCATTTGCACAAGCAAGCCTATTTTTTAAGGCTTACATTATCTTATTTCTTTCTGTTCTCCAGACATTGTGCTCTTATATTTTTTTTTTTTTTTTTTTTCATTGAAAATGAATGATTTTAAGTTTAACTCGTTGAAAATGGTCTCACTTAATGTTAGGGGATTAAGAAACAATATAAAAAGAAAAGCAACGTTCCTCTTTCTTCGAAAAACAAATGCCAATATTATCCTCTTACAAGAAACACACTCTTGCGACTCAAACAATAAGTTTTGGAAAAGTCAATGGGGAGATCAAGCTTACTTTTGTCATGCTACACATAATTCTGCAGGTGTTGCACTACTATTTAATAAATTTACAGGTGATATCTTAGAAACCTACAACTCTGATAGTGGTAGATGGTGTATTGTGTTATGCAAACTGGATAACGCTTTTTTCATAATATGTAATGTATATGGCCACAATGGAACCACACAAGCCCAAACTATGTTTACAGAAATCTTGTCCAAAATAAGGGAATTACAAAGTAAAAATAAAGAGGCATTCCTGATTATAGGAGGAGACTTTAATGATGCTCCAAATGATATGATAGACAGAATTCCAGGGAGAGCTTCTCAAAATTCACTTTTTAAAGCCACACAATTTATGAGCCAAGAATTATCAGTAATAGATGCATGGCATTCTTTTAGTCCAGATTGTAAAGAGTTTACCTGGTCTAATACAAGAACAACATTACAATCCAGAATTGATTTATGGTTAACCTCCTCTTCATGTTTACAATATATTTCAGAAATTAATCACTCATACGCTCCTTTATCTGACCATAATCTTATCTCAATACAACACAAATACAACTGGTTCTAAAGAAAGTAACAAGAAATTAAGGGGATATTGGAAGCTAAATAATAACCTACTTAAAAATAAAACTTTTCAAGACTCAGTTAAATTAATAGCTTTAGATATCTTTCCTAAAAATGATATGAACAATATCCAGAAATGGGAATACTTTAAATTTAAAGTTAGAGACATGGCCATCCTCTGCAGTAAAAATATCAAAAAAGCTAAAGACAAAAAAGAAAAGGAAATTATGGATGAATTAAAAACTTTTCTAAATAAGGAAAATCTTTCAGAAGAGGAACACGTTAGATTATTGCAACTCCGAAATGAAATCGATAATTTATATACTGAAGCTGCTAAAGGCGCATTTATTCGTTCTAGGGCAAAATGGTTAGAACATGGTGAAAGAAACTCGAGTTACTTTTTCGCTCTTGAAAAACGTAATCGAAAAAGATCTAACATTTCGGCACTGAGAATAAATATAATAAATAATAAATAATCTAAATACTAATCCCAAAGAAATAGCACAACATATTTGTGCTTTTTATGAAAAACTGTATAAATCTAAATATGAACCTGAACACTGTGAAAAATTCTTAGACAGTATTAAGGATTATATCCCAATGATCTCAGAAGAATTTAAACAACATTGTGAAAATCCAATCTTGAATCTGGAACTCATTGAAGCTTTGAAACACATGAAAACTGGGAAATCTCCGGGGATCGACGGTTTATCTGCTGAATTTTATAAAATTTTTTGGGATATTATTGAAACTCCACTTTTGTATATGTATAAAGATTGTATTACAAACAAGGAAATGACATCAACTATGAAACAAGGTTTAATTAGCCTAATTCCAAAACCAAACAAAGACCCTTTATGTATAGATAATTGGAGACCCATCACAATTTTGAATGTGGATTATAAATTATTTGCATTTGTCTATTCCAGACGATTAAAATCTAATCTTGGAGATATAATAAATGAATGCCAAACAGGTTTTATGTCTGAGCGACACATTAGTAATAACATTAGATTAATCTTAGATTTACTTGACTACTCAGAACATGTGGAGTCACAAGCAGTTATTATATTTCTTGATTTCTACAAAGCTTTCGACACGTTAGAACACCCTTTTATTTTTAATACATTCAAATTAATGGGATTTGGAGAAAACTTTGTCTCAGTAGTTAAAATGTTATACAAACAGTTGCACAAACAGAGACAATAAAGGAACTCGGTTTACTCCGCCGGCTTGCGACCACACTGGACACACCGACTGCTACTCCCCCCCTGGAAAGGAGGCGCCGCAAGTGGTGTGAGAGGAAGCAGAAGAGGGGCAAGAGTGGAGGTATCCGGGCTAGGCTAGAGGCTAGCCCAACTCGCCCAGCCATACCATCCATCCTCCTGGCCAATGTACGATCTTTGGACAACAAAATGGATCACATACGACTGCTGAGGTCAGCGCAGCGTGATGTGAGTAACTACTGTGTGCTTCTCTTCACTGAAACATGGCTAAATGACAACATCCCCGACTCCGCTGTACAACTGGAGCAGCTAACATGCTATCGAGCGGACAGAGCCCTCGTACACGGTGGAAAGACTCGCGGCGGCGGGGTCTGTGTTTACATCCGTGATGCCTGGTGCAAGGACGCTGTGGTGGTATGCAAACACTGTTCACCACTGGCGGAGTTTATGATCAGAAGGTGCCGTCCTTTCTATCTGCCGAGGGAATTTACAGCGATTTTGCTAGTCGCTGTGTACATCCCTCCCACCCCCAACAACAATGACAGAAATGTGGCACTTTGTGAACTGTATCAGGCCATCAGTGAACAACAGACAGCCCACCCAGACGGATTCACCATCCTCGCTGGAGATTTTAATCATGCTGATCTTAGGACTGTCCTTCCGAAATTTCACCAACATGTTCATTTCCCAACAAGAGGGGATAACATTTTGGACCTGATTTACACTACTCACAAAGGAGCATACGAGGCCTCACCCCTCCCCCACATCGGACTCTCTGATCACATCACTGTTATGCTAAAGTCAGCATACAGACCGAGAGTGAAAGTCACCAGACCGGCTCAGAAGCAGGTACGGGTGTGGCCAGAGGGGTCCTCCTCTGCTCTTCAAGACTGCTTTGACACAACAGACTGGGCAATGTTTAAGCAGGCAGCCACATACAACAACCACACAGACATCGAGGAGTACACAGACACTGTTACTTCTTACATCAGTAAGTGCATCGATGATGTGACCCACACAAAAACCATCATCACTCGGGCTAACCAGAAGCCATGGCTGACAGGGGATGTCCATCGGCTGCTGAGGGCCAGGAACAACGCCTTCAGAGCTGGGGATGAAACTGGCCTGAGAACAGCGAGAGCCAACCTGTCCCGCGGCATCAGGGAAGCAAAACAGGAATACACACGATAAGATAACCTGCCATTCTAAAGACAGCAGAGACACACGGAGCCTGTGGCAGGGCATTCAGACCATCACGGACTATAAACCCGCGCCACAGATCTGCGACAGCAACATCTCTCTGCTCAACAACCTCAACAGCTTCTTTGCACGGTTTGAAACAAAAAACAACACACGTCCACAGAAGACTTCACCACCCCCCCACGATCAGGCTCTGTGCCTGTCTGCTGCCAGCGTGAAGAGGACACTCTCCGCCATCAACACCCGCAAGGCAACAGGTCCAGACAACATCCCTGGTTGTGTGCTGAAGGACTGCGCAGAGGAGCTCAAGGATGTCTTCACGGATGTCTTTAACACTTCACTGAGACAGGCTGTTGTTCCTTCATGCTTCAAGACCACCACCATCATACCTGTGCCAAAGAAACCTGCTCCATCCTGCTTCAATGACTATCGCCCTGTGGCACTGACCCCCATCATTATGAAGTGCTTTGAACGGCTAGTCATGTCACACATCAAATCCATCCTCCCCCCCACCCTGGACCCCTTCCAGTTTGCATACAGAGCCAAACGGTCCACAGAGGATGCAATCTGCTCTGCTCTCCAGCCAGCCCTCACCCACCTGGACACAAAAGACTCATATGTGAGAATGCTGTTCATTGACTTCAGTTCAGCATTTAACACCATAATCCCACAACAACTCATCTGCAAACTTGACCAGCTGGGGCTCAACACCTCCCTCTGCAACTGGCTGCTGGACTTCCTCAGTGAGAGGCCACAAGCAGTACGAGTTGGCAGCAACACCTCTAGCAGCATCACACTCAGCACAGGGGCCCCTCAAGGCTGTGTGCTCAGTCCCCTGCTCTTCACCCTGCTGACTCACAACTGCACACCAACCTACAGCACAAATCACATGGTGAAGTTTGCGGACGACAACTCTGGTGGGTCTCATCACCAAGGATGATGAGTCCCACTACAGGAAGGAGGTCAACCTTCTGACCACGTGGTGCAGAGACAACAACCTCCTGCTGAATGTCAGCAAGACCAAGGAGATTGTTGTTGACTACCGGAGAGGCCACACCCAACACCCACCACTGACCATCAATGGCGCTGCTGTGGAGAGAGTGAGCAGCACCAAATTCCTGGGGGTGCACATCAGTGAGGACCTCTCCTGGACCACCAACACTGCATCACTGTCGAAGAAAGCACAGCGGCGCCTCTACTTCCTCCGCAAACTCAAGCGAGCGAGAGCTCCTCCACCCATCATGTGCACATTCTACCGGGGCACCATTGAGAGCATCCTGTCAAGCTGTATCACTGTGTGGGGCGGGAGCTGCACTGACTACAACAAAAAAGCCCTGCAGCGCATAGTGAAAACAGCTGGAAAGATCATTGGTGCCCCACTCCCCTCCCTGCAAGACACATACACCACCCACCTCACCCGCAAAGCGACCATGATTGTGAGCGACGCCAGCCACCCCGCACACAGTCTGTTCAGCCTCCTGCCCTCTGGGAGAAGATACCGGAGCCTCCGTGCCCGCTCCACCAGACTCACAAACAGCTTCATCCACCAAGCTGTCAGGTCAGGAAGCTGAACTCTCTCCCTCTCTCCCACTCCCCCATCTCTGCCCCCCCCCCCCCCAAAAAAAAACTCTGGACTCTGAACCCTGACTTTCAGACTGACTGTCTTTTGCATTATTACAAATACATCACACAGAAACTTTTTGCTGCTATTACTGACTGCCTTCTTTTGCACTACACATCATACAGAAACTGGACATACTGTACATACAGAAACATAGTAGTTTTTTTATATATTTTATTGTCTATTTAATGTTAGTAAATGTCTTTATTTCTGTCGTGCACCTTATTGATACTTTAGTGTTAGGAAATGTCTGTCTTCATCTTGTTGTGCTTGTGCACTTTATTTCTCTCACCGTGGGATAGTGAGAAACGTCTTTTCGATTCCTCTAGACAACAACTTAATTTCCTCCCCAGACTTAAAAAAACACAAAATATCATGAATATCTGGCTTCAACGTGACCTATCTATTTTTGGCAGAATTCTCTAAAGCGGAAGGTATCTCAAGACTGGTATATCCTTATTTATTTTCATCATTATTTGTCGAGGATTCATCATCCAAAGAAATTAATAAAATACTTAGCAATTTTACCTGGAAAAATAAGAAACACCATCTGAAGAATGAAATTCTCTCGGCATCCAGGAAACAAGGAGGCTTTGAATTATTAAATTTCAATGATTTAAATAACACTTTCAAAATAAAATGGATTAAGGAATGTCTCAAAACCCCAAACTCAATTTGGTTTTATATTCCAAATAATATTTTTAAGAAATTAGGTGGTCTACATTTTTTACTCACCTGTAACTTCAATGTTACCAAATTACCTTTAAAATTATCTTTTTTTTAAAATTTATTATCCTCCCTACTTTTTAAATTTACTGGCATTACTAATAATAACCTTAGTTTATTGTGATTTATTTATTATTTATTTATTTTTGAAGTTACATATATATTGGAGCACCTGTCTGCTGTTCTATGTACTTTTGTTTGTATGTACAACCTTTTTCAATAAAGTTCACTGGGAAAAAAAAAAACAAAACAAAAAAAAAACCATTACGACCTAAAGTTACGTTTTAAAGTTAAGTGACCTCTAGTGGCCGTGTTAATAAAGACAATCTGGTGTCTCGGGTGTGTCGTCATCATATGACCTTTGACCTTCGTTACCAATCAAAATGCGATGCGCCAAAAGAGGGGGAGTGGCCCACTCATTTCACTGAACGTCGTATCCCTGGTAAGTCCAGCAAGTTTGTGTATTTTATTTTATGTTGTTATGTTTATTTTAAGTAATCATGGTGATTGTCTGCATTTCATGTGTAACTAAGTTAGTTCAGTGTGTCGTTTAGTTACAAAAAAGTTGCTAATGCCACTGCAGGCATTGACAAAAACAGTAATTTTACCGCGCACAACACAGGAGTTGCTCCCGTGCTAACTAACCGAACAAAACCCTTTAAAACACCAAAGTCACACAATAACAATGACTTTGGTGTTTTAAAGGGTTAGTTCGTCACACAACAACACAAACAAACAAACCGATTGAGGCAGCAGTAGACCAGCAGCTTCCGTGTCCTGCATGGTAAAATTACTGTTTTTGTCAATGGAGTCTGGTGGCGAGTGCAACAGAAAGGCTGTTTCTGTTTCTGGTTAAACAAAAAGGATCTTACTCTTTATCAAAAAGGTCTGGCTCTGTAGGGATCCTTCCATAGTGTTATCAGACACTTAGAATAACAATCTGAGCCTGTCTGGCAAAAATAAGCACTCTTAGTGGACGTACTTTTCTATTAGCATTGAAATATTTTAAATCCAACGGTTCTTTTAAGAGCCACTTTCTTATTCCTTCTCTCTGTTACACTAATTTCCATGTCTCTCATAGCTTTTGCTTTGTCTCTCATTGTGTTTATCTCTTTCTCCCTCTTTTTCTTTATATGTACCTTGGCTTTATCCTTTCTTTATTTCTCTTTGTTAAATAACATCTATCAATGTCATCGGAGTCATTCAGACAACTAAATGAATGGCTGGAGGCTGGGAAAACCTTGGCAGATGAGTTGGCAACAAAAAAAGTTAAATTTTTCATGCATTGTTTCTCTATTATGGCATTTACCTAAATGTATAAGAAAACACTTCAGCAAACACCTGAAAAGAATGTGTATGCCCCAGTAAAGGCAAATATATAATCTTAGTTTTTACTTTTAGCCTTCAAAGAAAAGAAACCAAAAGGGGACTGAAGGCTCCAATGTTTCCTTGACGAAGAGGGACCAGGATGGGAACCTTCTCCCGCAGCACGTTAGGAAGAATCGATCTGGTCAGTAAAATACAATACAGTTATACTGTTATTCACAAGTTTTAATGCTGTTGGTAAGCAGCAATGTTTCCTACATCATTATATTTTGTGTTTGCAGTTAAACCAGCCGGCACTATGGAGCTCCCAGAAGTTGACGAGTCACAGACAAATGAAATTCCTCAAGAGGTCCCAAGTCTTGGTACGCGTATGTAGTAGCCATGTTCATGATGCATATGCAGTGAAATTTCATTTCCTACATGCCTACATCTAGGACTTTTTTTGTTTGTTTTATTAAAATACATTAGTTTAACTGTCTTTTACATTATTTTTTTGTTTTATTATTTTAGATCAACATCTTCAGAGACTAAGAGACCTGCTGAGTTCCGTCACTGTCCCTGCATCAGTGGAAGTGGAGGAGACACCCACCATGTCTGCATGGACCAGAAGACAGTTGATTTGTGGGAAAAAATTCAGGGCTGCAATGCCAGAGCTCTTAAACTGCAAGTTGGCCGCAGAGACTGTAACCCAGCATTGCTGTCAACAGTGCAAAACAGTTGATGCTGTGGTCTAGTGCCTAGGCTGTGTTCCCTCAGGAACTCAGTTTCTCTGTTCATCAAGTGACTCAAGCATCCACAGAAAAAATGTCTTCCATGACAGAGATTGATGGTTTTTCGCCTATTCTACCTATTCCGCCCACATCCCTAGTGGTGGTGGATGAAAGTGGCCAATATCAACTCGGTGAACAAGGTGTGTTCAAAGAATTTAGATGTCCCCTCAGCATGTTTTCATAATGTGTACTACATGTACAGTGGCACGATGTAAGCTATGTCTGAAGTTTGCTTAACTGTTTAAAGTGTTTTTTTATTTGACTATATGTCCTAAATGTCCAGACATTACTGATATTAATTTCTGAAATGTTCTTTACTGCAGTCCAGGAAAGCAGACTGTCTTGGTGACTATCAACGGTATTGTCATGTGTCAATATGCAAAAGAGAAGGAACTGTGCCGTCTTACTTTGAAGTAGCTGGTTTATTAACTGACAACTTTGCTAAAGCTAACAGAGGTTGACCCGAACACATGTACACTCCCTGCTCCCGTGTACGCCTCTTGATGACGTCACCTGCCGTGACTACAGCAGCCTGTAGTTACTTATCACAACATCTCCCCTTTTCAAAAGGTTGAAACTCAAACAATTAAACAAGATGTACAGCACATCAAGTAAAGATAAACATGAACATAACAGTCTCACTCTAGGACTTTGGGGTAGACTGCCCGCCGTCCGCAGCAACATGGGGTTTATTCTGCCCCCGATAGTTGCTGTTCCTATAATGTGTATGTGAACAGTTTTTCAGAACAGTCTCTGGGTGGTCGATGTGTTACACCAGCATTACTCTTTTTCCTTTTGATTTCCGGCGCTCATTCAATTCTTATTTATCCTGTCAATTATCAGATCTTACCCAAAACTTAACACTCTATTCATATAGAACATAACGTTAACCAAGGAACATAATGTAATGTTATTATGTTTTTTTTTTACTTATCTCTCGCAACAGAATTACTTAAGAACCAGGAAACAGTGTGAAGGTGAGTGTCATTAAGTGTTCAAGTGTCTCTATATCTGAGAGGTACCCTGACCTCCCGACCTCTGGATGTCACCTGAACAGCCCTGTGTGGGGATGACTGGGGTGGTGAACACACCACAGGTGGATCTTTCAGTCTCTGGAAATAAGCAGGGTCTCTGTGGCTGGGTCTAGCCACAGAAGGAGGGCTGCTGGGCATCTTTTAGTTCAATTTTTACTGGGTCACACTTGAGCAGACCAATATCCCCAAACACATCACTTAACATTACAGTGTCCATGCCGTCGACTCTCATGACCAGTCCCATGCTTGTGGCAACACTCCATCCCAGGAGGTTGTGAGAGTATGGCCCTTTAATTACAGTTACCCAGAATCTGTATTTATTCCCCTTGTACTCACTTGTTGCCAGGAACTTGCCAATACTCTTAACTTCACCGTTAGGGCTGGTGATGGGTCCTTTCCTTGCGGTGACCAGCTGTGAGCGCTGTGGCAGCCTCTTGAATGCAGCCTGTGACATTACAGTAATGTCTGCCCCAGTGTCTATTTTAAATTCCACAGTGCTGCCATTGACAGGTAAGTCGACAAGCCACTCATTTTCTGAATCAGGTTGATCCATTATGTCTGACACAGTTTCAGTAACTTCTCCAAGGAAAAACATCTCGTCTGTATCAGTGGTGCTGCTGGGCGTTACAGCCACCTCTTTCAGCATCCTCGTCTGACAAGATGCCTCAAAATGTCCAATTTTATTGCACCTTCTGCACTTTTTATTCTTGGCTGGGCAGGGATGCATTTTACCACGTTGTCTGTTACAGCGGGAACAGGTAGGATGCTGTTTTGACTCACTGTGTTCCTGCTTTCTCTGCCATTGTCCATCGTTGCTGCTCCTTTTCCCATGGAACTGCCGCCTCCCCTGTCTCATAGCGTCCACTGCACACTCCGAGCGCAGGCTCACATTCTGTTGCTTTATTTGTTCGCTCTGGCGCGCTATTTGAATGGCTCTTTCAAGGGAGAGCTCTGTCTCGAGCATCGTTATCAGATATGCCAATAACAATTCTGTCTCTGATTTGCTCATCTTTAGTCCGTTCAAACTCACAGTACTGTGCCAGTTCATATAAACTCCTCACAAAAGCCTCAACTGACTCACCTGGCTTTTGCACTCTTGTGAAAACATGCTCTTTCATGGATCACATTCCTCTTGGGCACGAAATGGTCGGAGAATTTGGCTATCACCGTGTCATAGTCCAACTCCGGTCTGCCTCTCTCCTCTTCGCCGTCGTCGTCCTCCTCCTCGCCGTCATCGTACACAAAGGAATCATATATCGCCTCCGCCTCTCTCCCCATGGCGTAGAGAAGCGTGTTTACTTGAACTTCCCCGCTATCTCTGTCCAACTTCGACGCCACCCGAAAGCGGTCAAAGCACCGGCGCTACATTGGCCATTCCGCCGGGCGAGTGAAGTCAAAAGAGTCCGGAGGTCCGAGCTTCGCCATGCCTTACTTTGAGAGCGTGAAGTTGGCCACTTCTGACACCATGTCATGTGTCGATATGCAAAAGAGAAGGAACTGCGCCGTCTTACTTTGAAGTAGCTGGTTTATTAACTGACAACTTTGCTAAAGCTAACAGAGGTTGACCCGAACACATGTACACTCCCTGCTCCTGTGTACGCCTCTTGATGACATCACTTGCCACGACTACAGCAGCCTGTAGTTACTCATCACAACAGGTATGTTATCACTTCCTTCTACTTTTATATCCCACCAGAAGGTGACGTGAGGTCAAGCATGATAATGGCTTATTATTATCCTTTTGTCCTGTGTTGTACAGATACTGTTCAAATAGTAAATATATTTTTGTTTTCAGGTCCATACCACCTGTGCCTGCCTGCTGTGTGCTGTCCACTTTGTTCTTGCAAATGGACCCCAGGGGTTAGTGACTTGCTTGGATACAGATACTGGCCAGCAACCACCAGCTGCCAAATGCTGTTCAAGTTTGATGTGTTCACATCATTTGAGCAGATGAAGTTGGCCAGCCCAGCTATATCCCAACAAGCATTTCTCAAAATGCTTGAACATCGATCCCTTTGCACAGGACGAGTAAGAACTCTCTTTTCATTAGAAAAATATTTGAATTCCAAACTTTAAATTAATACCACCCTTGTTTCCAGACAGGTAGTATTTGTGGCAATACCTTCCACAGAGTCTTTCGAGAGTTTGCTTTCTACAATTTTAAGAAAGAAGATCTGTGCCTGGTGGAGCCCTTTAAATGCCCAGCACACCAGACATGCTGGCTATATCTGCAGATGGTAATAGAAAGCATTACCGCTTCAAGAAGTCCAAAGGGTCAGTGGAATAATTTAAAATACATTGTTGACTTATTAACTAAACAATAAAACCTTTATGGATGTGTGATTATGCTGTAAAACAAATTCTTCTAATTTAACAGGACAGATGAACCATCTCTTTTTGATGGACTGTTCATCGCACAAGATGCCAAAGTTTCTGCCTTTGTTGACCAAGTCAGAAGTCAGATGATGAGTGTAAGGATTTATTCAACCCTCTAACCATTATTATTTTTACTTGTCCCAGGGCTACATGTAACAGATTGTATCTACTTTCAGAGGACTGGTCATGATGTCTGTGGGCCGGCAACATTTACAGCAGGCAGAGAAACATCACAGAAGTCCAGGGCCAAAGTGGATGAGGAGGGCCTGGAAATAGCTGTGTGCAGACATGGAATCTTGCTGCAAGGCTTAAATCACTACCGTGGTGAAATATATGCCTACCCCATGTTCCTACAGAAGGAGCTGGCTCGAGCTGCTAATACAACATTCTTTTGTATGGACATTACTTGCAGGTAGTCATAACCATGGCTATCTATCTAACATCTATAATATAGAAATACTCATTGAACAGAGGTTAAAGCTTCAACCAACAGCAGTTGTGATAGCTTTGCAGGAATCGTGGTAAAGAGCCTAATTCTACCCCAGAACATTTTAGACTTTCTGAATTTGCTCATGACACTAAATTTAATTGAGAATGCACAGTCTAAGAAATATGATTCTAATGCTAAATGTCTTGATCTTATTGTTATGTTTTGGAGCAGGTGAGGTGGGGTGGCAGAAGCCAGGATGGTGCAGGAATTACTGTTGGCGAGGAGGTGGAACAGGTCAATAGCTTCCTCTCAAGGGCAGCTCTGACTACAAAATACATGACCAAGTCAGGTTGGTATAAAAAATTATGTGCTTTGACACAGTACCAGATTGTAAAATTGGTTTGAATTTGCATCTTTCTGTTTTTGTTTTTACGGGCAGAGCAGATATTGGTCAATTTTTTAAATATTCAGCATTTACTATTTAGAGTTAATGTGAAATGGAGCAAACAGGGAGGCTCAAGCATGTGAATAACAAATACAGATCATAGTATTTTTTTTCAGTTTGTTCTATTTGTGTTTGTTTGTTCTATTCTAAATACATAAAGGTACATGCTTGCAAAATATACACAAAAACACTAATAACAAAGATTTTTTTTATTTTAAAATGATTATTTCCCGTTTCTTGGGCATTACTTTGTGTGGTGATATATTTAGTACAAACTTTCCCAAAAAGTTTTGTAATTCAACAGAAGCCACCAAAATGTCTCCTGCCAAGTCTCATTGCGAAGTTCCCCTGCGCTGTTTATTCAGTGTTGCTGCTTGTTAACATTAACAGCAACTGTATGTTATAGTTTACCTTCTCTTCATTTAGCGCTACATCACTGAGCTCATCTTCCCCTTAACCATCATCACACTGCCTCTCTCCAAGCTCAGTCATTGCCTCCGTTCAGAGACCATCAGGGGCAAGATGCAAAGCATGGATAAACAAAAAGATGTGAAATCATCAGAAATGTATTAGTGTATAAACAAATACTCTTCTGCAGGGCCTACAAAGGCCCAGAATCAATGTCAAATTACAGGTGATTGTGGAGATAGAATTCTAAAATCCGATACATGTGAATTCCTGATAGAAACAGACATGGGCTTTTTTTTTTTTAAGCCGCTGCATATTTGGAAAACAGGAGTCTGCTGAACACAGCAGCAATTTAGTCCAACAGGGTGGAACAGATGAAGAGAAACAAGGCCAGCTGCTACCCGCCTCATTTTCAGCACGCCAATGAAGAAGACATACAATCCAACATGAATGTAATTATAGCACACTGGCATTTGCTGTCATTGAAATTAGTGAATTAGACAAGAGGTCTATTATCTGCCTTTGACATAGAAAGTTCACAGGTGGACTTCTTACGTAAGGTGTAGGATCAGGAACATTATGCTAAGGTCAGCATGTATAAATGTACATCTAATGGAGAGGATGAAAATATTAATTTTCTAATTTGGTATTCCCATTTTCTCAGATATGTTATGTCATGCTTGAGATATTTAACCATGTTAGTGACGTGAAGTTGTTGATGGCAAAGTCACCCTGTAGGTCAGTCAGTTAGATGGTCCACCACTTTGCTCTTGACTGAAATATCTCATCAACTATTCGTATTGATTGCACTGAAATTTGCTATGGACATTCAATGTACTCTAATTACTGACTTTTCCAGCAGCAGGTTGACATTCATGGTTCAGAAAATGTCCTGAGCAATGTTGGACAGTTACCATGCAATTTAGCGATGTTCATGGCATTGTTCCTGATATTCCTTCTCGTGCCAATATCTGGTCAAACTGTCAATTTGTCCTATACTTGTATGTATCTATCCAACTGTTTGTCACCTCCACCAAGGAGGTTCTATTTTCACCTGTGTCCATTTGTTTGTTGGTTGGTTGGTTGGTTTGACAGCAGGATTTCACAAAAACTGCTCAATGGATTTCTGTGAAACTTTGATGTAGTATGGGTACTTAGCCCATAGGATAGAGGGACAGATCCAGGAATTTTTTCTAACCTTCGTTAAGCTTTGCCTGCCTTGGACCAAACAGCACACAGACAGTGTACAGTGAGTTTGTCAGAGCTTTTATACTAAAAACAACAAGTCTACAAGTCTACCTCTGAGGACCATGAATTCCTGTACCAAATTCAACAGCAATCTGTCCAATACTCCTGGGAGTATGCGGTACCAGGGCCATCGCTCAGAGCTACCCATCATTTGTATAAACAAAGCTAGAGCTGTGTCTTTATTCTCAGCACAAAGGTGGTGAACTCAGTTTCCCGGACATGGAGACTGGAGACAGATTGGAGATCCTGGTTTGTCTGCTGCCACCGCGACCCAACACCGGATAATCAGAAGAGAATGGATGGATGGATGGATGGATGGATGGAAAATCTGGCACTGCTATGGCCCAGCCTGCTGACCAGAGGTATACTCTGCTGAAAATAATGGTACTTTCAGATGTTCTTGAGTTTCTGGTGTGCAAGCGTAACGCATTTCCTCAGATAAAGCTTCCGAAAAGGAATTCTCCAAACTGCCTCATTTATCTTGTTGATTGAAGCTACATAATGGTGGCACCGAAATCAGTGTTTGAGATGTAGGGAAGTTCGAAGATTTTACAGTGCCTTGATCAAAGGATATAGAACACTTTTTATTTAATTCCTTATAGCTTGGCACTTTATCTTTTAGGCAAGACAAGGCAAGGCAAGTTTATTTGTATAGCAAAATTTGTACAATGTTTTACAGTGATTTGTACAGGAAACTTTAAGACAGAGAGAGATGTAATGGCAGAGAGAGAAAGAAGAAGACAGAGTGAGAGAGATGAATAGAGACCAATGCTCCTTCCCTTTAAAAAGCTGTGAATTTCTTCAGAAGGAACATTCTTTTCTCATTTTGCTAATGCAGTTACATAACACATCAGTATATCAGCAGTGTGGAGCTGTGGCACAATTAGCCCTCCTGTGGAATCAGTCACAATAATGCTAATGCCTCACATTCATCTGACTTTCAGATTGATATTTTCAATTAAAAGTAACTGAAAAATCAACTCAAAGCCTTCCTCAGATGCTTTTGTGGTTTTCCTTTAGCACATTATGGACTACAAGGTAATGCTAGGAGAAGATTCTGTTGACTCGAAGCTCTGTGCCTGTTCTGCAGAGATAGCGCTGAAGTCCAGAAACCCATCTCACTGCTATCTGCCCAACACACACATATACAAACAGACAAATGCGCACAAAGATGGGTTGTTGGAAGCAGCATTTACACATGGAGGGCAGGCTGCCCTGGACACAGTGAGATTGGGTGGGTCACAGGGAATCCAAATGAACGGGGGCAAAGGAAAATTGAAAACTGAGAGAAATGGTGGGGGGAAGCAGGAAGGCAGAGTGATGGTGTGTGATATGTGATAAGAGGAGCCATGCTGAAAAAGGCTTTGAATTGACCTGTGTGAGGGCAGAGGAGGGTCTGGAGTGAAGGTTTTAGAATGGAGAAAGCCAAAGGATGGAGGTTGAGGAGTGGCCTTATGATTACAGAAAGTCTACAGAAACAGTACAGCAAAGGATAAGGATGTGCTGAAAAGAGTCATTTAATGATGACGCCTGTTTTCTGGATTGATTGAAGAAGCTATGGTTGACATAGTTGAAAGCACTCACTCATTAGAAACAAATAACTTGGTATACAGAGTATATCAGAGCTCAGCATTGCATGGCAAAGCTGAGACACAAATGCCATGCAGGCAGCTCAAGCATCGTATCTCTTTGCTACATTATGGTCTACTGATATTATTGACTGCAGTTTATTTATTGGCAACTGACAGTGACTTTTTACTTGTCAAAACCCCAGCTTCCTCATGGCTCTGATTTTACAGTGGCATGTTCCTAGGAACAACAGCAAGCATGGCAACTGTCATCAGATTCTGTCTCTCAGTCCCATGGTCACACTAACAGTTCCTAAAAATTTTTTTTTTTAAAATCATTTTTGCATCTATGAGAATTTGTGTGGCTTTGCGGACAATAAGTTTAAACAATTTAAGACTGAGGTAGTTAATAAAATAGTCCAGTTAAATTTTAATCCAGTCCAAGATGCTTTCCTCAACCTAGCCAAGTCATTTTTGTGCTGAAACAAAAACTAACCAGAGCGTTGACAGGTTTATTTTTCCCAATTTTTTTTATTTTTTTTTAAAAAAAGGTACAGATAGTTTTAGCCCACCACTAACTTATATATAATATATAATAGAATGAAATAATTAAAAAATAAGGCTCTCCTAGACTTTCCAAATGTTATCAGACTGTCAAATTCTGAGTCATTTCAGGGGGGTTGTGGTGCTCCAAAATATAAATCTAGTGTTTTACAGCTGCTCCTTTCATTATTGTGTGCTGGAGAAATGTTTTTGGGCTCCTGTTGGACAGGGAAGTTGTAATTAAAATGTTTGTTTGCTATGTCAATATGGCCTCCAAGCCCGGTGCTGTTTCTGAATGCTTGCAAAGATGCACTTCAACTGTTTCAGAGCTCAACATGAGTTGATAGCTAAGTATCAGGTCATCCAGTTACTCACTCGCACCTGCTTCGCTTAATCAATGAGTGCCACCAAATCCAAATACCCACTCATTCACACAAACATAGTTCTCTCTTTCACTCTATCACACATAGAGAGACACACATTTCATTTCTCCTATGCTTCTGAATTGATTAACAAATGTCAGAAATCAATTTTCTAAATGTTGATCATTAACGTGATGTTGACGGGATGAAAAAAGTAAAACTCAGCTGCAAGGGAGTGCAGCACCTGAACAATAAACACATTCTAAATTTGTTTGTAGTTTTTCTTCATTTCACTTGCGGTTGCAAGCATTTAATGATTGAATGATTACCTTTGCAAGGCAAACGTGAAGGGTTATAGGAATACTATACTTTCTACGCCATCACAAAGAGATTGGAGTTGGGCAGAGGACTGCAGTACAAAAGTCAGACAAGTGACCAACCCACACTACAGCACTGGGAGAGTGAGTAGTGAGGTAGTGAGCGACTCGTGAAAGTTGAAGAATAGCGTGAGTGACACATGGTCTCTCATAGTCTTCACAGTTAACACCAACACAGTGTAGCAGATAAAAGGGATGAGTCAGTGAAGAAGTTAATGGAGATAAGGACTTGTCAATCTCAAGTCAGTGAAAAGAGTTGAGTGTTCCAAATGATTGACTCCTGACTCATGACTCCAACAACACTACAGTGTTGATCAGTGCTGTGCTGAAATCAACAACAGCATTCTGATGTTATTTTCAAGGACTGTGACAATTGAGTGGAGGGCAGTGGCCTCTGTAGATCTGTTGGTTCTGAATGCGAACTGCTGAAGGTCTAGGCTAGCTGAGATGCTGTTTGATGTTGGAGAACAGGTTTCCAGAAGCACTTTATCATAATGGGGGTAAGTGCCACAGGTCAGTAGTTGTTGCAGTTGACTAGACACTGCAGACTTTTTAGGTACTAGGATGATTGTGGTTGTCTTGAAGCAGATGGGGACAGTTGCCTGTGACAGTGATATGTTAAAAATGTTAGTAACAACACCAATTAGCTGATTGGCTCATGTTCTTCGTACATGGCCAGGGAGTTTATAAGGTCCAGCAGGTTTACTAATTTTCACTCCCAGCAAGGTTTTTTCTCACATCCAATATGGATACTGACAATGAACTTTAAAGCTGAGGATGGTTTGATCAGCTGGGAGTAAGTAGGCATGAAGAAGCATGGACTGAGCCATAGATGACCAAGAAAACTTCCAGGTCTTTCACAAGGAAAATGAATCAGCCATGAGAAAAAAAGTCACATAGATTACAGTAAAACAGCTGAGTCTGACAGTGTGTTAAATGTTCATGACTGGATTAGTTTCATTTGCTACTCCACGTTTTGCATTGGCTAATTTGCTGTCAGTACTGTTCTGACACATAGCCAACAGTATTTGAGTAAAGCATTGTCTTTGTAGATTGCAATCAAATATTTGCAAGTGTATATTTGCTTAAAGATACATGTAATAATAATAATAATGATAATAATAATAATAATAATAATAATAATGTGTTTACACTTTTAAGGCTTAAAAGAGGCAAGACCTGGACAAGGAAATCAGATGCCCATTCAGTTAGTTTCCTCAGTCTTATAGCCAATGCCATTTAACAGGTAACACTGTGGTCATGTTCATCCCCATGGGTTAAAGTAAGAACCTGATTAAGGAAACTTGACTTCAAAGAAGCCTGTGCTTTTTCATTAGAATTGACTGTCATCAAAACCTCACATTAAGCATCTGTTAATGTTTTTGATCACTGAAACATTTCCTGCAAGGCAAACTCAAAAGTCCTTTGTATGATGTCACATGATTTACCTTTTTGCCACAGGAATGAGAGAAAATAAACCAGCAAACAAAAAAGATCCAGGAATGCAATGTACTGCTGCATACAGTCCCCTCCAAAACTATTGGAACAGCAAGGCCAATTCCTTTATTTGCTGTAAACTGAAAATATTTGGGTTTGACACCAAAAGATGAATATGAGACACAAGATCAGTATGTCAGCATCAATTTCCAGGTATTTACATCTAGATCTGTTGAAAAAAAAACATAGAAGATAGCACCGTTTGTTTGAACCCACCCATTTATTAAGTGAGCAAAATTATTGGAACATGTGACTAACAGGTGTTTTCTACTGGCCAGGTGTGTCCTATTACATTGATTATTCAAACAATAAATAGCTCTGAATGCCTACTCTCAGTTTTAGCTTTGGGTTTTGCCTTTGCAGACTGCATTTATAGTTAAAAAGGTGTAACCAACACAAAGACCAGAGAGCTGTCTATTGGAGAAAAGCAAGCAATTTTGAAGCTAAGAGAAGATGGAAAATCAATTAGAGCCATTGCACAAACATTGACCATAGCCAGTACAACCATCTGGAATGTCCTGAAGAAGAAAGAAAACCACTGGTATACTCAACATTTTGTCTAGGGGAAAGAAGCTGTAAACTACTGCTGGTGAGTAAGAAGAAATTGTAGATCCAGTGTTTAGGCATTCTGTGAGGAGAGTTAGTTGAAATATTTAATCTTGTCTAGATACTTTATGTGCAAATTCTTGTGAAACTTCTTCTTGTTCTTCTTTTGGTGTTTTATGGCGGTTGGCAAACAATTTTTAGGTGTGCATTACCGCCACCTTCTGAACTGGAATGTGGATCAGAATGGTATAATACGACTACTGGGAGAGGATCAATAAAAAAATAAACAAGGAAAAAATAAAATAATAATAATAATAATTTTTAAAAAAACAACTATATTCTTTTAATAAGTCTGGTCTTTTCTAAAAAAATAAATATTGCCCTGTACCCCACATGCCCTGAATTCAGTTGCAATATTTCTGTAATACTAAATTTGATTTGCTCCCTATTGAGTCTGTCTTTTAGAATCCTCGTTTGCCACTGATACTAAGGACAATTTATAATCACATGCTCAACTGTTTCTTGATAATTACACTGTTCACACATACCAGTTTCATGTTTCCCAACTACTTTCATCGTACTGTTTAGTCCAGTGTGCCCAAATCTCATTCTTGATATTATATCTTCTTTTTTACTTCTACTATTTTCTCTCATCCTTCCTACCTCCCTTTGGATACTGTAGAACACTCTACCTTTATTTCCCTCCTGCCACTTCTTTTTCATTTCTACTTTGATTATGCTTTTAACTTCCGCCTTACTATAGTTAACTGTCATATTTACTTCTGCTTTTTTGTTGCATCTTTTGCATATTTGTCTGCCATTTTATTTCTGTCTACACTGATCAGCCACAACATTAAAACCACTGACAGGTGATGTGAATAACATTGATCATCTCAAACCTTGGGTGCTGGCATTCATGTGAATGCCACTTGACACGCACCGCCCATCCAAACACTGTTGTGGACCAAGTACACCTCCTCATCACAACAACATTACCCAATGGCAGTGGCCCCCCAGTAGGACAATGTGCCCTGACACACCGCAAACACTGCTCAGGAACAGCTTGAGGAACACAATAAAGGGCCCAAGGTGTTGACCGGGCCTCCAAATTACCCAGATCCCAATCTGATCGAGCATCTGTAAGACGTGCTGGAACAGGTCTGATCCATGGAGGCCCCACACCCCAACATACAGCTGTTTTGGCTGCACAAGGGGAACCTTCACAATATTATGCAGGTGGTCATAATGTTATGCCTGATCAGTGTATATGGGCTGGAATCCAAGTGAACTTCACATTTACTCCTGCTTTGGTAATTCTATACACAGTTGAAGCTATTTCCACCAGAATATCTTGCCTTGTTTCTGATTGCATGTTTTTTGAGACTGGTTAATGCACTGCTTGAATCTGAACCTACTAGCACTTTGTTTGGTTTATTGCTTTCCACCCACTCAAGTGCTTAAAGAATAGCTACCATTTCTCCTGTAAATATCTATAGTTTGTTACTGATTCTTTTATTTGACATAATATTTAAATCTGGGATAGTGAACGCAACTCCTACTCTGTTGTTAGTTGTCTTTGATGCATCAGTATATACTTTAGTATGTTGAATAATGTTCCTCTATATATCTATTAACCTGATTCCTATTTATACTTTTCCTAGCAGGTGTATGTCTACCTCTATCTCCCCTAATAGCCAAGGTGGGACAATGGAGAATGGTACAGTGGGGCTTAACACTAAATCCCTTATCCCTATTTCTTTGACTGCATCCCCCATCATCCAACCAAAGCTCTTCATCCGTCTTCTTTCCTTCTCTTGACACAGCTGTAACACCTTCTGAGTGGAGTGACTCTCCTTATGGCCCTTTAGGTTTGCCCAGTATGTTAATGAAATCTGATTTCTTCTTATTTCTAATGGCATTTCATTCATCGCCACTTGTAAGGCTGACACTGGGGTTGTTTTAATAGCACCACAGCAGAGTTTCAAGGCCTGGTATTGAAGTGTATCCACCTTTTTTAGTAAAGTTTTTGAAGCAGACTGGTAAATTGTGCAGCCATAGTCAAGAACTGCCCTGATAAGCCCGATGTAAACAGCTTTCAGAGAAATTCTATTTGCTCCCCACTCTTTACCCCTCAAACATCTAATAACATTCAGTACTTTTGCCACTGAAAATCTAAAACCCCACTCCGGTGCCCAACACTCTATTTTCCCTATTGCCTCTTGCATTTTCCTAACATATACTCTACTATATTCCTTCCCCTTTTCCACATGACTCCGTCATCTGCAAATAACGCAACACTAATAGACCTATCTACACTGCTAAACACGTCATTAATCATAACTGAAAACAGCACCTGACTAACTATACTTCCTCATGGAGTTCAATTTTCCACTACATACTTGCGACATATTCTTACTGCTATCAACCTATCCGTTAAAAAGTTTTTAATCCAATTATACATTTTCCCTTTTATTTCCATCTGATATAATTTGATCATTAGTCCTTGTTTCCACAACATGTCATATGCCTTCTCAACATAAAAAAAATACAGCAATTAAACTTTCTTTATTAATCTGGGCTTTTCTAATTTCATTTTCTAAACATGATGACGTTTCTATTGTACTTCTTCCCTTTCTGAATCCACTCTGGTAATCCTTCAGTAGCTCATTGGTCTCTAGGTAATACCTTAATCTTTCATTTATCATTTTTTTCCATAGTTTTCCCTACATGTGAAGTTAAAGCAGTAGGTCTATAACTTTCTGCTAAACTCGTCGCAGGCTTGATGCAGTTATTGCAAGCAAAGGATTTGCAACTAAATATTAAGTATTATTCACTCTAATTTATTTTAAGTCTTCCTGTTCCTATACTTTTGCTCACCTAAAAATGTGGTGTTCGGTTACAAATGATGCTATCTTCTAAGTTTTGTAACAGATCTAGATGTAAATACCTGGAAATTAAAGCTGAAATGCTGATCGCTTGTCTCATATCCATCTTTTGATGTCAAACCGGAATGTTTTCAGTGTATAGCCAAAATAAAGGAATTGGCTTCACTGTTTCAGTAGTTTTGGAGGGGACTGTACATACTATGAAGCCCCACACAGAGATTATGTCCACTATGTGCAAAATCAATCAGATAAGGGGGGAGGAAATTCCATCACGCTTTAAGCTATGAAGTGTTGATGTGAATTTAAAATACTGTGAGGCAATGAGGCCATGCCAAGGATCTCTGTCCTCAGGGGCTAAGCTTTGACTCGCTTCAAGAGCTATCATGTTGTGCCCAATGAAGGAGAACTAATGCCTTTACTTCCACTTCCTGTTCTGGCAGTGTCACGCAGTTCTGTCTGTCTCTGCTTCCCAGTCCTGCAGCCCTTCCCAGTCCCCTGCTGGAGGGCGGTCAGCAGGACTAAAAGCCTCTTCACACGAGGAGATAATACCCCCTCTAATTGGCTATTGCATTGGGAACAAGGCTCGCCACTCCCGCAGTTCCCTCCTGTTGACTGTTCCTCAGCCAGCTCTTACAGATTATTATAGATGACAGATGCCGCCATTTTATGGGAGACAGCAGGATTATCTTGTTGTGGCAGGCGGAGCTTGGAGAGGCTGTCGCAACATGGTTTGAAACAGAGCAAAGCAAACAAAGAAACAGGCCTGTGCCAACAATCATGCAAGCTTATATATACTGTACAGATACACACACAGAATGGTGATAAAGCACTTTGTAGCCTTCTCGGTGCTACCGTGGGTAGTCTCGGCCAGAATAACGCACACAGTTCTTGTTTACGAGCCCAGCTTTATTGGCTCCACACACTCAACATAAACCATATAACAAAAGGGGTCCTGATCACGTCTTCAATCACCGGTCTGCAGCTTCTCTCAGCTGCTCTCCTGTCCATCTCCGATCTGAGTCCAGAACGCTACTGCATTTAAAGGGAGACCGTGATTAGTAAACCATTGCCAGCTTTGCCAATCACTCACCTGGCGCTGCTCTCCTGAGCCCTCTCCACCTCTCTCTCTCCCGCAGCTGCACCTCGACCACGCCCACCTCCACACACTTGCTCACCATAACAAAGCAATAAAAGCCACCACTGATTTAAACACCAGAATAATAAATAGAGCCTCAACTGGTCATTAGTGGATCCAGGCCTCCGGGACAAACCATTTGACAGTGAGAATATGAGCTCCAATTCGTCATCTGGGAAGGGCATATCTAAAAAATGTTACTAACAGATGTAATCACTTGACCTATAGTGGTTTCAGAAACAGAAAGTTTTGTCACAATACTTGTTATTAAGCACAACCAAATTTAACTTGAAAGAGAGAAATATACAGGTATGGTTCTGGGTGCTGTCAACTTGTTTTGTCCACCACTGTCAAAAAACCTGTTAATATCATTTAAGGTATTGATGATGAGGGCAGTGAAATATTCAGTGTGTAAAATCTGCAGCAAAAATACAAAAAATAAGTATCTAGTAAAAACACAGTACTTTTCTGGAATTAAAATGCAGTTGTTAGCTTTAATGTTTTATGGAATGTTGTTCATTTTTGACTTATTAATAATGGTAAATTAAGGATATTTACACATTTAAAAACAATGAAATTACCTTTAAATATGGTCGAACACTGTTGTAAACAAATAATCAGGGTGGATATTGCAGAAGAGTGCTGTTAGAAGTCAGCTTTGATTATATAATTTTAAGTGCAAAATCTTGTATATTTAATCAATATTAATAAAAAATATTTAAAAATATATAGAATTGTCAGCATGGAAGAATTCTGTAAAATTACATTTGAACTCCAGAGGCTTCAATGTACACTTTTACGCTTCAATGTTACTGTTGTAACTGTTAATACAACAATCATTAATATAAATTAAAATACACTTAGTATATGTATCTTAAAACTGTATTGCAAGGCTAAAGATGATAAGACAAAGGAAAAAAGAAATCAAGAAAATTCAATTACAGAAGAGCCAGTCTCAAAACGTACACTTTAAAAAGTTAATTTAAGAAAAAAGAACCCAGAGTGTGACATTTATCTGCAACAGCACTTCATCTGTTCCCATTAATAGCTGTGCTACTCTAATATACTTCATGCATCCATAAGGTCTCATCACCACACACACATACACACTCACTGGCACACACATTTCATTCTCTGCCTGACTGATCCATTTTGGTTCTGACTAGCTGCTGTTAGTGCCCACAAAAGGTCAAAGACTGACCTTTACCTCTACTCCCAGGTACCACAAATCTCCACTGAACAGCTCGCTTCATGACTTTGTGAGTGTGTGTGTGTCCCCGTCTGTGTTTCTGAGTTTAGGTGTGTGATCCAGAGCTTCAGCAGAACGGAGCTGTCAGGCTCATTATCATAGGCCTACACTAAAACAGATAAGGTAGGGATCTATTGGACTGAAATGATGGGACCTGAGTGGGCTTCTAATGGCTGTGGCGTTTGCCAGGCTGCCCCTGTAAGTGGATTTCTACTGTGATCTGCTGTTTGTTTATTGGAGTGCCTGTTGTTCTGGATGCACTCCATAGAGGATACAAATTGCATTATTCACGGCAGGCAGGCTGGTAATGGCAAGGATGAATGATGGCCCCTATTTCTCTCCTGACAGAGAAGGTCGAGAGAGGAGCTCTATACAATTACACACAAGTTTGTGTTCGATCAGCGGATAGCCACGGGTGAAGTGCTCACCATACACTGGAGGCCTGAAGGAATGGAGTTGAGGGAAAGGAGGGCTCTCAGTTTGACTCTCTCCTAGGGATTTCAGGGTATGAAGTGTAGCGTTACTAAATGAATTTGTCTTGCCGAATTATATTCTGAATTCAGGTCGCAGGGGATATGGGCTATTTTTTTAAGCTTGACCATTGATTTTTATTGCTAAGTCAATTAGGCAAACAACTAGCCAATTTAACAAATTGTTGTAAAAGTCATTATCTTCATCAAATATTTTTTATGGAGTTTCTCTTGCTCTTCATTATTTTTCATTAAAGAGTACAAAGTAGACTGTGACACGGCTGATGTGCCAAATATTTTAATTTAATTAGATCCATATGCTGGATTATCAATTATCCAGTCATCCACTTTTGATAAGATACTACTACTACTACTACTACTACTACTAATAATAATAATAATAACTTCATTTACTGTATATAGCAAACAAGTAACAAAGTGATTCAAAATAAAAACACTTAATACAAGTGAATTGATCTAAGACATAAAATATGAACACAATTATTTTTTTTAAATAGTAACAATAATGCCATCAGTTAAGAAAAAGCCATACGATAAAAGTGAGTCTTAACCCTCTAGGCGCCAAAGTCGCATTTTTGCGACAGGCAACATTGCTCATTAAAACAGCCCATATCTTTAAATCTACTGCCTTGTGCTGTTACTGCTTGCTACCACTAGATAGCCAATAGATTCAGCTTCAATCCTGACGTCATTTGGGGGTGTGTTTCTATGCAAAATACCTGAGAAAAAAAAGTTTGAAACCCGACACCGGCTGTCGGAGCGGCAGCGGCTAAGCGGGCAGAGTGGGAGAGGAGAGAGCCGCGGAGCGGTGGCAGAAGTGTGCTGGACAGATCGAGAGACAGATAGCGATTTTTGTAATAAAAAACAAAATGCCCAAAAGACTTTACAGTGCGGATGAGGTGCTTGCACAGATCTTTGCTGATCGCGATTCAGAAGGGACGATTTGCCCTCTGATGACGATCGCTCGTCAGAGACGAGTGACTGACAATGCTGCAGCTGCGCACACTGTCACACAAGCAACACACACTGATCACTGAGAGTTTTCTTATCTTTTTACAAGTTAGATTAGGAAATGTACTCCTATCAGATTCCTGTTCATTTACTCTGAGGATGAGAGGATGAAAAAAAAAAAATCTACTGTGTAAATATGTTCAGAATTCCGTTTTACTGAATTTTACCTGGTGACATACAAATTAGATTAGTAAATTTACTCCAATCAAACTCCTGTTCCTTTATTTTGAGGATGAAATGACAATATAAATATTTTTTTTCTGTGTAAATATGTTCAAAAATCAGTTTTACTGAAAGTTACTTTCAGTCACCTGGTGACGTCACAATATGCAAATTAGATGATTAAATTTACTCCCATCACAAACTTTAGGTCATTATGAATATTTTTCTCATTTACACTATGAATTTATCTCTTACCACTTCCAAGCTACAGCCTTTTGAAATCTTACAATCCAAACGGAATATTTTCCTAAATAAACTCTGGCGCCTAGAGGGTTAAGAAGATATTTAAAAGGGGATACTGAGTTTGCCTGCCTGAGATCTCCAGGCAGGGAGTTCCACAGCTGAGCGGACTGAACAGCATAGGCCCAGTCACCTTTGTGATAACTTGCCATTTTGGAACCATTAGTAGGGCCCTGCTAGGGTATCTCAGGCAGCAATCTGGCTCATAGGGAGTTAGCAGATCACCGATATAGGCAGGAGCCTGCCCATTCAAGGCTTTAAAAACAAGCAGTATTAAAATCAATTCTAAAAGGGTAGTGAAGTTGTATAGTTCAGCAAGGATTGGTGTAATGTTGTCACTTCTCTTAGTACGTGTTAAAAGCCTGACAGCAATGTTTTGTATGAACTGCTGTCTTTGGATCTTTCACTTGCTGTTACCAGAATAAAGTGCATTACAATACAGTAGTCGAGTCTGGAGAAGATAAAAGCACCTTAGCAAGACCTTTTCTGTCTTCTGTCTGCAGAGGAAAGGAATGACCTGATCTTTGTTAACTGTCTCAAGTTGGACAAAGCAGGATTCTAACACTTTGGCTACCTGTGCATCAAAAGACAGTGCTGTGTCAAAGATAGCACCTAGGTTGCAGACCTCATTGAGAATATAATTTGACAAGGCACCCAAGACTACGATGAGAGGTCATTTATGCACTGGGGCCAGAGGGCGTTATTATGACCACTTCTGATTTGGAATAATTCAGCTGCAGGACAATATTTGGACATCCAGTTTTTTAATCTCAGCAAGGCAGGACATAATGCATGAAACACTGGTGATGCCAGGCTTTAATGGGACATACACTTGGGTGTCATCCACATAGCAGTGAAAATCGATGTCATGTCTACGCAGGATTTGCCCCAGGAGTAGCATCTATACAGCGAATATGAGGGGACCAAGAATAGATGCCTGTGGGACACCACAAAAGAGAGGCACAAGAGGACGAGGCATCTCCAAGCATTACAGAGAATGACCTGTACGACAGATACAAGATCAACCAATCAAGAGCCACACCACTGGTGCCCACATGGTTCTTCTTGTAACAAAGGCTGAGCTGAGATCACAGAGAATTAAAATGGATTATAGGCCTGAGTCGGCTGCAAGCAGTAAGTCATTGTGACCTTAACCAGGGTAGTCTAAGTGCTCTGTAGGGAGCGAAAAACAGCTTGAAAGATGGATGTTCTTTCCTGACCATGCCTATGTAAAAACAGAAATATAAAAAATATTTTTTTCTTTCATTAATCTGATTGTTCGGTTGTGAAATATTGTCCGATTAAGATGCGTATTACATCAGAAGAAGCCTTAATATCCTAGTGTCTCCCAGGGATAACATTGCCCAGCAGGAGAGGTGGTCAGGGGGTGCCCAACCTTCATAGAGCGCGTCAACCCCTAACCACAACACTCTCCAGTTGGCGGGTTGGTAGTGGTGGCTAAGTCACGCCCCTCTCCTCCAAGCAGCTAGTGTCCAATCTATCATGCAAGAGCCAACAGGAGTCTATTTCTGCCGCTTCACCCAACCTTCAAACAGCAGACTTCCTCTTTTGCCCTCTTACTCGAACTTTTGTCATCAGATTCCACACTGATTGAGCTGGGAATCTTCAACATCCAACTTTCACTGAAAACAGACATGTTGTCCACCCCTGACAATCCTCGACCAGCTGTTGGCTTTTTCCTCTCTGCTGCTTCCTCACACCCCTCCTCTCACGGGACTGTTAGCGCCACCAGGATGAATTTATGTCCCTCAAAGGAGATACTGCCCTCAACCCTGAGACCAGACATCGTCTTGTGGTCTCAGGGTTGAGGGCAGTATCTCCTTTGGGAACTGGACTCCCCCCCCAAGTCAGCCTTCATTTTCCATCCCTGGGTGGACTGCAGCCAGAGCCGGCCCTTGGCATAGGCTGTATAGGCGAATGCTAAGGGCACCATCATCCACGGGGGCACTGCAAAAGAGAGAAGAAAAAAAAAATGTAAAATTACTATTGTTTACCAGTGCTATTACTACTATTATTTCAAAATATTATATAAGCCCACAGCAACATAACTTCATAGCAAAGCCTATTAAATAATGGAGAGGCCTTTTTTCTGGGTTCCTGGCTCGTTGCACTGTACCTGCCCTCTGTGAGGGTGGGGGGCGGGGTCAAGAGGCGAGTTGCCTGAATCTGACCGGACCATGACCCCAAGACCAAGAGAGACATTTATTGATACTGTAGCAGAACCACAATGTCCAAAAGACTGAAACCATCCGGTGCCCAGGGAAGGAAAAGAAGGAAAGAAGAGGAAGAAAAACATGAAAAAGATAGAGGTACAGTAATGTCAATGTGATGAAGTGAATGAAATTAATAGTTTAATGCATCGTAGTTACCGTTGTTGGAGCAGAGTGTTAACTTGCTAGCTTACTTCGGACAATAGTAGCATTGTTTAATAATCAGTATATAGCTAGAGTCGACTTAAGTTAATGTTGCTCCCACCTTAAATTCATCAGGTACATTTGGAAAGTTAACGTCAGGCCTGTTCAGGTGTTATTTTAACCTGTTGGCTGTGTTTTCCCTGCTTGTATGTCAGTTAAAATGCTATTAGTTTTCCATCCCCTTTATAAGTAATAGGGTAGTTGTAAGCCTTTGGTTTATTGTGTCACAGTTTATATTTGTGAAAGTTTACATCAGTGCTAAAGTGCAGTTAAAGTGTATGACTGTTAATATATATATATGTGTGTGTGTGTGTGTGTGTATATATATATATATATATATATATATATATATATATATATATGTACACATATATACATAGATAGATAGATAGATAGATATACAGTGGTATGCAAAAGTTTGGGCACCCCTTAGGGTCTTAATCACTGCATCAGTTTGTCACTTGCTGAGCTTTTGAAGCAGCAACTTCATTTTAACATATGTGTTTCATGGAAACAGAAACATCTCAGTAGTGAAATCATTTTTATTGGTCCAGCAGAAACATTTTTATGTGCATTTAAACAAAAATAGGCATGTGCATAAATTTGGGCACCCCAAAGAAATAATTCCATTAATATTTAGTAGAGCCTCCTTTTGCTGCAATAACAGCCTGTAGACGCCTCCTATAGCCACAGACAAGTCCCTGAAGTCTGGCAGGTGGTATTTTGGCCCATTCCTCCATACAAAACGCCTCCAGTTCAGTCAGGTTTCTTGGCTTCCGTGCGTAGACAGCCTGCTTCAAATCAATCCATACATTTTCAATGATGTTAAGGTCTGGGGACTGGGATGGCCATTCCAGAACATTGTACTTGTGCTTCTGCATGAATTCCTTGGTGGATTTTGAACAGTGCTTAGGATCATTGTCCTGCTGAAAAATCCAACCCCGGCGTAGCTTCAACTTTGTGACCGACCCTTGAACATTCTTGTCAAGAATCTGCTGATACTGAGAGGAATTCATGTGGCCCTCAACTTTAACAAGGTTTCCAGTACCTGTGCTAGCCACGCAGCCCCATAACATGATGGACCCTCCACCAAATTTCACAGTAGGAAATAAGTTCTTCTCATGGAATTCAGTGTGTATTTTTTGCCATGCATACTGTACCTCCTCTTGTTCTGACCAAATAACTCTATCTTAGTGTCATCTGACCACAGTATTTTTTTCCAAAATGCTTCTGGCTTGTCCAGATGTGCTTTTGCATACCTCATGCGACTCTTCTTGTGACGAACACTGAGGAAAGGCTTTTTGCGCATCACCCTTCCAATGAGCTTTTCCTGGTGCAAAGTATGCTGGATTGTGGAACGATGAACAACTACACCATCAGCAGCCAGATGTTCTTGTAGTTCTCTGGAGGTGGTCTGTGGCTTGTCTGTGACCATTCTAACCATCCATGTATTCTTTTCGGCCTACCACATCTTTCCTTCACAAGGACTGTTCTTGTGGCCTTCCATTTCTGCACTACATTTCTGACTGTGGAGACAGACAGTCCAAACCTTTCAGATAATTTCTTGTACCCTTCTCCTAATTCATAATAATGAATTATCTTATTTTTTAGGTCAGTGGAGAGCTGTTTAGAAGCCCCCATGTTGCCACACTCAAAGAAAGAACCTCGGACAAGCACAGCCAGCAATTACCTATGTTAAACAGCCTTTTTCATGATTGGTTCCACCTGTCTTTGTAATTGAAGGTCTCACGAGCTAATCAAAGCAATTTTGTGCTGCAACCTGTCAGCTATAAATCCCTACAGGTCTTGAAATGAATGCGATTAAAAGCGTGCCCAAACTTTTGTACATCCCATTTTTTACATTTTATTTTATTATAATAAAACTATGTAATGCTACTCTAAGAATTTCGGTCTGGAAAACACTCAAATGTCTACATCTCTATAGGAAAACAAATCTTGTTGCTGTGATCTTCTTTTATAAAGGTAGAGCAAATTATCATGAAATCTCAGAGAGGTGCCCAAACTTTTGCATACCACTGTGTGTGTGTGTATATATATATATATATGTATATCTATATATATATATATATATATATATATATATATATACATATATACATATACATATATATATATATATATTTAAATATATATATATATATATATATATATTAATTTCACTGCATTTTACTGCTTTTTGCACTCTGCTTGGACTGAATTGCATTGCAATGACGATAAAGTTGAATGAATCTCATATTATTTTCATTATTAGTCTATATTAGTCTTATGTATATGTGACACAGCCTGGCTCAGGACTATGACAACTAAAATGGGAGACAGACGAGAGATTGAAGAAATAACAATAATTTATTACAAAAAATAATGAATAAGAAAAACGTGACAACAAAAGACTCCTAGTGGAGTGGAGGGGTCGTCACCCCCCCCCCCCATAAAAACGGGGTTCCCATCGGGAATACCGGCAGACCAACTATTGCTAAAATTGAACCACTTCACTAAACGAATACATATATTACATACTACAGCCTATAATGCCAAACTGATTCTGCAGATGTTATTCTGACCTAACATAATTCGGTTTTCTGCTTTTGTCTAACGTTACTAATTTCCATACTGACCGGTTCTGTACAAGCTACCCAAGCCAACCTCAGTCAACCTCCACCCCACCACCCAGTAACTCCGGTACCTGAAGAAACGCTATTAAGAGTGGAAAGCAGAGAGAGAGAAGAAGACCAAGCAGGTTAAACAGAAACAAGACCAATACAGAACTTAAGAGCAAGGCGCTCTCGACAAGGCATCTGCCACAATATTTTCAGAGCCTTTGATGTGGCGGATGTCCAAACAATAGGCTTGCAAAAACAAAATCCAACGCATCAACCTCCGGTTTGGGCAATGCACAGAGAGCAAAAAGGTTATTGGGTTGTGGTCTGTGTAGACCACCAGAGGAACACTGGAATCAACATAAACTTCGAAATATTGCAATGCCCAGATGAGTGACAATGTCTCTTTTTCAATGACAGAATAATTTAACTGAAAAGAGTTAAATTTCTTTGAGTAAAAACTCACGGGACGTTCAACACCCTGGGTGTCACTCTGAAATAAAACAGCACCTGCACCTACATCACTTGCATCCACATGAAGTTGGAAAGGTTGATCCATGCATGGAGCTGCGAGAACAGGGGGTGAGCAGAGAACAGATTTAACATTATCAAATGCTTGCTGACAGGACAGTGACCAGATGTATTTCACTTTACCCTTGAGTAGGTCAGTCAAAGGAGCGACAAACGTAGAAAAGTTTTTACAAAAACTACGGTAGTAACCCACAAGACCGAGGAACTGCTGGAGCTCCTTTTTAGTGGTGGGCACTGGGTAGTGCTCAATGGCAGTCACTTTAGCCTGAAGTGGCCGCACATTCCCCTGCCCCACTACCTTGCCCAGGTATCTAACAGTGGCCTTAGCAAACTCACACTTTGCTAAATTCACAGTCAAGCGGGCATTACGCAGGTGGTCAAACAGCTGTTGAATGCGAACCAAATGCTCCTCCCATGTATTACTGTAAATCCCAACATCGTCAAGATACACAGCACATCCTTCCAGCCCAGACACAACCAGGTTCATCAGGCGCTGAAAGGTTGCTGGTGCGTTCCGCAACCCGAAACTCATCACTGAATAGGAGAAGAGACCAGAAGGAGTTATAAAGGCTGAAATTTCCCTTGCTCTCTTGGACAGAGGTACTTGCCAATAACCCTTCAATAAATCAAATGTACTAACGTACTGGGCTGAACCAACCTGATCAACACAATCCTCCATACGTGGCAGTGGATAAGCGTCTGGTTTGGTGATGCCATTAACCTTACGGTAGTCTGTACAAAATCTGAGACTCTTATCAGATTTGTCTACTAGTAGGCAAGGAGACGCCCAGCTAGAGGATGACGGTTCTGCGATACTATTGTCAAGCATATACCTTATCTCAGCGTCCATCACCTTACGCTTCTCCTCAGACACTCGATAGAAACGCTGACGGATTGGCTGCGCGTCACCCACATCAATGTCATGTTCCATTAAGTGTGTTCTGCTACGTGTATCACCAAACAAAGAAAGATGGCTATTAATGAGAGCAGACAGCTCAGCGCACCTCTCCTCAGACAGGTGACCAAACAGGGTCTCCAGATTACGCAGTGTCTCAGAGTTCTTCAACCGACCTTTCAACAAACTCTCATCAGGCGATATAACCCCGTCATCTTCCTGCAGAGAAAAATGTACACCATCAACTGTGGCAGTGACTAAAATAGGACTGACAGACTCTTTTGGTTCCTCACTGCTGGCTACAGAACCCTGTGACTCACGAGCGTAATAGGGTTTGAGAAGGTTTATATGGCAGAGCTGAGTTGATTTTCTACGCAAAGGTGTTGACAACAGATAGTTTTGACTTGAAGTCTGACGCAAAACTGTCAACGGCCCAGTGAACTTAGCTTTGAAGGGAGAGCTGCAAACTGGCAACAAAGCAAGAACCTGGTCACCAGGACTAAACTGGCGCTGCTCAGCTTTACGGTCGTAA
Source organism: Pagrus major (assembly GCF_040436345.1). Lineage (NCBI taxonomy): Eukaryota > Metazoa > Chordata > Actinopteri > Spariformes > Sparidae > Pagrus > Pagrus major. Next base: position 1,728,938 of record NC_133231.1, read on the forward strand.
AGACACTTCATTTTCACCTGTGAAGAAGCCAACTTCTCCCTAGCCATCTCCCCAGCTGCGTACAACCTGTGCCGGAAGCCATTAACATAATTAACCAAGTTCTGAGGAGGTACTGGTTTCTCCACGGCATCATGCAACAATGCGAGTGGCCCACGCACTGTATGGCCAAAAACCAGTTCATTCGGTCTAAATCCTGTGCTCTCCTGCACAACCTCTCTGGCCGCTAACAGTAGCCACGGTAGCCCCTCTTCCCAATCCTGGCTTAACTCAACACAATACACCCGCAACAGAGACTTGAGGGTCTGGTGGAACCTCTTCAAAGCTCCCTGACTCTGAGCGTGGTATGCAGATGCCTGGTTATGTCTAACCTGTAACTGCTTTAGAACTTGGGAAAATAAATGGGATGAAAAATTTGAGCCTTGGTCGCTCTGGATCACTTTTGGAATTCCAAAAATGGAAATAAACTGTGCCAGTGCTTTTACCACAGCCTTAGCAGTAATGGAACGCAATGGATACACAGCCGGATACCTGCTCTGCCACCAGGTCACTGTGAGAAACGGACAGAAGAGAGTTAGGAATAGACACGCTCTCCTCTGCCCCACACTGCTCAAATGCAGGTTCAGGCCCCAACTCTGCACGGCACATAGCCCGTGTCACTGCACAGGTAGTAAATACCCGAGGGAAGTGTTGAGCACTCTCATCTGGTTCTCCTGTAACTGAGGGTGAGGATGTCACTATTGGAGGTATGGGAGGTGGCGGACCTCCAGCCCACACACGGCTACCAGCCAGGTCATTTCCCACTATAACATCCACGCCTTCAATGGGTAGCGCAGGACGCACGCCCATGACAACCTCACCTTTAACCAAACCACAGTTTAACACCATCTTATGTAGTGGGACAGGCAACACATTCAAACCCATACCCCGCATCAACACATAGTCTCCTGTATTAGATTTTTCAGAAAAAGGTAATACAGAGCTCACTATGTATGAATTAAAAGATCCAGTGTCTCTCAGAATTTTTACTGGTACGGTGATGTCACTCCCCACAAGTGACACGCAGCCGTCAGACAAGAACGCAGAGAAATCAGACTCCTCCAAGCTGCATTTCACTCCAACTTGCAACTGTTGACAGGGAGAAACAGGATTGGTCAGGTCAACAGAACCAGCAAACAGTGCAGGCTTAAATTGCCCCCTACCACTGCCACGTTTAGTATTTGCTTTAGGACAATCAGCTTTCCAATGGCCCTTGCCCTTACAGTAGTGGCATATGTTTGAATCAAACTGCATCGGACCACATGTAGCACGTTCTGGCTTACCTGGGCGAGGACTAAATTCACCTGTAACAGGAAACTTACTGCTTCCCCCCCTGTACCCAACGTCACGAGAACAGAGCTCACGGTTTCCCTTGTGGGTAAGCACATACTCGTCTGCTAATGTAGCGGTCTCTGCAGCAGTCCTCACTTTTTGCTCAGTGATATAGACAGCAATATGGCTGGGAACAGAGGTCTTAAACTGTTCCAGAACAATCAAATCACACAAAGCGTCATAAGTGTCAACTTTCAAGGCAGCGCCCCACCGAGTGAAATGAGAAACCAGCTCCCTGGCAAACTCAACGTGTGTCTGTTTAGCCGATTTCTCCCATGTACAAAACTTCTGGCGATACGCCTCAGGCACTAACTCATAAGCCCTTAAGACTGCAGCCTTAACCGTGCCGTAGACCTTACTGTCAGCTACAGTGAGAGCAGAGTAGGCTTCCTGTGGTTTACCTGTTAGCACACACTGTAAAAGTAATGTGCGGTCAGCATCCGACCAGTTTCTACTCTCGCCTACCCGCTCAAAAAGTAGGAAAAAAGTATCTGGGTCTCGTTCACTAAATTGAGGAACCAAACGCAGATTACTGGCAACATCAAAAATTCGCTCAGGAGCAGGATGAACAGGCTGGCCTCCACCCACATGCTCCTCAGGCAACCTACGCGCCTGCGGCTCAAGCCTTTTAACCTCTACCTCCATCTTCAACTTCTCAACAGCCCACTTCTCTCTTTCCACTTGCAACAACATCAGTTCTCTGTTCTCGTCAAAAGAGAACCTAGCCTCTACAGAGTGTAGGAACTTGTGCCATCGCCTCTGCATTAAATTGGGGCCCTGTTTTTCTTGTTAACCCTTTTCATCTGGATGAAGAAGATTTACAGGAAGGAGGCGTCTTCCAGGCTGACCATCTTATCTCCTGGCAGAGAGGATAGTGTTCTCCTGGACCATAAAGACTTCAAATGAGGACAGTTTTAATTAATTTACAACCCAAAGCCTGTGGATGAACTTTCTCTCCCATTTCTGAACTCTCTTTCTCTATGACTTCTGATCCACAAACACTCACAGAGTGGACATCGGACACCTTCTGACGTGTTGTTCTATGCTGTTACTCTGTCTTCTGTAATTTACGACACATCTGGATGCTATCTGGTCACATTCCATTCAAATGGCCTCTGTATTCTTCCAGATTTCAGACCATTTCTAATTAACCATTAAGTCAGTATCTCACAATCTTATTTCTAACACATTAAGAAACAGTAAGAGAAGCTCATAAAACTGATCTTTCTCCCGTTTCTCTATGATTAAGATTGACTGAGATCAAATTTTAATGTTTAATCTGTACTGTGTTCGGTGGAACCACAGCACCTCCTGATGGTGAGTCCTGATACAGTTGGACGAGAAATATTCTGTTTAATATGTTCATGGTTATAACCAGTAAATGACTCTGATATGTCTTTGTTTTAACAAGTATTAAGCTGAATATGTATAATTAATGTTTAATCACGTCATAATCCTTTTCATGATAGACAAAGTACATCTATTGAGCCATGGTGAGAATCTGTGAGAAGGTGAAGCACTGTTTTGTAACGTTTAAATCTTGGAGACAAAAGCCGGTAAGCCCCGCCTAGACACGCCTCGATTTGCAAATAATAAAACGGAGAGATCACGTCTCTCAGTTCAGTTTTGTTGTTTTTCAGTTTTACAGTTTTTGTTTTTAGTTCAGTTTTAATTTTGTTTAAGTTTTTCTTTTGTAACTTATTTTGAAGCTCTTTACTTTACTTTGAAACACGCTCCAAGACAGCGATCTCATCAGAAGTGCTCATGCGTTGATTTTTCTCATTTTATATTTTTCGCAGTATTGATTAGCTTCTTTTATTAAGTTTGTACCAGAACGAAGTTCTGTTTTAATTTGTTTTATACCGTTAAGTATCGTAACCCGCTTTTGAAGAAGTGAACTTAATTTAGATTACCTTGCATTAACTAACAACGGAAGATCCGCCTGATCAACGTATCATCCTCAGTTATTTTATTCAAGAAGTTAAATCTAGTTTACAAAGTCAGAGCCTGAGAACCACTCGAAGAAACGAAGAAGAACATCTTTATCACAATCATCATCAAAACACTACAGCAAACTTGCTGTGTCCGAGACCGTGCAAGCGGTTTCCAACGAAAGACAGACTCTTTGACAAGCCCCCAGCGCTCGCTAGCGGTATCATCCCGCTGGGCATTGAGCCAAGATCTGCACCGGATCGGTACGGGACCAGCTGCCCTCTTCCTAAGACAACGGACCGAGGTGCCCAACCGACTGATACCGGACGAGCTGACCCTCGGCCATTGGACCGGGACTGACTGCTAGAGCCGCAAATCACCGGAGGGAATCCGCCGCCGCGGACCCCGCAACTCTGCTAAGAAAGTAGGCTCTCCATCACTCACAACAGCTGGATTCACACATGATACATGAGATGGTCTATGGCTCTGGTTCTGATCTTGTAGCTTAAGAGAAATTCGGTTAGGGTCTCGTTAGTATTAAAATTACTACCGTAATATTTAAATGCTTCAACCTAACTCATGATCTCACCATCAGCCTATATTCCACTAATAACCCATTACTTAGTTATTTCACTTTTCCTGTTACCTGTGGTTATTCATTTAATTTGCCATTTCATTTATCTAACCTGAATTATTTAGTCAATAAACATATTTAACCGTATGTCGTTGTCTGTGCAGGTTTGTTTTTAATGTGGAGAACCGATGGATATGTGTAGAATTCACTGCTTCAATATATGAGATTGAATAAATTGATCTGAAATTGATTAAAATTGATACAAGTTAAACTTGTCCAGTCGAATTTGATTAATTACCTCCGGATTATTCAAATAGACAAAATAACGGAGGTGGTGCCCCATTAACGAGTGTTTTATTATTAGTGTATCTCCTACAAGAGCCTGGCCCACCAACAGGTGAATCAGCGGCAGCAAACAATTTTTCAGTTACAATCCCAGTTTCCAACAAATGCGCTATTACCCCAGCCTTAATGCGCTCTTTCGACCTCTTATCGCCGACCTGCACATCATAATGCGCGGCGATTTTCAACAGCTGATCTCTAGAACAGCTGTTCAACAACTCCTCCGACGGACCTTTGACAAAGTCCTCCACACTGGCCATACCTCAACCAATAGACCACTTACAAGCCCAAAACACACAGAACCGACGCGAATATCTGAAGCTGCGAATACACCCCAGATCAGATGCGGACGCACACAGCCGCAAACTGCAGCCGGTAGCGTAAAAAACAATACTACAGCTGAGCTCACTGCCCTGACAGTCAAACGGCGTTAGCGAGGCCTGTCCCTCTAACTGCCTAACCAGTGAGGTGTCTGCTGTTAGATGCAGCATATTTATACAAATGTTTTGTATTAGGAGAATATATTGGAATGTTAGTTGCTGTTTGGGCCTTCCTGACTTGGAGGTTATTTGTTTAGGGGTACCAGAATATTGACATGATGGTGCTGCTGTCAAGTTAATATATACCAGGTTTTAGATCAGCAGAGGCATGGAGACCCTAGGTCAGAGGTCGAGAGCAATATGTGGAGGCACATAAACTGAGGGGCCTCTCCTATTTTTCTGTCCCTCTCTTAACATGAACCATATGTTATAAACAGGTTTTTGACCAAAACAAGCTCGGTATATAAGGAGCTGTCTGCATATTGTCGTCAGAGTTTCATTATTCGGCTGGAGACTCTCCAAGTAACGTGTTACTTGTTTACGATACTGAACTTATTGTAATAAATTTGTTATACAACTAAGACAGTGTCGGCGGAGTTTTTCTTCAAACATCTTCGACTGCATCGCCACTGAAGATACGACACCAGAATCTAAATAAGCTCCCCTCCTAGTCTTCAGGTGCTTCTGCGGCGGGTTCCTTTAAACACCAAGCCCGATAGCCCGGGAAGGCAACCAAAAACTGGCGACCCCACACAGCGGCTACGGAGTGTCCCCGAGCAAATGCTACAAACCGCTCCACACCACATTAACAACCCCCCAAACGAATTCTACAGGGAAGACGCTCTTAGCCTAAACAGGGACAGAACACGGCAACTTAACACTGACGTGAATCAGCGGACAACTGAACTCAGCGCCACACAAACAATAACCAGCAAATAATGCAGCTTGGCTATTTAACTATATCCCCTCCAGCCAGCACAACGGCCCGTTTAAACAATACAGATGCCTACTTAAATACCAGGTAGTCTACTCACCACAAACGTCGCTCTCCCAAACAAACAAATTCACAACTGAGTTACCGCAGCTGCAACTACTACAAACCTCTGACGTCATGCGCAACACGTTTAACACAATTGGACGAATTGGACGAGCCCCCATGTGACACAGCCTGGCTCAGGACTATGACAACTAAAATGGGAGACAGACGAGGGATTGAAGAAATAACAATAATTTATTACGAAAAATAATGAATAAGAAAAACGTGACAACAAAAGCCAAAAACGCAGCCGTCTGCAACAGAGGAGGGAGCCCTCGGGAACTGAACAAGGAGTGCTTATCAAGGCCACAGAGCCACACTGGGCCCAGGTGTAGCTCATCAGGTCTGATGACCCACCACTCCAACAGGAAACCTGCAAAAGGGAACAGAGCCAGCAAGAGGGAAAGACTCCTAGTGGAGTGGAGGGGTCGTCACATATAGCACACACTAAGCATCTGTTTTTTTATTAAAATGTAACATCAAGGGGTCACATATACTTCTCTTCTCTCTTCAGATGCACTTTTAAAATATTGAATACATCATGCAGTTTCTGTGTGAGTGTATGCGATGCAAGGGGGCGCCAGCTAAAATCTTGCCTAGGGCACCAAATTGGTCTGGGCCGGCACTGACTGCAGCAGATCTTGTTTTGCTTCGCCCTGTAAAAGAGGCTTCTGACCCTCTTTTACAAAGACAATGGTGCTCAGCAGTGGTTTTGTTTTGGCTGGGTGTTTCTTCTTTCTTGCTCCAAGATGTCAGCAAGCTTTGTCAACACCTTGTCATGGCACCACCTATATCCCCCCTGGGTCAAAGCTGTTTTACAGCCTAATAATATAATCATGGTTCCTTTCGCTCCACATAACTTACACAGAGGGTCCTCCCTCATCCCCCACCTGTGCAAGTTAACTGGGGTTGAGAGGGTGTCATACACTGCTCTGGGTAAAATGGAAACGTGAAACGGCTCCAGCCGCCATAGTTTTGTCCATGCGATTGTCCTCTTATGAAGTTCCCACCTTGTCCAGGTAAATATTTATAAAATATTTAAAATTAAAAGGGAACAGTGAAGGACATAAATCCGAGCACTGACGATTACAACCAGCTGTTATCGCAAAACATATGCACAAATAATCACAGAAAACCGTTCTGTGCAATATAATAGAATTTATTAATGTTAGCAAAATTGATAAATAATCAATAATACTTCAATCAATAAAAATTGATTATTCAACTACAGCATCTACAAAACTAAAACAATAAGACAACTCAAGCAACAAACAAACAACCAAGTATCTGGCATGTGTGTGTGTGTCAGTGTGAGTGAGTGAGAGAGAGAGGAAGAGCCAAGATGGGGGATGTGATCTCGTGGAAGATGGCATCACTAGAGTGTTCAAGATGGCAGATGTGGGCATGGGTCAGTGACCGTGCAAGAACTCTGAGGTTCTGAATTTGGTGTATGTGCTACTGCAACACACATGTCTCAGTGAACAACGGCTTGGAGACAAAGTTAACTTGTGTGCATGGGTGCGTGAAGGTGACATGTCAGGTGTGTGTGTGTGTGTACACGCAGGGGTGGACTGGGACAAAAATTCAGCTCTGGCATTTTCTGTCCAGACCAGCCCACTACATTATCAGCGACACCACGTAGAAGTCCACAAATCTCGTGGCGTCCTTTCTCACACATACTACAAAGGAGAGTCATATTCCTTGATAGCAGTTAACAAATAAAGCACGTAGCTATGAACTCAAGGACTAAAACTGACAGCTATAGCAATCAACCAATCAATCTTTGTTCATTAAAGTATCAAATCACAACAGAAGTTATGTTATGACCAGGGGTGGGACGAGACTAACGGGAAGAACCCAAAACCAGAGACGGGGTGGAGTTTTTCTCACATCATTACTTACATTTGCACAACAGTTGGTGCATTTCTCAAAACAATTAGTACAAACTGCAAAACCGTGTTGATGACCTGCAAAAGCATGTCACATGCTCAAAATAGAGGTCATTCCTCAAAACCAAGTATTCCTATCAATGAAAATGTGTGTGTCATAAAAAAAAGTCCTGACACCATCATTTATGAACAAGATAGTCAAATGGCTTTGTCGTGTTTTCATTAGGACACTTTACTAGTGTTTCCCAATGCAAAACAGCCAGATCTTTGTGACCTGAAAATGCTCAAGACTATACACTAACACTATACACAGCCATTTGAAAACTACAGTAAAAGTAACACATTTACACACAAATTATACCTATTAAATAGTTATCACCTCAGTAAACAATAAATGAATTGAAAGATTACAATAAATTCAATGGTAAATATTGCAAACTAAACTTATTATTTCCTACAGGTTTACTTGTGTTTTGCATCTCTGTTTACAGCTCATCAGGCCACGTGAATGTTCACTGTTGCTATGGCAACAAGAGACCGCTGACGTTAGCATCTGTTAGCTAGCTTAGCTAATTTATCTGAACAATAATAACCCATAATATCACAATTCCGCGTATTTGAACAAAATCAACCACAGCTACCAACAGTCACAGCCCTTTAACTCTGGGCTGATGTGCTGCCACATGTTAGATTGTCAAAGTTAGAAAATAACGGCTTCAGTCCCTGAGGAGCTGCGTTAGCATTAGCGGCAGCTGCGTTAGCATTAGCGGCAGCTGTTCATCAGTATGCAGTTAGTGAGGTCGCATCACATTCAATGTAAAAACGTCTTTTACTTTGTTTTGGACGTGTCTCAAACTTTTAGCCGAGCCAGCCCCAGGCTGACGGTACTGACCCTGTCTGCCTCCACTCGCTCATCATCGTCAGGTCCTCCTCCCTCGTCTCCCGGCACAGCAGCACCTGTGGCTGCTGGCGGGTCGGTGTCACTGGTCCCGGCACCAAAAATCTCCGTCAACTTCGCACATTTAGCAGCCTCCACCTCCAGAGACTTCAACTGTTTAATCGCTGTTTCTCAGCTGTTTCTTCCTCTTATCCATTTCAAGTAGCGGACACAGTTTGGAAGACGCTCACTACCACCACTCACTAACGTTACTACTGTCCCAGCAGCAGCCCGTCCCGCCCATCGAGGTCCGCGCCACCCTGGTTCGTGTAGTGATTGACAGCACTGTCAGCCCATGATTGATTGACAATGACAAACAATAGACCAATTATATGTGTCGATGCTGGGAACACGCTGATAGCCCTCTGTAGCCAATGGGAGGGAATTTAGAGATTAAGAAAAAACTAAAAAAAAACAAAAAAAAAGCGGACCGGACCGGACCGGCCCACATTGGGTCAACGGCCCACCGGGACGATGCCCGGTATGCCAGATGGCCAGTCCACCCCTGTGTACACGTGGGTTAGTAGAGAAAGAGAGAAGGATAAAAAGCTGATGTTCGGAGCGCAGCAAGGAGGAAACGACCCCGGAGAGACGCAATACTTGCCTTTCTATTACTCAGCGGCAGGATAACGAACTCAGGCTCAAATCACCTTCTACTGGTCATTGTTCCCTGATAGAAATGCGCCTTCTTGTGCAATCATACAGCAGCAAAGCTAACACAACTCAAATCAGCTTGTGATGAGCACAAAGAAAAGCAAACATCAAGCACAATGTTTTATAGTGTAAAACAACAGCAAATTGGACTCTGCGATGCACAAACTCACAAATAAATGTAGCTTCAAAGCATACAAATACATGCTATGAACATCTAGCATTTGCCCAGACAAAAATTAAAGGGGAATTGCCGTTTTTTACAACCTGGACCTTATTTCTAGCATAAAATACGATCATTTACTCACCCAGATAACTTTGGTGTCATTTGGAGTCGTTCGGACGAAATTAGATCCAGTGGAGCACCGCATATATCCATATAATACGAGTGATTGGGGCACCGAAGTGCAGCCTCTATATAACGCATTATCTGCCGCGAAACTAGTTCATTTCACCAATATTTTCTTATGATACGCTAGTGCTATTCCCCTCTGAGTCCGGGGTTGCCTGTTATCAACATCCGGGGTCTGTAGGTTGACCTACTAACCTCTGACCTGGATGATGTCATCTCTGAGCGCCGCGCACCCGTGACAGCCGGCTTGTTTACCTGTAGTTTGCTACTGCTAGTTTTTTGCAACATGGCTGAATATTTTTCCGATTCTGAGGTGGTGGACGATGATTTTGTTTATGATGGACGTCCTTACCATTTTGAGCCAGAGTACACGGATGAGGAGCTCGTTGAAAGGAGGATGCGGAGGCAGAGAGAGGAACAGCTGGCCAAAGAACAACAAACGGCAACAACCTACAGACCCCGGATGTTGATAACAGGCAACCCCGGACTCAGAGGGGAATAGCACTAGCGTATCATAACAAAATATTGGTGATATGAACTAGTTTCGCGGCAGATAATGCGTTATATAGAGGCTGCGCTTCGGTGCCCCAATCACTCGCATTATATGGATATACGTGGCGCTCCACTGGATCTAATTTCGTCCGAACGACTCCAAATGACACCAAAGTTATCTGGGTGAGTAAATGATAGTATTTTATGCTAGAAATAAGGTCCAGGTTGTAGAAAACGGCAATTCCCCTTTAAGCCTCACTGACCGCACTAGTGGTGATTAGTGTGTTCATCCACCTCGTTGATCCAGCACGTTCCTCAGCATGGATGAAGCAGCATCCTGCTAGTGGGCTGACGGTGGCTGTTCTCTGTGTTGGAAAAATTATACGTCATAACGCCTAACGCGGCGCCTGATCATGTAGTCATTAGTCTGTCTTTACAGGCGGACATTAGTTGCAAATAGCAACTAGTGTAGTGTAGTATAGTATAGTATATTATATTATAGTATGGTGTAGTGTAGGATAGTATAGTAAAGAAACGTAGTGTTAGTGACATTGAAGTCAAGCAACCTCAATGTACTTTAGTCTAAGCTAGCTTTCTACTTCATTGCATATGCACTTCAAAAATCAAAATGGTGTTGTTAATTTGTGAAAAATGATCTTGCTGAACAAAACGTAGTATCATACACTTGTGTTTGCCACAGAGCTTCAACAGGGCAATGCCGACTTCCGGGTTTGTCTACAAAAATACTTCCTGCAGCATTCTATAGCAGGTTCCTAGGTCTAGTGTAGTCCTCCACCTCAACCCAGCATTCTTGCCTAATCTTCTGTTTGAGTTTCACCTGTCCCAGTCGATCAAGATTCATTCAATCTCCTCTTCTGAAGGAAACCAGGCCACCAGCCCCAGTCCATCCCTTCACACACAGGCTGTCAAGAAGACTGATCAGCTATTTATCTGCTTCTGTGTTACCCCTGATGTCAATCATCTCTTGCAAATGCTTGATATTCTCCTGCATGTGGACCCAAAAAGAATCCTAACCCTGTTGTCTTCAGAGGTAGAGTCTGAAAATCTGAAACCATCAACAGAAATGTGTTAAGGGTCAAGAGGTCAACTGTACATTATGATATCATGTCTTTCTTAGCATGCGTACTTGTCACATTATATTGTGTTAAGTGCAGCCACTTACCAGGTGTATTCTTCTGTCAGTGACTATTTCTAATCAGGATGAACCAGGCTGTGCATAATGCTCTTTGAAGCTCTTTGCGCTCATATTCTAAACAGATACTTAACTTAGTAACATTTGTTTTCAGTGAACGAGGAAGAAAAATTAGTTATCTGTACATGAACACCACTCCCAACCAAAGTTACTTGAATACCTGAAGAAAAAATGTATTCTGCTTATAAGAACTTACAACACTGTATTCCCTTAAAGGGTTCTTGAATTGAAACAGAGTGCTTCCAAGCACACAGTTCTGCAGTTTAATTCTCCTACAGTCTATTAGTGTCTATTTAAGCAGTTTTCTAACTTTCTTGGCATAAGGATTGTTATGTGAAAAATCAGTCAGGCATTTTGTGAGAGTCATATGTCAACAAAAAATCGTGGTCGTCCTACAGTTCTACAAGACACCTGGCCTTGTGTCATGGGACATAAATGACAAACTATAAAAACTGCTGGTCGGTTTAAAATGTTTGTCCAGCAGTGGCAGAAATTAAGTCCTTCACAGGGTGTCGTGTAGCTCCCTAGTTCGAAAGTTGAAATTTCTTACTCTGACACTGACTCATAAGTTTGTCCCATTCTTTCACTTTTGCTTTTACAGGATTGTTGTTAGCATTTTTCCTGTCAGACAGTACAAAGGGTATGTTCTTGTATGGAGGCTCATCACTGTCAGTATTACAGAGAAAACACTAAATAATTTGAATGAGGAATCAGTCAGTCAACATTACATACACACACAAACGTACAATGAGCAGTGGGATCTCTTTTTATTTCTGTCTCTCAAAATTACTTGCTCAGCTTTTGCAGTTTGTATCGTTTGCATGCAAACTCCAATTGCATAAGACAAGAGAGGAATCAGTTTGATTTGACCTGCTTAACAGCGACATTTCAGTGTTTCTCTTGAGTCTACAGAAATGTCTATGAAATAGTAGTTTCACAAATAGAAAACTCTTAGTGATCTAAAGGCTAATCTTTTTTAGTCTATCACCCACTATCCTTCAGAACTATGTTCATAATTTGTAAGTCCACACTTCTCAATAGTCCATTGCCAATATTCAGTGCCAATGCAGGAAATAGTTTGCCCTTTATGTAACAATGCATTAAGTGTAAGGCAGTGTAAATAACTGGTTATTCATATGTAGCACTTTCTGTACCCTTTCCTAAAGGTAGCATCCTAAATTTGTGAACTTAATTCCCTAATTTGAGTTAGCTAAACCCCTTTAACCATAGCCTTTTCAACTGGGTAATACTGCCCTTTAATTTCAGTTTTACTGTGGTTATATGCACTTAAAGGTGCACTATGTAGTTTTGGGTAGTACATTTTAATCAGAAGAGAAAGATCTTCATTGACTGATTTTTTTTTTTTTTATGCCTATACAAATTAAATAAACCCTCTTTGTTTTCATGACTGAATAAACAAACTAACCTTAAAGGACAACTCAATTTCATACTTTTTACTTTGCTTATATTTGGCGGACCCTGCCCTGTTTTGAGCTTTGAACAGTGCCTCAAAGAACAGCTTGTTTAAAATTCTGAGTTTTTATTTCTTGTTTAAAACTACATAGAGCCCCTTTAATAAGACAGTAAATAAGAGTATCCTGGCCCCTTAAAGTGAAACTCTCACCAAAATGCAACCTAGGCTTTTTTTGTGAATGTGTTTGAGTCAAACCTTCGTGTAAAAGCATAATTACAACGAAAAAACCACTTTTAAGATTCACCGTAGTTTCATTTCCGGGTCAAACTCATTTTCAATGGTGTGCAGGGGCAACTTTACGGTAGCATTAAAATCGCTATTTTTAAAACACTAAGAAGACTCGACACAACATGAAACTTTGCTCGTAGCATCACCAGGGTCTCTACACATGAACACGAGCATTGAGAACATCGTTTGTGTACACAAAGTTTGCTAAAAAAAAGGTTTTTGAACAACTCACGTTAGCAGTAGCTTGCTCCGCTCGTTGCCGTACTGCCAGTCGTGAAGAGTCGATCCCTGATCCCCGGTGTAACATGGAGCTTTTTCCTCCATGTTACGCCGCACTCAGGGATCGACGCATCTCGACTGGCAGGACGGCTACTGCTACTGCTAACGTGAGTCACCACAGCCGCCCGGCCCAGTGGCACCAGCAGCACTTTATATCACCAGGCCTAAGCGGCAAGTAGGATCAGGTGTGGACCTCCACACGCAGGCAAGTAGGAGGGGGAGAAAGAGTGCGTCACCTGAGTAAAAGCACAACACGAAAACCCAACATGCCCACAACTCTAGGGCTGTAACATCAAAAAAGTAAATTGTAAATTGTAATTTTACAATTGGATAATTGTAAAATTTTACAATTATCCAAATAGTGTTTCTAAGTTCTAAGTTTTTGCTTTAGAGATTACCTTTTTTTGTTTGTGGGAGATTTATTTTCTATCAAATTCTTATTTTTATTTGATACTGAATGTGTTTTATTTGATTCTTATAAGCTAAAAGCTACATCTTTATTTATCAATATGGTAACACCTCTTGCCTTAGCCTGGAAAGTAGTATGAAAGAGCTGTCCCACCCACCCACATTTAAAGCATGTATGATCTGATTTTCGCAGGTGAGTTTCCTGCCGTCAAGTGTTTTAAATGTAGTAGGGCTTTCTTCCTCTTAACCAGATGATTTAGGCCCCTTGACATTTCAACTGACCAGATTAAGATTACTTTTCAAACTTCTTCTGTAAACAGTTTGTTATGTATAGGCATTTGTACATCAGACAAGCAATAGAGTGCAACATAGGTTAAGAGCAAATAGTTAGGTATGTCCAATAAAAAGCCATTTGACTACAAGTGACAGCAGAGAAAAAAGAACCCTTCCCAGCCCCAAGGTGATGCCAGCTGTTAGAACGAACAACACACCTTCCCTAACCAGCTTTTTTCCTCTTTGCTATTTCTATCTAAGTAAACCTATATTCTGCCCTCATGATTGACATGAGTTCCCCCTCCTGAACAGAGGATTAAATGTGAACAGAAACAAATAAGTATATGTGCAATTAAAACAGTAAATAACAGCAGCATTCATTAGTAATAATATGTAGTAGTAATAACTATGGTCAATCAAACCATCCAAACTTTAAGCAACCTGTAGTTTGTAAACACTGAACACCAATAGGTTAGTTATGATGAGTCGTTAAAAGCCTGAATGAACTTTTCCTCTCTTGTACAGAGAAAACATCATGATCCTGTATTCCTTCCACTGGTTTAAAACATCTGGAGAAAACTCCTCATAGACCCTGAATGCGTGTTCCTGATACCTCAGGGTACCTCTCTCGGATCAGTAGCTCCTTGCATGGTAAGCAGTGAAAACAGAGCAGGACAGGCCGTGGTCTGCCCCTGGGACCAGACTAGGGTGCGCCCAGCTCTGGGGCAGAAGAGAGCCTATTTTAGTAACTTGGAGAAAAACTTGGTTGGCTGGGGACCTTCCATCCCCTCAGGAAGCCAATCAGCCAGATGTTACTCCTCCTGCTCCTACCATTCAGGTCAGTTAGCTTAGCCTGCAGCTTTTGTGTACTATAGGTTGTCTACCTGTAGCAAATCGCAGGAGGCCTCAATCTTTCCAACTGCTGGTTAAGAGTCTGCATTTTCCTCTAAAGACGTCAGTCTGTTGTGGTGACCGGTGACAGTTGCCCGGAGCCTGTCCATCCTCTCATTCAGTTCCTTAAGTTATGTTTCGAACTCGGAGAGCAGCGCTGTCCTGTGGTCCGCAAGTAGCATTTTTAAATCAGCTTTGCTAACAGGTGTGTTGGTTTCTGCTTTCTCGCTCAGTTTGACATAACAGGTAGTTGAAACTACTATAAACCTAATAAAGAAGATCGCTGGCGGCTGACAGGTAGTTAGATACAAGAGGGGTGTATTTTAAAGACGAATACAGCGGGAGCTGGAGGTTAACACGTCTCAACTCCATGTGCACTCCACTGGAAGTTGACCTAGTATTTTTTAAACAGATGCCTCGGGGCACATGTCGGATTTTCTGACCGTGCTGGGGACCATGAACTGAACGAGGCCCACGCTGAGCGTGACTTCTGCCTCACAACAATTACTAATCACTAAAAGCGGAATTTAAATGATGAAAAAGTAGCCATGTGCCATAATATATGTAGATCATTCAGGATGCCATACACTGAGATGCATCGAGAATAGTTTAGCATTTGAATCATTGACAGCTGAATCGTAATAGATAGATAGATATACTTTATTGATCCCAAGCTGGGAAATTAAGGTGTAGCAGCAGCATTACACACAGAGACGAATGACAACACAGTGAAATAAAAAGAACAACCTAGACATATTAACATAGCAATATAAAATGTAAAATAAAAAGAACAACCTAGACATATTAACATAGCAATATAAAATGTAATATAAAAAATGTATATAGCAGTGTTGATGTATACATAAGCAGTATTAATTGTAGTGCAAAATAAAATATAAGGTGCAGTGAACAGATAAGGTGCAGTGAACAGATGAGGTGCAGTGAACAGATGAGGTGCAGAACAGTGTAAAAACATATAAAGTACGTAGAGACTGTATGTTATGACCAGAGTTTTAGCTGCTATTATACAGTGTGATGGCATGTGGCAGGAAAGATTTCCTGTATCTGTCCCTTCGACAGCGGAGCTGAAGCAGCCTGTGAGAGAAGGTACTCCGCTGTCTGTCTACTGTGTGATGGAGAGGGTGCTGATCATTGTCCATGATGAATAAAAGTTTCTTCAGCGTTCTCCTCTCCACCACGGTCTCAAAAGAGTCCAACCTGAGACCGAGTACAGAGCCAGCCTTCTTGATGATTTTATCAAGTCTGTTAGTGTCGCTGGCTCTGATGCTGCTGCCCCAACACACAGCAGCAAAGAAAATTGCGCTGGCAACAACAGACTGGTAGAAGATCTCCAACATCTTGCTGCACACGTTGAAGGCTCTCAGCTTCCTCAGGAAATAGAGTCTGCTCATCCCCTTCTTGTACACAGCCTCGGTATTAGTTTTCCAGTCCAGTCTGTTGTCGATCACCACTCCCAGGTACTTGTAGTCGTCCACCTCTTCCACCACCTCCCCCCTGATCCATAGTGGCTGTAAAGGCATCTTCTTCCTCCTGAAGTCAATCACCATCTCTCTGGTCTTGTTGACATTCAGCCTCAGGTGATTCTGTTCGGACCACTCAACAAAGTTGTCTACCAGTGTCCTGAAAACGTCAGAAAACTTCTGCAGGTAACACGACTCAGAGTTGTACTGAAAGTCAGTGGTGTATAAGGTGAAGAGGAAGGGAGAAAGCACAGTTCCCTGTGGAGCTCCTATATCACTGACCACCACATCAGACAGTACACTGCCCAGATGGACAGACTGTGGCCTGCCTGTCAAGTAGTCAGTAATCCAGGAGATCCATGCGTCATCAACACCCATCACCTGCAGCTTCTCACCCAGTAGCAGGGGTTGAATGGTGTTGAAAGCACTGGAGAAATCGAAGAATGTGATCCTCACAGTGCCTCCTCCACCATTCAGATGCATATGGGCTCGTTGCAGCAGGTAGATGACAGCATCATCGACTCCTAAATGGGGCTGGTAGGCAAATTGCAAAGGGTTCAGATACGTCCTCACCTGTGGCCTCAGCTGGGCTAAGACCAGTCTCTCCAGGACCTTCATCACATGAGATGTGAGGGCGACTGGTCTGTAGTCTGCTGGGTCGGATGGTCTCAACTTCTTGGGGACTGGAACCAAGCAGGATGTCTTCCACAGCATTGGGACTTTCTCCAGACTCAGGCTCAGGTTGTACAGATGTCCCAGTACAGGAGACAGCTGGCTGGCACAGGTCTTCAGGATCCTGGGTGTAATGCCATCAGGGCCTGCAGCCTTTCGCTGACGTAGTCTTATGTAGTAAGAGTCGTAGTCAGATGTCTTCAGTGGAGGAGGAGGAGGATGTGGGGGAGAGGGGGGGGGGGGGGGGCAGATGGAGAGGTGCTGTAATCAAATCGAATCTTGAGGCCAGTGAAGATTCGCACCGCTAATATGCAGGTTTTTTAAATGCGGGTAAACCAGCTAAAAATAGGCACTTGAGAGAAGAGGAGCTCGTACTGCCAGTAGATGAGTTTTTCTGCCTTTTATTTTCTCTTGTGTCTCATTTGATGTCACAAATGCACCGAAAAACAGGGAAGAGCAGGAAGCAGAGTGGAGGCCAGTCTTACTGTTACAGTGGTTACTTTTGTGCATAATTTACTTCAGTCTCTATTTTAAACTCAACGTCAACTGAATGATGCCTGAGGGATGCTTGAAGGGAGATGGATAGAAAACTATAAACGTTCCAGCATCCTTAACATCAGCAAGCATCATAGCAATTTGCCAGCAAAGGGGCAAAAATGTCCAACCCATGATTCCATCACTGCCGATCAGAGCTGGAGCCAATAAACACCCTTAACTACTGCACCCTTTTAATCTGTGAATGAATGGCGGTTGTACGCTTTCCCACTGAAGATAAATGCCAGATGTTAGTGGATGTTAGTGGATAATTGTCCAGTGTTAAAGAGGTAAAAAGGAGACTTACCTTGGGTAGCCTAGCAGAGCAGAGACATTTGTTAGGTGCTGAGAACACCAGTGAAGGCACTGGTCTGATGGCGACGGCAGAAACCCTTTGGAGGCCGTTAGCAAAGGCGAAGGCCAGAACCCTCTTGAGGCCGTTGGCAAATGCGAAGGCCGGAACCCTCTGGAAGCTGGCGGCGAAGGCCGGAACCCTCTGGAAGCTGGCGGCAAAGATTGGGACCCTCTCGGGGCCAGCGGCGAAGGCTGGGACCCTCCAGAGGATGACCAGGAGGCGGGGAAACACCAGTGGGTGTCAGCCAGACCGCCGACAGAGAAACACGGGGGTTGGTCGACCGAGATGCCGACAGAGAAACACCGGGGTTGGTTGGTCGAGACGCTGACAGAGACAGTCTGGGGCTGGTCGGTCGAGACCCCGACGGAGAAGCACCGGCTGGAGAACTACAGGGAGGACAAACACAGAGGTTGGTTGGCCGGACCGCTGACTGGGAACTACTGCCAGGTGTCAGCCGGACAGCCAACGGAGAACCACTGGCAGATGTCAGCCAGGCCACCTTTACTGGAGCTGGGGCAATGGGCAGCAGAATAGCTGGGCTGAGGCATGGGCTTGGGCTGGTAGCTGGGCTGGGGCTGTCTGGGAGCTACTGCCATTTAAGTTCTCCACTAAAGCCCTTTCGAACTCTTCCACCTCTGAAATGAGTTCCGCGGCACCCGGAGCCTCCTGCAACCAGGGCCTAAAGAACAGCTTTCCATTGAAAGCATTTACAGCCTCTAGCATATCCATCACACCCACCCTGCCATTGAAAACAACCCCCAAATCTTCCCACAAGTCCAAAAACTGTGCGTACTTGTCTGCTGGGTCCATACTTTTGGTCGGTTCGTTCTGTTATATTATGGCAAAAAAGGTGAGGACCTAAATGCAGACACACGGGAGGCAGAAATAGGGGAACAAAAGTGAGCTTTTAATAAAACAAAGTTGAATGATACAAACAAGTAAAACCAGGAAAACCAAAAACAAGTCACGGTGGACCAGAGACAAAGTATCAACAAAAGTGCTTAAACAAAGTAAAAACTAAATCAAAGTACAAATCAATGAAAATACAAGGAACAAAAAAACAGAAACATACCACACTCACAGACACTGGTGGAGACACCGCAAGGAAATGCAGGGTGGCATCACGGGGGAAGGAAGAACGAACAAACAAAGACTATATACACAGACACACTAACGAGGGGATGAGGAACAGGTAGAGTGAGGCGGGAAAAGGACAGGTGAGGGAAGGAACGGAAAATCACTGGAAGGAGGGAAAAACACATAGAGGAGCTACTGAAAAGCAAGACAAGACACATGAGGGAACGATATCAAAATAAAACAGGAAGTAAGACAACAAGAAACTGAGATCATAACATAGTGTCTTTTTAGAATTTCTCAACCCATTTCAATGAGTTGTTTTTATATTTTTCTTGATTAATTGTTGTAGAGACATCCCTATTTAATATGATTTAATGTTACAAAATGTCCAGGAAGTTTGATGAAATGCTTGGACTAGAAGTGTGGGTGAAGACAGTATGTGTCAGTGAAATAGTAGTAGTACCGCTGCTGCGCTCCGTTAACGTAACATCGCAACGTCTTGCGCAGGCATAAAAAGTTAACATTTATTATTTTTATACTGTCCTATATACAAGTACATACCTGAATTCACCTACAGATCAATAAAGGTGTATCTTATCTTATAGTATCTTATAATTGTCTTTATCTGTAGTTATCTGTCCTTGAGTTCATCTGTATCCTCACTGCTAATAAAATATAGAAAGCAGACTGACTGCCAGTGGCAAATACAGACTCTATTTGTTCTGTATTTGCCATTTTTTAAAATGCATTTATTTATTCTCAATGATGGGCTGTTATTAGTAGTTACAAATGCAGTATAATTTTCACAATGTAAAAAACTCTGCACATTTAATGTTAATTAGATTGAATAATATAGGGAGTAAGGGACATCTCCACTATATAACCAAAGAAAGTAAGCCAAATTCATTATCATCAGATGTGGGTTTTTAACATCCTTCTGCCAAAAGTATTTTGCACCACGTAAGTAAGCTAATTTGGTCAGCCTATGATGCCGATACACACTCCTCTTGAGGGTTTAGCGGTGATTACAGCCTATCAAGACTCTATTTAACTGGAGACAAAACTTTATGTACTTCACATAGCTTCATAATAAACCCTTGAACATAAAAACAACTCACTGAAATCAATTGAGAAATGTAAATGTAGGAACACATGTCCATCGCCTCTGCATTGCATTGAGGCCCTGTTTATTCTTGTTAACTCTTTCCATCTGCAAAAAGACTATTCACAGGAAAAGGCGCCTTTCAGTCTGCCACCTTATCACCTGGCAGAGAGGACAGTGATTTTCTTTGACCATAAAGCCTTCAGATAAAGACCCTCTTTAATTAATTTACAACCTATACTCCTATTTGGAGTTTCTTCCCCCTCAAAACAGGCAAACTTCTCACTCAGGTCAACCTGAGGCCAGCATGGAGACATCTACTCTCTCCACATCAGGAGGGACAGGAACTATTTTGTGAGAAGGAAGTGTTAATTTCAAATGTCTTTGCAATTGCAAATTAGGTAACGACGTCTGATGTCTCTCTCTCTCTCTCACCCTCTCTGTCTCTCTGACTTCTGATCCACAAACACACTCTCCAGAGTGAAAGGACACCAGACACCTTCTGACTTGTTGTTCTATGCTCTTACTCTGTCTTTTGTTATTTACGACACATCTAGTCTCACTGTCTGTGGGACATTCTACTCAAATGGCCTCTGTATTCTTCCAAATTTCAGACCAGTTCTAATTAACCATTAAACCAGGATTTAATCTTTTTAATGTTAACATATTTGGAATCAGTGAAAGAAGGTCATATAAATGACTTTTCCCAGGTCTTTCTAAGATGAAGTTTTGCTGAGAAATCAATTTTTGTGTTTAATGTGCCTGTGTTCGGTGGAGCCACAGCACCTCCTGACGGTGAGTACTGGTACAGTTGGAAGAGCTGTTTAAGAAATATTCTGTTTAATATGTTTATTGCTATCACCAGTAAATGTCTCTGATATGTTTTGTTTTTAACAAATATTAAGCTAGAACTAGGAGAAATATGTATAAGTGATCAATTCTACCAGTTCTACGGTATATTCAAGTGTGTTTTTACTTTTTGATCCAGTTTTAATTCCTTTTTAAATGTTCAGTGATTTTAATCATGTCATGTTATTTCATTGTTAGACAAAGTCCACATATTTTGCCATGGTGAAATTGTGTAAAAGCTGAAACACGATCTTGAAACATTAAAAACGATAGTTTAGTTTAATTAAGTCCGCGAGTTTAGGCTTATAATATCATTTAACAAAAAGGCAGACACCACTCGCGCTCACTCTCTTACTCTTGCTTTTCTTCTTTGAAACTTTCTTATTCTTGTAACGCTCTTATTGTTTTTCTGTTAATTTTTAAACACTTTACTCTTTACTTTGCGACACGCTCCAAGACAGCGATCTCCGCAGAATCAACTACGTGTTGATCTTTTTTTCATTTTATAATCTGCGGTAGTCTATTGATGCACATTCTCTAAGTGCTTTCATTTTTAATTATTTTAAAAATATCGTTAAGTATCACGACCTTATTCAGTGGAAGTGAATTCAGTTTAAGTTATCTTGTCTTAAGTAACCACGGAAAATTTGCCTGGCCAGCGGTCATCCTTTAGTTATTTTATTCAAGTAATTGAATTAATTCACGAATCAGAGCTTAAAGAACCACCACTCTGCAACGAAGAAGAACATCTTTATTAAGACCATCATCAGTGATAAAGACTTGCAGTAACTGTTTGCCTCAACAATCCGTGCAAACGGGTTGCAATGACAGAAAGATTTTGTGCCAAGCTAAGGCCCATCCAGCCCCCATCGATCCCGAGCGGTGCCACTCCGCTGGGCAGCGGACCAAGGGTGCCATCAGCTGGGTGCTGGACGAACTGCACTCTTCATCCGACATCGGAACGAGGGCGTCACCCACTTTGAAATCGGACGAACAGCAGCTCCCCTCCGGCTATCGGACCGACACTGCGAGCCCGCAGTCAAGCTACGAATACCGGAGAAGAGACCCAAATTCGCAGACCTCCACTCTCCAAACAAAGTAGGACAAAGCTATCCCGCACACTACTGGTTGCACACATGAGATGGTTGGTGTCATTTTTAGCTTCTGGTTCTTAATTTTAGCTTAAGAGAAGTTTGATTAGGGTCTCCTTAATATTAAAAATTACTCTCGTAATATTTGATTAATTATCTCACCCGAATCACGACTTCACCATCATATATCTTCACATAGCCCCATTAATTTGATCATTATAGTCTCCACATTGGCTGTTAACTTTGTTGTTCATATAAATTGCCATTTTATTTATTCCATTTTATAGTAAATAAACCTATTTAACTGTATGTCATTGTATGTGCAGGTTTCTTTTTAATGTGGAGAACCGATGGATCTGTGTAGAATTAACTAATTCCTTTATGAGATTGAATAAATTGATCTGAAATTGATTATAATTGATACAAGTTAACCTTGTCCATTTGATTAATTTGATTAATTACCTCCGGATTATTCAAATAGATAAAACAACAGCGGTGGTGCCCCATTAACAAGAGTTTTATTAATCGCCAGTGATTAATAAATTACATTTATTATTAGTGTATCTCCTACATAAACGTTATAGTGCTTTTTGTTCATCATCACCGTTTACTTGTATCTGTTTACAGGCCAGTCCTGCCCTGTCAAATATGCTGCAATGAGTACATATTGTTGCAAAAAGCCGAAGCATTCAATATGTACATATGTCTATGCTTTTAACTACTGTATGTTTGCCAGAAATTGGTTTCAGGGACATCCATGCTCAGAATCTGCCTGAAAAGCACAGCGTATTACAAGTTGCTGGATGCTCACTCGACAGTTTTATAATCCATGAACTTCTGTATATACAGTATGAAGCCTGTGAAAGCACCCATTCAGCACTTCATGTTTACTTACAGCTGCTGTCATTTTGATTTTCAAAGATTCAATTTTTTAACTGTGTGTCGTATTCCTGCAAAACTTCATCGATCAATTTTCAAGAATCAGCCTTGATGTTTCATGTGGGAAACCCTGTCATTTAGTTTGAGAAATCAGGACTCGTTGCCAAGATATGTCCTTAATTATGAACCACTTTCATGAGTGAACCTGACTTGACAAGTCATCACATCTCAGTACTCGCTGAGCACATGTTCACTGCCAACATGATGCTATGTTCACCTGCAGGCTCCCAAACCTGACATCCCCGGTGTCCTCTCAAACCAATAATCACGACAGAATGTAAAAGTCCTTAGCTGTGTCAGCCCCACTGTGGGAGGTTGGATGTAGCAGGCAGGAGAACATTATCCTTTTACAGAAATGTATTGATTTATGGTGTTCATAATCTGCAGTGTCACAGAGGGGGGAGATGTGGCTCATTCCAGCTTTCTGAAACTTACACTTTAATGAAGTCATTTATCTCTGATCTAAGGCTCTCCTATCACGCCATACATCCATCCACACACACTCTCACGCACACACACAAGAGCAGCACCCTCTTGTCCTCTGAGTACACAGCAGGATGAGTCAGAACAACTGCAAAATGGAAGAGAGCGTAGATGCTCCCTGATACCTGCCATTAAAGTTACCTCATTCAAGTCATTTATTTGTAACAAGATGATGCAGCGTACTTGGTCACTGATTTGCTCCACATTTTGTCACAGCAGACTAAGCTCCCAACATGAAGATTTACAGATAGAACATATTTAAACTTGCTTACAGATAGCAGTAGATAGCACAAGTTTATGATTACACAAGCTATCTATTATCATCTGCCACTAGAGGCAATAAATCCAGCTCACACAGGGGGAGATTTAACTATGAAGTCAAACGTTCTTGTTCGAATGGGGCTGGGCAGGCACACAGCATGGATAGGGCACAGCAATTTATTTATCTAGGTTACCTAATCTTTTTACCATTTTCTTCATTACACACTTTGTGCTCTATCTGGTGCCCCAGGTACTCCCAGTCCAAAAAGCTTTTGTGCGATAAAGAAAATAATGAATTTGGTAAATCTTACTCACATATCTTGTAAACCGCTGGCACCCACTGTATCCTCCAAATCATGAATAATGCATGCTATTCTGAGCTCCCCATCTTGTTCGCATATGACCTATAGCCAAAATGATTATGCAGATTTAGGGAAATAAATAAATAATCAAATGTTATAAATGGTCACCCAGGGCATGGAAGACTACTGTGCATTTATCAGTCTGTGGGGGACAGAATGAAGGCAGTGCTTCCTCGTGTTATTTCGATTTTCTTTTCTTTAGTTGAAGTGATTGGTCTGAATTAACACGCTAATGTGGTGGCTGTTGTTTGCACAGCCATTTAAAATGTAATTATTTTCAGCCTGGCGATGGCAGCTGAGGCCTGCAGCTCATGGATTAGCTTGCCTCAATAAAGCTTCAGACGCAGTCCTGCAGTTCCAGTCTGTGTCTGAGAGCAGAAAACACAAACACACACACTCTCTCTCTGTATATGCATGGCTTAGCATCTTAGAGTGCAATCACACCTACAGTTGGTTTTGTTTGTTTTGAATCATATATAATTGCATTCTTGTTAGATTCAAATTGCCCAAATGCAAGCACACCGGTCTTGTAAAGAAAGTCACATGACAAAAAAAAATGGCCAATTATTGGTTCAAATGACTTTGTAATTTGAAAAGGGTTGCTCATAGTGACAAATTACTAGCAAGTTGTGGTCAAAAAAGTTAACAGTTGGCTGATGAACATAGTGGCACATCTAGCAGGTGAAGAGCCAGAAAGGGGAAAAAAATAGGTGAATATTGGGCAGGTGTTTATCAAGTTGGCAGAAACATGATTCTAAATGAATGACAGGACATGTCTGCTGAATTTGTAATTAGACTACTAAATGAAGCAATAACGTGTCAAAGGTCTGTGCTCTTTAACTTCTGGAGTGTGTTTGCCATCAAGTTGCGAAGAATAATCCATTCCTGTATCTTTAAAGTTGCACATCTTTCTGCTTATTGTCATCATTTCATGACCTGCAGCTTTACTGTTTGTCTCACCGTTTTTTCTAGCCGGTAGATGTTTTCAATGAAAAAGTCCTGATACACTAAATCAGGGCTGCCTGAAGTGGGGCCTGCAAACCAGATTGGGCCAGCCATACAATTCACCTTGCCCCTCCATATGTTTCTAGTGATTTTTTAAAATTAATTAAACAATTACAATGAAAATTGGTCGATGCCATTTAATTGTTGTGAGGTAAAACTGTTCTTTAAATATGTAGTATCCATAATTCATCAATATAGGCTATTGAGGGAGACAGCTCTCCACTATACACGTGCACTAACCACTCACTGTTAAACATCAAATTGCAGACAGAAAACTTAGTATTGAGCTGGTAAACATAGTGAAGCATTAAGCAGTTAAAATAACCTGAATTTGTTCCCCCATTGTTGTTGGAGACCAAAACAATTGAAGAGTGAGTGAATTTTGGATACACTCTTCAGATGGACACAACAAAACAGGAAATGAATGCTGATGTTGCTCATGCCTTCCACACGCTCTGGGTGTCTAGTTTCATTTCAAGAGGTCCCCCAGAACCATCTTTAAACCATCTTGTTAACTTGTTTTTCTTTTCAATATAGACAAGCCTGCACATAGGGCATATAAGTTTGAAAAGAAATGGGAAAGTTTACGGAGGTTCATCTGGGTATTGAGCTTGCTCTACTGTTGCTGGACCACAAAGTAAAAATAGGCAGGACTTAGGAAGGGTCAATAACGTTTCACACATTTATCATATGGAATGTGTTGTTGATACCTATCTGTTTGTTGCTGTGATCTGTCAGTCTCTCTTTTTCTTTCTTTCGCTGGACTTGAAATTATGGTTGGGTGTCTGATGGGCGCTAGGTGAGCAACTTTGATATGTCATTTTGAATTAAAAGGTGACTGGTTTCAGCAACCCCAGCAAGGTCTAATCTTTAGACCAGTCAGTCTGCAGCCTTTTAAAATTGATTTTTATTGTAAATTGGATCATGCAGAGAATTATTGCAGCCACCTGATTAGTTCAGTCAGGACCACTTTGTCAAAATAATCTTTATTTACTTGCACAAGTTTCATTTGGCGGTATGGTACTGTTCTGGGACCCCCTGCTCTTCCACGCGCTTGCGTGGAAAGCCTGAGGCAGGAAGAGCACACCTTCCTGCCCTTCATGAGCCATCATGAACGGCATAAGCAGGGAGCGCAGCAGCAAAGAAAAACCCAGACAGAGCAAAGCAACCGACAAGATACAATGGTAATATTCATAACAGATGACAGGAGGCGCTGGGGTGGAGGTGGGTTGTTGCAAAGAGCCAGCAGAGGAAGCAGCAAGTGAGGTCGGGCTAGAGCAGTTTAAATAGTGCGCTCTGAATGCAATTTCCCAATAGGAAGCTGGCACGGGGAGTCAGCTGAGCCATCAGCTGATCTGCTCCGTGTTGACAGCTACGCTGTTGAAGCTGATTTAGCGCTTGACGTCGTGGCCTGCCAGAACTAACGCTACGCTTGATTTCAGTCAGGACCACTTTGTCAAAATAATCTTTATTTACTTGCACAAGTTTCATTTGGCGGTATGGTACTGTTCTGGGACCCCCTGCTCTTCCACGCGCTTGCGTGGAAAGCCTGAGGCAGGAAGAGCACACCTTCCTGCCCTTCATGAGCCATCATGAACGGCATAAGCAGGGAGCGCAGCAGCAAAGAAAAACCCCCAAAACAACCACACCGGCAAATCCCTGGACCCTCTTGCTACAAGAGAGGTCAGGAGGCTATCTGAGTTGAAATAGATGTACCCTATTAACTAAGAGATAAGCCAATCCGTTACCCTTCAGCTAGTTGAATAAGGAAGAGACAGACATATCCTATCATGCCTATATCTTTTATTATCCTGATGTGATTACAATAATTGGCTCATGGCTTTTTGAGCATCTAGAATGGCCCCATCTCCAGGACGCAGATAACGTTCATAAGCAGATGAGGACCATCTGCCCATGGCTTTTAGGGTGGACACAGGAACGACCATTGCTGCTGTTGTTGCTGCTCCTATGCGGAACGAATGAGCCGTGTAGCGTTCTGGAGGGAGACCGCAGAACTGGCAGAGGAGGCAGAGGCGAGAGGTGAACCAGGCTCGTGACAGGGGTTCCCCTCCCTCCGTGATGAACAGCGGCTCCTGTGGGCTGGCTGGAGCACGGCTTTTCAGATGGCGGACCATAGAAGACAATGGACAAAAATCAGAATTAGTTTGAGAAATTGGGACTGATATACCCTTTCTGTCTCTATCAGTTTTGGAATGTTTCAAGAAAACACAGAAGTAATGATTGTGGATTGTTACATTGCCTATGGTGAGGTCTTGAGAGGGATCAAAAGATCGTGAGCGTGTTGTGAATTCTCCGCACCTTAAAAACCCATAAAAGGCTGTGAGGAAGACTGTTTCTAGCAGTGAGTCAGTATATGGACCAAAGCACCCGTTCCTTAAGTGAGTGATTATTTTGTGCAAAAGTGGAGGAGTGAAGGGGAGACGGATGTCATTGCCTTGTGGTTTCTCTTTTTTAAAGCCATTTAGCAAGAGCTTAATGGATGGGTTCTCTAGCAGGCTGTTGGCGGATGGATCCAAGCAGCGCAGGTGAAACTGCACACCTGCGAGGAGGCCTTTGATGGAGGATGGCTGCAGTTTGCGGGACTCAAAACAGTGAACCAGAAAAGCACATACAGTGGGAATACTGATAGGAAGAATTGCAACAGAGAAAGTGGAACAAAATGTGGTGAAATAGAACCATGCAGAGTCATACGATTTTAATGTAGATTTCGCTAAGCCAGTACGCATATAGTGAGCAGCTGACAGCATGTATGACTGCAAGGAGGTGTCTAATCTAGCACCGTATGGCGGAAAGGAGGACACGGCAGGCTGGATGCCGCTGCTTCTGGACACAGACTGTGGAATTTCTGAAATTCAAAACGAGACAGAGCATCAGCGATCTTATTATCCAATCCTGGAATGTGAGCTGCTTGGATGATGAAGTTCCCCAGCACAGATGCCCAAGTAAGGCGTCTTATAAATCTGTTAATTAATGGTATGGAGGAACGCCCTTTGTTGATGATGTGAACAGCTGCTTCATTGTCACAAAAAAATATAATTTTCTTCCTTGACCAGTGTTTCCCCCAGAGAAGACAAGCTACTACGATTGGGTATATTTCCATTAGGGCAGAAGAAGAAGCACTGGCTGGTAGAGATGACAATTCTTTTGGCCATGCATCGGCAAACCACTGGTTATTAAAGAAACCCCCAAAACCCACGGAAGGAGCTGCGTCAGTGAATAATCTAATGGCCAAAGATGATTCGGTATAGTCATTATAGAAAAAAGAAATGCCGTTCCATTTTTTAAGCAGCGAAGACCAGAACCGGAGCTCTGATCTGCACCCTTCATCAAAGGTTACGGTGTCGTGTAGATTTTCGACTGTTTTTGAGAGGTCGAGAAGCCTGGATATGAATGAGCGGCCCTGAGGAATCACGCGCATGGCGAAATTGAGATGACCTAGCAGTGAGAGCAGATCTCTTTTTGAGATGGTTTTTGAAAACTGTTCCTTTATTATCTCCCTGATGCGATTTAATTTCTCGAGAGGCAGGGAAGCTTGCATGAGAATGCTGTCTAGTTTAATACCCAGAAATTCAATGGCTTGGAACGGACCTGAAGTTTTTCCTCGGATAAGGGGACTCCTAGATTTTTAAAAGTATCTTTAAGTGTGGTGATAGCATGATCCGGCTTGGCATGAAGGTAATCTACGAGCAGAAAATCATCTAACAGGTGAAGCACGAATGGCAGTTTACAATTATTTAGCAAGATCCAGCAAAGAGCTTCTGACAACGTGTCAAAGATTCTTGGACTGCTGCGACACCCGAAGGTAAGCCTAACTGCAAAATATATTTTTTCTCTCCATTTAACACCGAACAGATGCCATTGAGAAGGGTGTAAAGGCATAACTTTAAACGCGTCTGTGATGTCGGCCTTTGATAACCACGCACCTCTACCTGCTTGTTTGATGAGCTTAATGGCACCGTCGATTGAGGCATAATACAGAGAGAAAGGCAGTAGCGGAATGAGGCTGTTAACACTTTGAACACCACCCTGATGAGGAGCGGATAAATCGATGATGAGACACTTTTTGCCGGAATATTTCCTGGTAGCAACACCTATGGGGTTGATGCGTGATACGGGAAAAGGGGATTTATCCAGAGGTCCGATCATGAAACCTTTCCTGACTTCTTTCTCCAGTAAAGTGTCTACTATTTCAGGCTCTTTCAAGGCAGACTGCAGATTATTACATGTATGAGACACTTTAGGCAACCACAACAGACCAGCCATGAACCCTTGAACCAGTCCGGTTAACAAATAATTGACAAAGCAGCGGTTTGGATGCTTCCTTAAAGCCTTCCCCAGCTCAGCCACGTTGACTGGGGTTGAAGGTTTTATTTTCTCTTTTCCTTCCTCGGGAGACGGGTACATCTGGGGCACACTGACTTTGGATGCCCGTCCCCGCAATAGCTGCAAGCATGAATATATTTACAGTTGGCAAATTTGCATACATTTTCATTGAAATTATGGCACATTGGAGTCCAAGAAGGTGTCACCTTATTCTCATCGGTTTTGGGGCCTGCCGGCGGGTGGACTATAGCCACAGATTTGGGACACATGTTGGATGAGTGCGAGAAAGAACCACAAATGGAGCAAGAAAGAGCTTGGCGGCCAGTGCAGTGCCTGCTGATTAGAGCCAGGTCAACCACGGACCAATCCAGCCTTTGGTTGAACCTCTGAATGAACATAGCAGCCCTGGCAGAGAATGATTTGTGGTATTCATAGAACAGAGTTCCACCGTATGACATGGCGAGATCGGCAATGATGGAAAGATAAGTGTCCAGTTCGGCTCGACGGGATGGATAGACTTCGCAGATTACATCTCTGTATACGCCAAAAGCAACAGTGAATTCTGCTAGTGTCAGAGTCTTAGAAAGTCTAGGATCACTATCTTTTAACATCACGGATACATCACCACAATCTACCACACGCTTATCACTGAAATCTGAGCACAGCAGGATTTTGACTAGATTGACATCGTTACCTGCGAGGATCTGGCTTCTCAGATTGCAGGAGATGGCAGCAGCAGGAGGGTAGAATGGGACGCCGGTGGAGATTGGAACTGCACTTCCCAGGGTTCTGCGCGGGATTGAGACGCCGTCGGGGGGTGTCGGAGTGACGTCATCGGCCCGCGGGGAGGAGGAAGCAGCCAGTTCCCGGGATGTAAACAAGGCGGCCTGGAGAGAAGAGCTAGAAGCTGAAGTGGTTGCGGCCTCTAAGGTCTGGATCCTGGAGTTCATGCTTGAAAGGGACGTCTGGATGGAAGACAGCGCTGCCATGATGGCGTCGTTTGCCGGAGCTGCAGAGGCGACTGCCGAAGTCGGGGCTCTAGCTCTTTTGGCCGGCGGGGCAGCGGCTGGAGTGGGAGCGACCGCTGAGTTCCGGGAGCTGTGTTTACGTTTTGTTGTGGCTTTCCGAGGAGCGAAGACAGGATGCTGGTCGACGGTTGGAGGTTGAAACCCAGCGCAATTTAAGAATAAAGCGAACAGTTCCTGGTGTGACGCTCCGACCGGAGCCGTAACATTGTTGGCGAACAGAAACTCCAACAGCTTTGGAATCGGCCAGTCTTGGATCAGTGGAGTATCTGTGGCGTTACCTTTTCCTGCCAGGCGAGAGCTTCGACGGAGAGAAGGAGCCCTCTCATCGTCGTAGATGGCTTCCTCTGTTTCGGAGTTTTGCTGAGCCTCCAATAAACCGTCGCTTTGCCACGGGTCCTCATCATGGACGGAGGGCAACGACATCAGGAGCAGCAGGGTGAGTACGAACACGAACGGTGATTTTTTCTTCATGCGGGAGCTTGTTGCAAAGAGCCAGCAGAGGAAGCAGCAAGTGAGGTCGGGCTAGAGCAGTTTAAATAGTGCGCTCTGAATGCAATTTCCCAATAGGAAGCTGGCACGGGGAGTCAGCTGAGCCATCAGCTGATCTGCTCCGTGTTGACAGCTACGCTGTTGAAGCTGATTTAGCGCTTGACATCGTGGCCTGCCAGAACTAACGCTACGCTTGATTTGTTGGGCTGCTAGTTAGGTTTTTTTTTTTTTCTCCGATTTTGAGTTGGCAGCTTATTGAGCAATTTGTGTTTTGGTACACGTTTTTTAATAAGTAATGATGGATTTGATTTTGTTTAACTCCTTTTTTGTTGGTTATAGCCCACCCTGAAACCAAATTTTCCAAAATATCTGAGCGATTTGGTGTGCAGTGTCTTTTTCTTTTTGTGCCAGGGTTTCGTCAAGCCCAAGGTGTAAAATACCTGTTACACCTCCTGATAAAAGCACACCACCATTCTCTTGAAAGACAGAGAGCCAGCATTTCGCCATCTCAGTGTAGTCTACATGGATTTGTGCTGAGCTGAAGGTCTGAGCGCTTTCGAACTGCTGCTTGTGAACACACCTATACAGCTTTGCAGAGAACAAACTAACAAAAAGCCCTTGTCAAATAAACAGTGGCTTTTGAACAGCTTGGCCTGATGACAGAGCTTTTGGGCTAAGCTGTTGGTGTGTACAAGCAGGTAATCACTGTTCAAAACTGCAAATATTTTATTTCAGATAATTTAGTCTGTGGGGGATTTGAAGCAGAGTTGGACCATGTTTTGTTTCCTGGCTTATGATGAGGATTGTAACACATCAATTGTGCATGTAATTATATATGTGCTTTTCAAATGGCTTATCATTTTATCCATCTAACACTTCCAGCAACAGAAAGAAGTCTTCACAACTACTAAGAGAACATGTATCCTCACTGCTACTGCGCAGATTACTATTAAAGTTGCTGCGCTTTGGTGACCTCTTGACTTTTCTCCTACAATACAATACAATACAACAATACAATTTCTTCAGTTTGAAAACCTGCTCATATATCTCCCTCCCTACATACCTCCCAACACCCTGCACTGGCTAGTGTAGGCTGCTTGAATCCAGTTCAAGGGCTCTATTTAATGCTCTTTTCAAAGCGGCGCACAGCTCAGTGCAAGTGTCATTGCCAGTTTCAGACTGATGCATTTGTCATTTTCACGCCCAGCACCCACGTTGTGTGAATAGTAATGTACTTGCACCCATCTGTGCCCCCCTGGGTGTATTGGTCTTAAAATGAGATTGCGGATTGCTATCTTGAGGCAGTGGAAAGCGACAGCACCATAGACCAACAAAAAGCTGGTCTAGAGTCAAAAGCTATAAGCTGTAGTTATAAACTCTCCAAAGGAAATGAGTCAGGAGTTTTAAATAATCAATGAAGTTTATCAGCTGTTCCTTGTGTGCAAATGCGCATGTTAATTTAGCGATACATATATCGTTTCTGCTGCTGGAGGGTCGATGCAGGTAATGTCATTAATATTTTCCTCATTAAGGACGTATTTCTCCCCTTTCATCTCACCAGTTTTTAATTGGGATGATACTTTTTATGACCTGTCCCGCCTGATCCATGGACTGAAATCCGTGCACACAAAGATGGTCACGCAGCAGCGCTTCTCCTCCTCCTCAGTTACATATCAGTGTATTTTTTCATATGCAGTCAAACAGAGTTGTTGATGGGACAGATGATTGTGAAATGGCATGGCAGAGAGTCCAGTAGCCGAGGACCACATACAGATATCTCTCCTTTCATATGACTTGTTTGCTGCTGCGTTACCACAGCGGTAAAACGGGGGCTGCACCTGATAACTGTTGACGCGAGGTGGCAGCAGAATGCTTGAATCCTGATGATGACAGTAAAATCCTGATGACAGGATTATATTTTATACCACATTTGACCACAATGTGCTCAGCAATGTCAGAGAGGCACTGTCCATATTTCGGCTGGTTGACTCCACAGGAAGCAGATAAATGTAGTATAACGCTATGTTAATATGACTGCTTTGGCTGATATTTAACTTTAACAGCTCTTCTGTGGACTAAGTCAAATAAACAAAAGATGTGTAACTACATATTTTTCAGTCTGCATTGCGTATACCCACTTCTAAATCCCCTCTGATACGCATCTTTGTTACATTGTTTGAGGGAACTATAGGTAACTGCATACTTGTGGACGCAACCGTCACTAATGCTAATGTTGCTCCTCATGGATTTAACCTGTTATTTTTCTGTTATTTAACTTTTATAATCTAACCCGTCACAACACATTAGTTAAGGTTGTAAGGACTTTGGCTGTTGGTAGCTATTGGTGATTTTGTTCAAATACACCAAATTTTATGGGTTATTGTTCTTCAGACGATGGGGCTAAACTAGCTAATATGTGCTAATGGCAGCAATACTGTGAGGTCAGATTCAGGCTTTGTTGTAAATACAGATAAGATCCCTTGTGTTCAGCACAGTATGCAAGGCTCTTGCTCTCAGTGTGACAATGCACCTTGTGGGGGCTGGAAGACCTGTTGGACTATGGCCCATTAAGTGAACAAAAAGGTCCATTGTAATGCTCATTATGTGTGTAGTCACAGTAGCCCTGCTGGCTCGGCCCTGCTGCTGCTGTCTGCTACACACACACAGAATGTGAAGAAATAAAACATATAATTTTATTTGACTGTGGGGGGAAAAACCCCTCTCCCCTTCTTACCACATTACACAAGCTCAAGCAATTCTTAGTTCTAGTTTTACTTGTGTTTTATGTCTTTGATTCTTATTCTGTTTTTACATGTTGTTGAGCAATAAAGGACATTGAAATCTTGAAACAATTTACATTGCACGAAATGCTCTATTTAACCCTCTGGAGTCGACGGATGCACCAGTGCGTCCAAATCACATGACCGATTTAAGATGACGTAGCAGCAAGATGCAGCCTCGCTGAGTCTCCGTTCCAACTTCAAAACTATATACCAGTTTTTAAATTTTGTTGATAGGCCAAGTAAAACCAGACTAAAACGGGCTATTCTCACGAAAGGCTCGCAAGCGAAAGTGCTTGCAAGCAAAAAACATGGCTAAGCCTATTTTTCCTATTGGTGGAAACATGCACCACATCAACCAATCAAAAAATGGCATTTGGTTGTTGAGGAACAGGGGAAAGTTGTCTGAGTGATGACAGCGAAAGAGAGACAGGGTTAGGGATAGCGAGCAGCTAGCGATAGCGAGCTTTGAGATTTGAGAGATTTGTGACATTTAGCGTGTTTGGAGTGTATAGTTAGTGTGTAGTGTAGTGTGTTAAGTGTGTAGTGTAGTCGTTTTTTTGTTGTGTGTGTCAGAACAATGAGGCGACTGCTGAAAGTGGAGCGGGCAGTGCAGCTCTTCTTTGAGCAGGGAGGAGCTGAGGGAGAGCCAGAGTGAGCCAGTCTGAGCCAGAGAGTGAGTTTGACGATGAAGTGGGTAATCCATCTTTTGTTTCGGTGACACCATGGAAGTGTCAGGCCTGTGATGTGCCTCTCTGTCTTGTGGTGGACAGGAACTGTTTTTTGGAGTGGCACAAATAATTTGTGTGGCATCTTATTGTGACACCTGGTTGTTTTGTAAATGGTTGTAAATAGTTATACAAAAAACGCTTGAGGCATTGCATGTATGTTAATGTAAATAGTTGTATATAACTTTGTAAATTTCTAAAACTTATGTACAAATTTAGCAAACAGCAATTTATATTTGCATTCTAAGTTATAAAAATGGTTCGTTAAACATGTTTGTGGTTTTCACAGTAAAAAATCGAACTTTTTCCTACTCAGATTTTATGTTTTTTGTGTGATTTTAGGTCCAGTGTGTTAATGCAGTATGTCAAAATGAAAAAAATAACTGTAAAGTCACACATGTGAGGTTGTGCTGAAAAAATGACACCAAACAAGGCAAGGTAAACAGTTTTTAAGGTGAAATATAAGGTAAAATCAAAAAGTAGTCAAAAACGGCCAATTATACCCTGGACCTCAGAGGGTTAACTGGAGGAGGAGCACTGCGGTGCGTCTTTGTGTGTGTAATGTGGTGTGCAGATCTCAGTCCTCTGATTGGACAGGACAGGACATTAGAACTATCTTTCTGATTAATAGGGGATGGGGTGAGGGTGAGTGAAATAATTCATCTTTGATGAGGAACACATTAATTACATAACTGCAATGGACTACAGTAGCAGAAACATTAAGTATTTCTCCCCCTTAAGGGAGACAATGCACACTTTTATATGCGAGACAGAACTTTGTTGATTATTGTGTAGGAACACATGTCCATCACCTCTGCATTACACTGAGGCCCTGTTTTTCTTGTTAACTCTGTTCATCTGGATGAAGGCCCTCCACAAGAAGAAGGCGCCATCTTATCTCGGACAGTGTTTTTCTTTGTTCATAAATACTTCAGATGAGGACACTCTTAATTAATTTACAACCCAAAGCCTTTGAATGAACTTTCTCTCCCTTCCAAACAGATAAATTGTTCCCACAGGTCAGTCTGAGTGGGCACGAGGTTACCCCTCTGCCTATTCACCAGGAAAGACGAACGAACTGGTCATCAGAAGGTGTCAATACAGAGTCTTTACATGTGTAAATTAAGTAACACATCTAATGGCTCTCTCCCCCTTTGCCTTCTGACTTGTTGTTCTATGCCGACACCCCCATGTCTGTTATTTATGACACATCTGGTCTCACTATCTGTGGGACATTCCACCCAAATGGTCTCTGTGTTCCTCCAGATTTCAGACCATTTCTAATTAACCATTAAGTCAGGATCTCATTCTCTTAATTCCAACGGATTAAGAGCCGGTAAGAGAAGTTCATAAAACTGATCTTTCTCATGTTTCTCTGTGGTGAAATTTGACTGAAATCAAGTTTAATGTTTAAATGTGTCTTGTGTTTGGTGGAACCACAGTACCCTCCAGTGGTGAGTCCGGGTACAAAGGAATTAGACTGTCGGGAGATCTTTTGTTTAATACGTTTTTCCTGATTACTAGTAAAAGTCTGTGATATGTTTCTTCATTTACAAGTATTATGCTAGAACTAGAAGAAATGCGTATGAATGGTCCATTCTATCAGTTCTACTGTATCTTTAAGTGTTTTCATGTTTAATCCAGTGTTAATTTCTTTTAAATGTTCAGCGAATTTAATCAGGTCATATTATTTCATTGTTAGATAAAGTCCATTTATTTTGCCATGGTAAGGTCCTGAGAAAGGCGAAGCACGATCTCGAAACATTAAATCGGTTTAAATTTAATTCAAGTTTCGTAAGTGTAGGCGATTGATATGATCCACAGTGAAAATCGTCAGCCCTCCCCTTTGGGACCGCCTGCTGATTAGGACTACAAAAACCAAGAGACAGCTCTCGCTCGCTCTCTTCTTGTTAATTCTTCGCTTCTTTTAACTTTTTCAACCTTTACCTTTTGTATTTTTGCGACACGCTCTTAGGCAGAAATCTCCGCACAATTGACCACGTGCGATTTTTACCTCAATCTCCTAATTTTGAGGAGGAGCACTGATTTTAAGTGCTTTCGTTTTTGTTAAGTATCATTATTTTACTCAGTAGAAGTTAATTTAACTTAATTCGTCTTGTTTTGAGTAATAACTGAGGACTCGCCCGGCCAGCGTTATTCTCTAGTTATTTTCGTCAAGAAAGTTGAATTAGTTCGATCAAAAGTTCAGAGTCACCACTCCATGCAAGAAGAAGACCTTTATTACGACCAACAACGTTAATAAAGACGTGCAGTAATTGTCTGCATCAACAAACCGTGTGAACGGTTTGCAACGAGAGACTTTTTGCCAAGCCGAGACCGGCCTGCCTCCAACGCTCACAAGCAGTGCCATCCGCTGGGCAGTACTGGACGGACTGCGCTCTCCCTCCGACACCTGGACGAGAGAACCACCCACTGGGAGACCGGACGAGCTGCGACTTCCCTCCGGCTCTTGGACCGGCACTGCAAGCCGCAGACGAGCCGCGACTCAACTCCTGCTCTTGGACCGGCACCGCAAGCCGCGGTCAAGCCATCAACTCCGGCGAAAGGTTCAAGGTGGTGGACGTCTCCAACTCTACAGGCAAAGTAGGCTAAACACCCATGCACACTGCTGGAGTCACACGCATGTTTCCTGAGTTGGCGTCTCTTTACTTTTCATTCATAGTAATCTTTAATTAATAAGAAATCCGGTTAGGGTCTCGTTAGTGTCAAAATTACTCCCGTAATCTTTGAATGCTTCCCAGACTCGCAACTTTACCATCCGCTCATCTCCATATATTCATTACCATGATCATTTAGTCTCCACATTTTATGTTATCATTGTTGTTTGCTTAAATCATCCTTTCATTTATTCACCCTGATTTATTCAGTAAATAAACATATTTAACCCTACGTTGTTGTCTGTGCAGGTTTGTTTTAATGTGGAGAACCGATGGAAACTGTGTAGAAATCACTGCTTCATTTGTGAGATTGAATAAATTGATCTGAAATTGATTAGAATTGATACAAGTTAACCTTGTTTAGTCGAATTGATTAATTACCTCCGGATTATTCAAATAGATAAAACATCGGAGGTGGTGCCCCATTAACGAGTGTTTTATTGATCGCCAGTGATTAATAAATTACATTTATTGGTAGTGTATCTCCTACAATTGAAATCTCCCAACTCCTGAGCTCCATCATTACTGTTTCCTCTGGAGAGTGTCCTCTGTACTGTCCTGTTTATAACTACAGATTTAGTTTTGCTGCTTAAATAAGCCATGGTGTTTGCTACTGTGACATTACTACGTGCATAGAAAGGAAACCTTTGAATGACTGAAAGCAGCCTCTCTAATCATTAAAGCACAGTGTACATGCGTAGTGACCCTGCCTATGAAGGTGTGCATCTTACGATATGAATACTGAGCCCTCTACATAGCTGGTAAAACACTGCGACATTGACTTTAGATCAAGGGCCCATTGACATTTATTACTGCAAACACTTTCTGCTGCTCCGAGATGTGCCAGCAAGGCACCTGATCTCACCTCATTATAACACCGCCGGCATAAAACTAGCAACGACACAAGACAGGCCCTGATGAATTATTTCTCCCACCCATACCCCATCCCCTTCTAATCAGAATGATAGTTCTTATGACCTGTCCTGTCCGATCAGAGGACTGAGATCCGCGCACCACATTACGCACACAGAGACACACAGCAGCGTTTCTCCTCCTCCAGTTAAATAGAGCATTTTGCTCATATACAGTCAAACAGAGTTGTTGTCATCATCTTTATTGTTTATTGATCACTATCAATATCTCAATATCACTATCGCTGTGTTGATCAATGAGAAAAGGGCAAAATCTGGATTTACAAAACCGTGCACACAGATTTCCACATCCAGTTTTTTTTCCTACCATGCGACTCTAGAAGGGTTTCATATGGACTGAGTCAATGAGGAAATTAAACAGTGTGTCTTGTTCGAGTGGGAGGAAAGAGAAACTAAGGGCCCTGATTTGTTCACTGTAGTCTGGACTGCTAACATGTGCCACCTTGGCGGTAGTTGGTGAGCACTGCAGCTAATGCGAAATCAGCTGAAAAGCCCCACTCCTTTTCTGCCGTGTAGCAGCACCTTTAACGGTGCTGTAATGGCATCATCTAAAAGGAGAGACATCTGTACATGTCCCTCACTGAACACAAGTGCCCCTGGTTAATATGTGTCAGGTCCTGGTGCACCTGGCTCTTAAAGGGAATGGGAGACGACGCTCGAGTGGTTTATGTTTCACCCAAAACACACCCATGACTAATTCAGAATCTAAATACCACCTCTGTGCGCCATGCGCCACACTTTAATTAGCAAAATGGACTTGGACACGCCCTAGCGTGCTGTTCTTTAGACCATGCACTACAGACTGTTTAAATAGGGCCCCAAGTCTCTGGCACTTCTAAATGGTGTAAATGGCTCAGGCCCATCTTACATCCAGATCATGGTCAAACCATACACCTCAGTCTGTCCACTAGGCTCTGCTACCCCCAACCAGCTTGTTACTCCCTTACTATGAAAAGGGCACTAGTGATGTGTTGGTCGCGAACGAAACGGCTCTTAGAGCCGGCTTTTTGAAGTGAACGATCGGAGCCGGCTCCTGCCTGGGAGCCGGAGCCGCTTTGTTTTTGTTTTTTTCTCTATTTTTTTTCTGCTCAAGCCGCACGTGATTGGTCAACTACATGATGTGTGGTGGTGGTACAGACACAGCACACACACACACACGGAGAGAGAAACAGGAGGCAGGGAGACGCGCGTGAGAGAGAGAGAGAGAGAGAGAGAGAGAGAGAACAGCCACTACAGAGACAACACTCTGGAAAGGTGAGAAAATGAGTGTAGGGTATGAAAGGTTAAAATCTCATATGGAGCAGGCTCTACAAATGACCTGCACAGGCATGTTAGAACTGTACATCCATCAGTGCAGTTGGAAGAAAAAATACAAGCAAGTGAACCTGCTACTAATGAAAGTGCCAGTTTGTCTGCTGCAACTGTTGCTGCTGCTGCAGCGTCTACAGTGTCTACAGTACACCACCACAACCACCTGGACCTACAAGCCAGAGCTCTATGAGACAGTTTGTGCAAAAGGCTTTGTACTTTACTTTGTATTTTTTGTAGCACTCTGTTCCATGTTGAGTATGATAAGCCATATAAATAATAAACATTTGATATAATGTATGTTTGTACATTAGTAATTCAATTTACACATCATTTTACATTATTTTTGGTAATAAATTAATTGAAGCAGCAAAAAATCTGAAGAGCCACTTGGGAGCCAAAAGAGCCGGCTCTTTTTAGTGAGCCGAGCCATAAGAACCGGCTCTCTTAAAAGAGCCGGAATTCCAATCACTAAAGGGCACAGCTACCACTCAACAAAATCCAGACTGTTTGCTGAAACTGAGGAGTTTCTGAAGCAGAAACTCTACACATCTTCTGTCACAGACATACTCAGACACATACTCATCTGTTCAGACTGCACCATGGCAGAAAAAAGAAACTCTGTCTATATCTCTTATTGTTTCTCATAGTACTTGAAGCAGTTCAGCATATATGACAAAGTTTAGGTACTTGCATGATTCTTGCAATTTTGGACTGTGTCCATGTGGTTGAATGCACTTATTGGAAATCGCTGTGGATAGAGTGCCTGCTAAATGATGTACCTTACTGGCAGCCTGCAATACAATTCACTAAACACATTTGTGCACCCAAGGGAAGACCCCTCCTTGTATTGTATTAAAATCAATAAGCATTTCTGTATCAGTGTTGACACATTGTATAATTACCACAAACTATTGTAATTACTGGTGATCAGACTGAAAGGCAGCTTTTACATTGTATGCCAGGATGTCTTACTTGGCAGGAACCCTACTGTACACTGTTTCTAACAATGTTGGATGATGGAAGTTAGAAAGAGAGAAAGGTCAATGGAGGAATCTCCTCTAGCATATTTATTCTGCTCAGTAAACACATGTTCTGTTACTGCATTCACTGCAGGTGTTCCATTGGTCCTGGGACGCTACCATGTGGGGATCTCCTTTATAGTTGAGAGTAGACGTTGACAATTGATTGCGATAGTCATACCTCAACACTGCATGGGTGTCTTGTCTTTTCTCAGGCCATTTATTGTATTCACTCAACTCTTGAAATGACCACTTCAGATCCAGTTTTCCCCTGTCTTTCCCCAAATGTCACATTTCCCTGTTAGCATTACATTTTTGCACCTTTGGAAACTTGAATCTCGACTAAAATTTCAACTAAGGTGAGAGGTGTTCAAACTGTGACGCGCCCCCCTCCAGCAGATGTGGCAGAGTTGAAGGGCTGGCACAGAGAGAGACATGTGAAGACATGCTGCTATTATCAAAACAACAGGAGGTTAATTATTAGAGTTTGGCCCACTAATTTGACCCCTCATCCACACAGCACTAACCCAGCTGAGCTGTGACACACAGATCATCCAGGATATTAAGTTACTTTCAAAACCCTAGTGCTCGATTGTCACAATTAGCATCAGAATTTGTACTTCTTCTCTCGGTCAAAATAAAGTCAAATGTGAGAACACAGACATGATCCACATATTTCAAGATTCAGTATGACTTATACTATCATTGCAAATTAATGACCATAGATCTTCTTTGAAATCCTAGAAAAAAGATGTTTGTAATAACTCCAGAACCATCATGTTGAGTAGAGGTTTACTAGATGACAAAATACAAATGTCTCCTGTTACACTATAAAACATTTCACCCCCATTTAGTTATGTCCACTTACTTTTACTCTTTAACTCAATGAGCTGAGTTGAAAAGTTTTTGATTTTCAACTCATCTGCACACGTTTTTCGAAAATTAAACTTACAGTTATTCGTTGTAATGACTTTTGCCAGTTTTGTGTGTGTTGATTGAACTTGGGTTTTCAAGTTATAGGTTGAAAAGAAAAGAAAAGAAAAACATGGCGGGTGGCAGGATGGGAGAGAGGGAAAATGGGGGAAAGAATGTTGCCACGGCTTTTGGGTTTGAGAGAAACTGTTTTATTTATTTTGAACCATGGGAAAATGTAAAACTACAGATAAGTAATAGATTCGAATTCGAACTGAAAAATACACACTTTCTAGTAAACAAGAAAGGACTACTGATCCAGGCGGAGGGAGTCTATGTACCGCACAACGGTCGACGAAGCTGGCGGCGGATGAGGCGGAGGGATCTGGCATTAGTGATTGCGAGGAGAAACGGTTACAACACTGATTTTCTTTTCTTCTTAGGAGCCACAGCGCTAGCTGGTAAGTTTAAATTTCATCGTCATTTTTTCTTTACTGTAATAATGTGTGTCACGTTGGTTTTAGTTTGGTCTTAAGTCTCAAATTTTGTCTTGATGTTAGGCTAACACTTCCCCACAACCTATGACCCTGATGTTGTTCGAAGACTTGTGGCAGATAAACTTCGCCAGTGCTGCCTTGGTTAAAAAGCTGAATTATATAAAAACATATAAACATATAACAAATTGTTTAGTTTTAAACGTGACCCCAATATTATTTTTTTATTTTGTGCACAATTAAACTAATTTGCATCAATTATGTATTTAATTAAAGTGACAACAAACTTTGTGAGTTAAGACTGAGGACACTTTCAAACACCTGTTACTCAGGCAGCGATGTCTTTGACCGCTGTCACCGCAGTCAACTCGCTGTCCATCAGTCATGTTTTACAGACAAATGGAGCTTACAAACTGAAGAATTTAAGAAAGTGAACGTCAGTATTAGGTTAAAGTTATTTGAACCTAGTTAGCTAAGTGTCTGAAAACGTTTGGAATATTGTTACTTAGAGGCTGATACAGTCAGCTCTTCCTCTCTTTATCAGCAGTGTGTGTCTTCACATTAGCAGCAATGTATTTTAATGTTTACATGTGTATTTTAATGTTTAGGAAATTGAAAGGATAGTGTCTGGCAGCAGATATTATTAAAATTAAACTGTAACTTAATATAATACTTATTACAGTAATCAAGATCAAGAGATTTACTTTCCTGATTTTTGTGACTAGTTTTTGGCTCAGTTAATTTTGATTATATTGAGAGGTGCTTTTTTTGTCCAGTTTATAATGTAATACAATTCTATATCATAGACTACAGTTTCTACAATTAACAGCAAAATCACTTGTAATAAAACAAAACCAAAACTGAATATTTTAACCTCCCCAAAGGTTGCAATTCTTGTATTCCTGCAAATATGTTAATATTGGTTTTAATTTTGTGTCACATTGTAGTTAAGCACAATTTGCAATCCATTTTTGTTTTTTCTGTTTAGAGATGTCAACAAACTTGTCCACTTCATTAACTCGAAATATAAGTTTTGTTTATTCTCCACTAAAGGGCGAGATAGTGAGACAGACTAACTGCTTCCGTAACATTCTGAAGTCTATGGCAAAAAAACATGATCGCATACCATCTCCATGGTTCAAATGTCATAAAACCTGCTGTCTTTGTGTCAAAGATGTCGAGAGTTCCATTAGAGGTTGTAAATGAGAACATACTAGAATTTCTATCCCAGAAATTTCCTGAAGAGACAGTAGTTCATTTGGCAAACCAGGCAGAAGTTAGATGTTTCAAGTTGGAGTCCACAAGCATAGTCAAAGTAATTGAGCAGTCAAAATTCACTGACATATGCCCATTGGCC
Source organism: Pagrus major (assembly GCF_040436345.1). Lineage (NCBI taxonomy): Eukaryota > Metazoa > Chordata > Actinopteri > Spariformes > Sparidae > Pagrus > Pagrus major. Next base: position 1,771,880 of record NC_133231.1, read on the forward strand.
ACCTATGCAGTGGAAGGCGTTCGAATCGTTTCTCTGAAGCACCACATCTGCTTGTCAAACTAGGTAAAGTATAACTTTAAATTGTGTGAAACCGACTTGTACCTTAGTTAAAGCTGAAACTATTAGTTGATTAATCGATTAGTTGTCAACTATTAAATGAATTGCCAACTATTTTGATAATCAATTAATCATTTTGAGCCTTTATTTATTTATTTTATTTATTTATTTTTATCAAGATCCTGGTCATCCATGGTGCTGATGGAGCAGATCCAGTAGATGTATCCATCCTTCTTGAAGGCAAGGAGATGTTGCCAGGATGCAGCAGTACTGCTAATCTTGCACACTGCTTATGGGGCTAATTTACGCCCTCAATCTTGCATACCCCCCAACACTGCGCTACACTTTTGAGGTGTTTCAGAAACTTTTCCTAGAACTGGATGGAATTAAGCTGTCCCCAAAAATACAAGCTTTGAAGTCGAAGTTACTACTTGCCATGCTCTCGCCATGGCAAGTACTCTACAATCTTGGCTGCTGGTACACCCCAACTCACTTCTCCACCTTGGAAATGATTGTAACAACTTGAAAAGACATGGTCCGCTCTGTTGGACCCTACTCTTGCATACAGCAGCTTGACACAAAGACTTGAAGTGGATCTCTTCAGTTTTCACTCTCCAAAAGACTGTTGGATATGGTCAGATATGGCCAGGACTTGTTGACCATGCTGTTTGACTGTTTAATGCACAAAATAATGCTTATATGCAAAAATGATTGCAGTGATATAATAATGTATTGTGTGCCAGTGTGAATATTGATATCAATTCATTATAAACACTTGGCCCCAATAGTATGTTTGGCACTTGACAAAAATAGTAATCTGGGGCTTTAGTGATGCTGTCCTGCTCACAACCTTATGGAGAAATGCCAAGAATTAGCACCTTACCTTGGAGTTCAATTTCGTCCTGGGTAACTAATTGTGCAGAGTTGTTTATCTGAAATTCTTTCCGTTTTGTGTTGACTAAGGCACCTGGTTTTTCTTTCATTGAAGCTTATTACTGGTAAAGGGTAAAGTTAACCTTTTAGCTGTTGATCAAAATGTTTTAATGCATTAAGGTTTAAATGGCATACTTACAGTGCACTAGTCAGAGTGCCGGTTTGAAGGTTGTAATTGCTTGGTTGTTAATGTTGCTAATTCCAAAAATGCTATTGAGAATTTTGGTTATAGCAATACCACCTAGCTCTGTCAGGTTAAAACCTAATCTCCTCTTTTTTTGTCTTGTGATATGCCCCATATTTTATGCCTCCTGGGTGAAAAAAACACATTTTGAAATGCAGTGAATACTCTATACTCAAATAGAAAAATTAGCAGTGATAGTTTTATTATTTTTGATAAGTTCATGTTGGTGAATGGAGATTGAAGTGTTTTACAAAACAGCAGACATTGATAATTCAGTCATACTTTACTTTTTCAGTAGAGCAAAAATGACCATTCTATATCTGCATGTGTTGATTAATGCCATTCATGCCAATGTTACATTCATGGTTTCTGAGATTTCATTTGTTTAAAAGGGCTCCAGTCCAGGGCCGGAGTGGGACTCATTTTCAACCCTGGAGTTTCATGCCTCAGACCGGCCCACTTTAGATCACAACCTATTATATTAAAATAATGTAATTATAACTTTACATGTTAAGCCTACAATAGTGCACTGTTCTCTAAAGCCTTGTAATTCCGTGTATTTTTTCTAAAATAATTCCAATTCAGTGCAAGTAATGGTTGCTTCACAATGTGGATTTATTTCAACATGAGTGCACATCTCCACCATTATTCTTTGCAACACAACATCCTTTTCAACAAATTCAAAAAAGAATAAATAAAATATTAAATATTAAATTTGAAAAAATAAAAAAAGTGTTGCACTCTCTAATAACATTATAATCAGAACTTAGATTTCACAAATACATCATCAGAATGTCCTTTTCTGCAATATCACATATCAAGCCAATTAGTGTTCACAGATATCTAATCCTTAAACATGAATAAAGAATAAAATAAGTATTGCACTGTTCTCTGCAAGTTTGTTATTCACAGTATAACATAACTTTCTAATGATGCCATTATCTTTTTTTCCTCTGCATAAGAATAGTTTCAAAGAAACATGGCCAACCCTAAAACATTAATAAACGCCTGAGCAGTGCACTGGTCTCTGCAACTTTGTTTATTACAGTATCATTGTCCAAAGACATGAGAATTTCTTTCTCAGTGCACATGAGCATGAATGCCTTAAGTTTCTTCTCGGCCAAAGTGCTCCTGAGACTGTTTTTTATGAATTTCACTGTTGAGAAACTTCTCTCACAGGCTACTTGTGTGATGGACAACCTGTAGGCCAGTCCAATCACATGGTAAGCATCAGTTAACAGATTGTACTGAGAGAGGATGAGATGAACACAAATGACACAGTTTTTACAGGAAGAACAAGTTTTGCTCTCTAGTTCAACATCCTGCTGTTCCATGGAAGGATCCTCCTCACTTCCTTGTGGCATTTCACTAGCTGTCCTGACAGTGTAACCCTCCAGAGGGGACATCTTTTGTCTGTCCCACTGACATGCATGGCTGTAGAGTTCACTACAAATGTGCCAACTGTAGCTCTATCGTCAAACTTAAGCAGACATTTGCTTATTTCTTCCAGAGCCGAGCTGGGGAGTCCATTTTCCTTCACATGAGCAAAATTTCTTGGGTCTAGACAGGCAAAATCTGAGCAAAGTTTTGCATTGGCAGAAAACCTTCTATGGATACTGTCTGTCACTGTGCCCACAATGACATTGTGAACTTTGACCTTGAAGTCAGTATCAGCTGATGCTAGCTGCTCATCTTCTGCAAGCTCTCCTGGCATTCTTTTCTTTTTTCTGAACCTTCTCTCAGGAAGGGCAGTCTGCACTACCAGCTCACACTATTCCTCCTCTTGCAACTTTTCATTAGCCCACTTCACAAACTCATCAGCTGCACACTTAACTCCTTCAAAGTCCCTAGCACACTCCCTGAGACCCTCCTCTGTCCCCTCAACCAGACATTGTGCTGTGATGATATCCATTCCCCTTGTCTGTAAGTATTTTGAGAGAGGGGATGTCTGCTCAAAAATGCGAAGCAAAGTTTGTGCAGTGAGCACTGTCTCATACCTCAAAAGGCCTTCTATGAATCCCTTTGACTTGGCCCTCACAGTTGGCTGTTGTGTTCTGTCATCTACAATGGTGTGCAAAGTCATAAGCACTTCAAGAAACGAGGCTCCCTGAGGATTCCCTAAGCACCCAAACACTTTACTTAGTGCCTGATCCTTAGCCCACCACCTAGTTGGCCCTATTGGGCACAGTCATCTGTGATGCTTGTCCTGACTCATCTCTTCCAACTTCCGCATGCGCTTGTATGACTCTCTTAGGAAAACTGCTATATCATTAAGCAGCGAAAAGAGTGTAGGAACACATGTCCATCGCCTCTGCATTACACTAAGGCCCTGTTTTTGTTGTTAACTCTTTTCATCTGGATGAAGACTATTCACAAGAAGAAGGCGCCCTAAAGTCTGCCACCTTATCTTATGGCAGAGAGGACAGTGTTTTTCTTTGACCATAAAGCCTTCAGATGAGGACCATTCTTAATTAATTTACAACCTAAACTATGATTGAACTTTCTCTCCCCTCCAAACAGATAAATTCTTCCCTCACAGGTCAGTCTAAGTGAGCATGGAGTCACCTTCTCTCTGTTCATCAGGAATGACGAACTAACTGGTCATCAGAAGGTGTCAATACAGAGTCTTTACATTTGCAAATTAAGTAACACGTCTGATGGCTCTTTCTCCCTCTGTTCCTCTCTTTCCCTGTAATTTCTAATCCACACATTAGAGAGTGAAAGGACACTGGAAACCTTTTTCTCACTTGTTATTGTGATACTCCCATGTCTGTTATTTACGACACATCTGGTCTCACTATCTGTGGGACATTCCACCCAAATGGTCTCTGTGTTCCTCCAGATTTCAGACCATTTCTAATTAACCATTAAGTCAGGATCTCACCCTCTTAATTCTAACAAATTAAGAGTCAGTAAAAGAAGTTCATAAAACTGATCTTTCTCCCGTTTCTCTGTGATGAAATTTGACTGAAATCAAGTTTAATGTTTAAATGTGTCTTGTGTTTGGTGGAACCACAGTACCCTCCAGTGGCGAGTCCTGGTACGAAAGGATTAGACTGTCGGGAGATCTTTTGTCTAATACGTTTTTCTTGATTACCAGTAAAAGTCTCTAATATGTTTTTGTTTACGAGTATTAAGCTAGAACTAGAAGAAATGCGTATAAGTGATCAATTCTATCAGTTCTACTGTATCTTTAAGTGTGTTTTTATGTTTTGATCCAGTGTTAATTTCTTTTAAGTGTTCAGTGATTTTAATCAGGTCATATTATTTCATTGTTAGACAAAGTCCATTCATCTTGCCATGGTAAAGTTCTGAGAAAGGCGAAACATGATCTCGAAACATTAAAGCGATAGTTTAAATTTAATTAGGTTTCGTGAGTGTAGGCTTATGATATGGTCTACAGCGTGAACATCGTCAGCCCGCCCCTTGGAGGCCCGCCTGTCACTCAGGACTACAAAACCGAGAGACAGCTCTCTCTCGCTCTTTTCTTTTAAATTCTTTTTTTAAAACACTTCTTTTAAGCTCTTCTTTTAAATTTTTCAACCTTTACCTTCTCTATTTTTGCAACACGCTCTTAGGCAGAAATCTCCGCACAATTGACCACGTGCGATTTTTACCTCATTTTCATAATTTTGAGGAGGACGCACTGACCTTAAGTGCTTTCGTTTTTGTTAAGTATCACTATTTTACTCAGTAGAAGTTAATTTAACTTAATTCGTCTTATATTGAGTAATAACTGAGGACTCGCCTGGCCAGCGTTATTCTCTAGTTATTTTCGTCAGGAAAGTTGAATTAGTTCAATCAAAAGTTCAGAGTCACCACTCCATGCAAGAAGAAGACCTTTATTACGACCAACACCGTTAATAAAGACGTGCAGTAATTGCCTGCATCAACAAACCATGTGAACGGTTTGCAACGAAATATTGACTGTGTGCCAAGCCGAGACTGGCCTGCCTCCAACGCTCACAAGCAGTGCCATCCCGCTGGGCAGCGGACCGGGACCTTCCTGCTGAGTACTGGACGGACCGCGCTCTCCCTCCGACACCTGGACGAGAGGACCACCCACGGGGAGACCGGACGAGCCGCGACTTCCCTCCGTCTCTTGGACCGGCACTGCAAGCCCGCAGTCAAGCCATCAACTCCGGCGAAAGGTTCAAAGTGGTGGACGTCCCAACTCTCCAGGCAAAGTAGGCTAAGCACCCTTGCACACTGCTGGATTCACACGCATGTTTACTGAGTTGGTGTCTCTTTACTTTTCATTCATAGTAATCTTTATTAATAAGAAATCCGGTTAGGGTCTCGTTAGTGTCAAAATATCTCCCGTAATCTTTGAATGCTTCCCAGACTCGCGACTTTACCATCCGCTCATGTCCATATAGTCCCATTACCTTGATCATTTAGTCTCCACATTTTCTGTTATCATTGTTGTTTGCTTAAATCATCCTTTCATTTATTCACCCTGATTTATTTAGTAAATAAACATATTTAACCGTATGTCGTTGTCTGTGCAGGTTTGTTTTAATGTGGAGAACCAATTGAAACTGTGTAGAAATCACTGCTTCATTTGTGAGATTGAATAAATTGATCTGAAATTGATTAGAATTGATACAAGTTAACCGTGTTTAGTCGAATTTGTCATCTCCCCTGTAGCTAAGGCCACATTTGCCGATAACTTTAATAACATCCACAATGCGCTCCATCACCTGACGTTTCTGTTTCACTTGGTCAGCACGCAATGACATTTGGTTGCCAGTCAACAGGCTTTTCACATCTGCCTTTTGTACATTCAGAAAGTAAGCATCTGCACTATCTCTGTGTGTCTTACTTTTTTCGTGTTCCACTATTCTTTGGTGAATGTGTTTCCAGTCTTTCATGCCTCCCTTTATGAAAGGCCATCACTAACCAGAGATGCAAATGCTAGACAAACAGAGTAGTACAGAGACTGATTTTTTTCACAGTAAGTCAGCCACTTGCGGTTGGTTCCATCTTTGCTATTGAAAACTTTTGGTATAGCAATATTAGGGGTTTGTTGAGGATGATAAGAAAAAAATTTTGACTGAACCAATTAAGATTTTTTCAATGGCAAAATATGCAAGCTTATTCCATATTACTTTCATCCTATTCACTTTCAATTGTGTGCTTTGTTTACTATCTTACTTTTAATGATAAAAAGTATATCGGGCCACTACTATCATTTGGGCATAGAAAGTGGTTATATTGGAACTGATGCTTGCTTGTTCACACACTAAGGCACCTGTTCCTTCCATGACAGCAGCTATCCCTTCCTCACCACTGGCTCCTGGCTCTGCCTCTGACTCTAAATCACATTTTAAAAATGGTCATAATTCTCAACACAAATCTCCTCTTTTTTAAGTTCACAATTCAAGTCAGTTTCATTATTGTAGTGCTGAATCATCTATCATCATCAATTATCTCATTTTTCATATAGAGCAGGTCTACACCATAGTCTTCATTATATTAATTCTAATAATATTCACTCAATGAGCAATCCTACCTGCCCACTCTGGACCTGTGGTGGGCTCATGGCTGGTGCTTGGTGCTGCATATTGCATCTCAGGGGCTACAAGACAAAGTTTCCCAGTTATGTGGCGTCGCATCATACTATTATTAGGGCCCGAGCAGGAAACCTGCGAGGTCCCTATTGTTTTTGTAGTGATTATTAGGGCCCGAGCAGTGAAACTGCAAGGAACCTATTGTAATTGTAATGATTATTAGGGCCCGAGCAGTGAAACTGCGAGGACCCTATTGTTTTTCGAATGATTATTATTTTTAGGGCCCGAGCAGGGAACCTGCGAGGTCCCTATTGTAATTGCAATGATTAGGGCCCGAGCAGTGAAACTGCGAGGACCCTATTGTTTTTCGAATGATTATTATTAGGGCCCGAGCAGGGAACCTGCGAGGTCCCTATTGTTTTTGTAATGATTCTTATTAGGGCCCGAGCAGTGAAACTGCGAGGACCCTATTGTTTTTCGAATGATTATTATTTGTTATTTTTCTTTGTCGCAAACGATCGCATTTTTCACTGCCTGAACATACCCCAAAACTCACCAAACTTGGAATATAGATCAGACCTGGCGAAAAATTTTATAATCTGCTGTCGTTGTGAATTTTCAGCACTAGGTGGCGCTATAATCAAGGAAAGTGCGTTTTGCCTAATAACTCCCACATACTTTGTCGCACATTCAAAAACCTTACACCCACACTTTCAGTGAATTGTGCTGAATCTCCTGAGATAGGCCACGCCCATTTCCGCCTACCGTTTTTTTCGCTAGCTCGCAAAATGTCGAAAACCTACTTTTTCGAACTCCTCCCAGGCAATTTCACCGATTTGCACGAAACTTTGCACACAGCATCTGTGGACCCTTCTGACAAAAAGTTATTAAAATAATTTTGATACGCCAAAGAATACTCAAGTTATTAAATAACAACTTCCTGTGGATTCAGGTCACAACAGGAAGTGTTGCATATCTCCACATTGGTTTGTCCAAATGACGTGAAACTCAAGACACTACTTCCCCATGAGCCCCTAAGGCTCTGTGCAAATTCTTGGCCCATGACAACTAGGTGGCGCTATTTAAATTGAAGTATTTTATATCTCGACATTGGTTGGTCGGATTAACACAAAACTTGGTACACTGATTGCCAATGTCCTCCTGAGGAAAACTGACGAAGGTGTTACCGATCTGACACTAGGTGGCGCTCTGGTGGCAGTTTCATTTTATAATTGGCACTGTGCCCACACCATAACACTTATGGACATGAAACTGATTGGGGTGGTACAGACTGGCATCTGTAACTCACACACCAAAAATCACCAGCAGGTGGCGCTATTATCAACACAAAACCGTTTTTGCCTATCAGTTAAGACATGCGCGCACAATAACGGGGCAATGGGTCCGGGTAAGGAGCACGCCTCGACAGCAGCACGCCCCGACCCGCGTGGACTGCGAGGGCCCGTTCATCGCTGCTTGCAGCTTTAATTAGGGCCCGAGCAGTGAAACTGCGAGGACCCTATTGTAATTGTAATGATTATTAGGGCCCGAGCAGTGAAACTGCGAGGACCCTATTGTAATTGTAGTGATTATTATTTTTTTTTGTTATATTTTTTCTTTGTCCCAAATGATCGCATTTTTCACTGCCTGAACATGTATGAAAACGCGATTTTTTTTGCCAAAGTCATTAGGCTTGGCGAAAAATTTGATAATCTGATGTCGTTGTGAACTTCCACCACTAGGTGGCGCTATTATTAAGGAAAGTGCGTTTTGGCTAATAACTCCCACATACTTTGTCGCACGTTCAAAAACCTTATATCCACGCTTTCAGTGAATTGTGCTGAATCTCCTGATATAGGCCACGCCCATATCCGCCTACCGTTTTTTTTCGCTAGCTCGCGAAATGTGGAAAACCTACTTTTTCGAACTCCTCCCAGGCAATTTCACCAATTTGCACGAAACTTTGCACACAGCATCTGTGGACCCTTCTGACAAAAAGTTATTAAAAGAATTTTGATACGCCAAAGAATACTCAAGTTATTAAATAACAACTTCCTGTGGATTCGGGTCACAACAGAAAGTGTTGCATATCTCCACATTGGTGTGTCCAAATGATGTGAAACTCAGGATACTACTTCCACATGAGCCCCTAAGGCTCTGTGCAAAATCTTGGCCCATGACCACTAGGTGGCGCTATTTAAATTGAAGTATTTTATATCTCCACATTGGTCGGTCGGATTAACACAAAACTTGGTACACTGATTGCCAATGTCTTCCTGAGGACAACTGACAAAGGGGTTACCGATCTGACACTAGGTGGCGCTCTGGTGGCAGTTTCATTTTATATTTGGCACTGTGCCCACACCATAACACTTATGGACATGAAATTCATAGGGGTGGTATAGACTGGCCCCTGTAACTCACACACCAAAAATCACCAGCAGGTGGCGCTATTATCAAGAAAAAACGTTTTTTGTTAATTACTCCCATATAATATGGTGCACATCGTTAAACATTATATCTATATGTTCCCTGAATACAGCCGAACCGTGTGATGTAGGCCACGCCCACGTTTGCACTGAATTTCCATTCGCAAATTCGCCAAATGTCGCAAACCTACTTTTTCGAACTCCTCCCAGGCAATTTTTCCAATTTGCACCAAACTTTGCACACAGCATCTCTGGACCCTCCTGACAAAAAGTTATTAAAAGAAATGTGCTAGTCCACAGAACGCCCAAAATATAAAACAACAATTTCCTGTGCATTGTGGTCAAACAGACATTCTTGTGTATCTTGATGAAATACAGTCCGATCAACACAAAACTTTTGGCAATTGTGTTCCATGGCACGATGAGCATTTCTACAAAATTTCGTGCAAATCGACCAATAGGTGGCGCTTTTATTGCTAAATGACGAAATGACAGCTTCACTGCCTTCACTTTCATTTCCTCAATGGAAGTTGTTGCAAGTACAAGCCCCGACAGCAGCATGTCACGACAGCAGCATGTAACGACGGCAGCATGTAACGACGGCAGCACGCCCCGACCCGCGTGGACTGCGAGGGCCCGTTCATCGCTGCTTGCAGCTTTAATTATTATTTTTATTTTTATTTTTCCCAAATGATCGCATTTTTCACTGCCTGAACATACCCCAAAACTCACCAAACTTGGAATATAGATCAGACCTGGCGAAAAATTTTATAATCTGTTGTCATTGTGAACTTTCACCACTAGGTGGCGCTATAATCAAGGAAAGTGTGTTTTGCCTAATAACTCCCACATACTTTGTCGCACATTCAAAAACCTTATATCCACGTGTTCAGTGAATCTTGCTGAATCTCCTGATATAGGCCACGCCCATTTCCGCCTACGGTTTTTTTTCGCTAGCGCGCGAAATGTCACAAACCTACTTTTTCGAACTCCTCCCAGGCAATTCCACCAATTTGTACCAAACTTTGCACACAGCATCTGTGGACCCTCCTGACAAAAAGTTATTAAAAGAATTTTAATACGCCAAAGAATACTCAAGTTATTAAATAACAACTTCCTGTGGATTCGGGTCACAACAGGAAGTGTTGTATATCTCCACATTGGTGTGTCCAAATGACGTGAAACTCAGTATACTACTTCCCCATGAGCCCCTTAGGCTCTGTGCAAAATCTTGGCCCATGACCACTAGGTGGCGCTATTTAAAATGAAGTATTTTATATCTCCACATTGGTTGGTGGGATTAACACAAAACTTGGTACACTGATTGCCAATGTCCTCCTGAGGAAAACTGACGAAGGTGTTACCGATCTGACACTAGGTGGCGCTCTGGTGGCAGTTTCATTTTATAATTGGCACTGTGCCCACACCATAACACTTATGGACATGAAACTGATTGGGGTGGTACAGACTGGCATCTGTAACTCACACACCAAAAATCACCAGCAGGTGGCGCTATTATCAACACAAAACCGTTTTTGCCTATCAGTTAAGACATGCGCGCACAATAACGGGGCAATGGGTCCGGGTAAGGAGCACGCCTCGACAGCAGCACGCCCCGACCCGCGTGGACTGCGAGGGCCCGTTCATCGCTGCTTGCAGCTTTAATTAGGGCCCGAGCAGTGAAACTGCGAGGACCCTATTGTTTTTCGAATGATTATTAGGGCCCGAGCAGGGAACCTGCGAGGTCCCTATTGTTTTTCGAATGATTATTTATTTTTTGTTATTTGTTTTTTTTTGTCGCAAATGATCGCATTTTTCACTGCCTGAACATACCCCAAAAGTCACCAAACTTGGAATATAGATCAGACCTGGCGAAAAATTTTATAATCTGTTGTCGTTGTGAATTTTCACCGCTAGGTGGCGCTATAGTCAAGGAAAGTGCGTTTTGGCCAATAACTCCCACATACTTTGTCGCACATTCAAAAACCTTATATCCACGCCTTCAGTGAATTGTGCTGAATCTCCTGATATAGGCCACGCCCATTTCCGCCTACCATTTTTTTTCAAAAATTCGCGAAATGTCGCAAACCTACTTTTTCGAACTCCTCCCAGGCAATTTCACCGATTTGCACCAAACTTTGCACACACCATCTGGGGACCATTCTGACAAAAAGTTATTAAAAGAATTTTGATACGCCCAAGAATACTCAACTTATTAAATAACAACTTCCTGCAGATTTCATTCCAAACAGGAAGTGTTGTATATCTCCACAATGCTGTCTCCAAATGACAAGAAACTCAGTATACTACTTCCCCATGAGCCCCTAAGGCTCTGTGCAAAATTTTGGCGGATGACTCCTGGCGGGTGGCGCTCTTTAAATGTAAGTATTTTATATCTCCACATCGGTTGGTCGGATTAACACAAAACTTGGTACACTCATTGCCAATGCCATTCTGAGGACAGCTGATGAAGGTGTTACCGATCCGACACTAGGTGGCGCTCTGGTGGCAGTTTCATTTAATATTTGGCACTGTGCCCACACCATAACACTTATGGATATGAAATTCATAGGGGTGGTATAGACTGGCCCCTGTAACTCACACACCAAAAATGACCAGCAGGTGGCACTATTATCAACACAAAACCGTTTTTGGCTAGTAACTCCCACATAATATTCCGCACATTGTTAAACCTCATATATACGTGTTCCCTGCATATAGCTGATTTGTGTGCTGTAGGCCCCGCCCACTTTCAAGCTAGAATTCCATTCGCAAATTCGCAAAATGTCGCAAACGTACTTTTTCGAACTCCTCCCAGGCAATTTCTCCGATTTGCACCAAACTTTGCACACAGCATCTGTGGACCCTCCTGACAAAAAGTTATTAAAAGAATTGTGATAGTCTAAAGAACGCCCAAAATATAAAACAACAATTTCCTGCAAATTGTGGTCAAACAGACAGTCTTGCATATCTTGATGAAATACAGTCCCATTACCACAAAACTTTTGCTCATTGTCTTCCATCACTCGGTGACGGCTTCTGCAAAATTTGGTGCCAATCGGACAATAGGTGGCGCTTTTATTGCTAAATGACAAAAGGACGGCTTCACTGCCTTCACTTTTCATTGTAAATTCAGGCTTTCTCCAACAGATGGCAGTGCTGCCTTCCTAATGGATACAAACCTCTGTTTAACAGTCTGTAGGGTCATGCAGTGTAGTTGTCTCATTATTTGTTCTTCATGTACATTGGAGGGAGTTCTTCGAACTTCAGCGTACATTATTTACTACCGGTAGGAGCAGCCGACCCAAACACGGACAGTTAAGACATGCGTGCACAATAATTGGGCAATGGGGCCGGGTAAGAAGCACGGCCCGACGCGCGTGGACTGCGAGGGCCCGTTCATCGCTGCTTGCAGCTTTAATTATTTGTTATTTTTCTTTGTCGCAAACGATCGCATTTTTCACTGCCTGAACATACCCCAAAACTCACCAAACTTGGAATATAGATCAGACCTGGCGAAAAATTTTATAATCTGCTGTCGTTGTGAATTTTCAGCACTAGGTGGCGCTATAATCAAGGAAAGTGCGTTTTGCCTAATAACTCCCACATACTTTGTCGCACATTCAAAAACCTTACACCCACGCTTTCAGTGAATTGTGCTGAATCTCCTGAGATAGGCCACGCCCATTTCCGCCTACCGTTTTTTTCGCTAGCTCGCAAAATGTCGAAAACCTACTTTTTCGAACTCCTCCCAGGCAATTTCACCGATTTGCACGAAACTTTGCACACAGCATCTGTGGACCCTTCTGACAAAAAGTTATTAAAATAATTTTGATACGCCAAAGAATACTCAAGTTATTAAATAACAACTTCCTGTGGATTCAGGTCACAACAGGAAGTGTTGCATATCTCCACATTGGTTTGTCCAAATGACGTGAAACTCAAGACACTACTTCCCCATGAGCCCCTAAGGCTCTGTGCAAATTCTTGGCCCATGACAACTAGGTGGCGCTATTTAAATTGAAGTATTTTATATCTCGACATTGGTTGGTCGGATTAACACAAAACTTGGTACACTGATTGCCAATGTCCTCCTGAGGAAAACTGACGAAGGTGTTACCGATCTGACACTAGGTGGCGCTCTGGTGGCAGTTTCATTTTATAATTGGCACTGTGCCCACACCATAACACTTATGGACATGAAACTGATTGGGGTGGTACAGACTGGCATCTGTAACTCACACACCAAAAATCACCAGCAGGTGGCGCTATTATCAACACAAAACCGTTTTTGCCTATCAGTTAAGACATGCGCGCACAATAACGGGGCAATGGGTCCGGGTAAGGAGCACGCCTCGACAGCAGCACGCCCCGACCCGCGTGGACTGCGAGGGCCCGTTCATCGCTGCTTGCAGCTTTAATTAGGGCCCGAGCAGTGAAACTGCGAGGACCCTATTGTAATTGTAGTGATTATTAGGGCCCGAGCAGTGAAACTGCGAGGACCCTATTGTAATTGTAGTGATTATTATTAGGGCCCGAGCAGGGAACCTGCGAGGTCCCTATTGTTTTTCGAATGATTATTATTATTTTTTTCCCTCCCAAATGATCGCATTTTTCACTGCCTGAACATACCCCAAAACTCATCAAACTTGGAATATAGATCAGACCTGGCGAAAAATTTTATAATCTGTTGTTGTTGTGAATTTTCAGCACTAGGTGGCGCTATAATCAAGGAAAGTGTGTTTTGGCTAATAACTCCCACATACTTTGTCGCACATTCAAAAACCTTATATCCACGCGTTCAGTGAATCTTGCTGAATCTCCTGATATAGGCCACGCCCATTTCCGCCTACCGTTTTTTTTCGCTAGCTCGCGAAATGTCGAAAACCTACTTTTTCGAACTCCTCCCGGGCAATTTCACCCATTTGCACGAAACTTTGCACACAACATCTGTGGACCCTTCTGACAAAAAGTTATTAAAAGAATTTTGCTACGCCAAAGAACACTCAAGTTATTAAATAACAACTTCCTGTGGATTCGGGTCACAACAGGAAGTGTTGCATATCTCCACATTGGTGTCTCCAAATGACGTGAAACTCAGGATAGTACTTCCCCATGAGCCCCTAAGGCTCTGTGCGAAATTTTGGCAGACGACCACTAGGTGGCGCTATTTAAATTGAAGTATTTTATATCTCAACATCGGTTGGTCGGATGAACACAAAACTTGGTACACTCATTGCCAATTCCCTCCTGAGGACAGCTGACAAAGGGGTTACCGATCTGACACTAGGTGGCGCTCTGGTGGCAGTTTCATTTTATATTTGCCACTGTGCCCACACCATAACACTTATGGATATGAAATTCATAGGGGTGGTATAGACTGGACCCTGTAACTCACACACCAAAAATGACCAGCAGGTGGCGCTATTATCAAGAATAAACGTTTTTTGCTAATTACTCCCACATAATATGGTGCACATTGTTAAACATTATATCTAAGTGTTCCCTGAATACAGCCGAACAGTGTGATGTAGGCCACGCCCACGTTCGCACTGAATTTCCATTTGCAAATTCGCCAAATGTCGCAAACCTACTTTTTCGAACTCCTCCCAGGCAATTTTTCCAATTTGCACCAAACTTTGCACGCAGCATCTCTGGACCCTCCTGACAAAAAGTTATTAAAAGAAATGTGCTAGTCCACAGAACGCCCAAAATATAAAACAACAATTTCCTGCGCATTGTGCTCAAACAGACATTCTTGTGTATCTTGATGAAATACAGTCCGATGAACACAAAACTTTTGGCAATTGTGTTCCATGGCATGATGAGCATTTCTACAAAATTTCGTGCAAATCGACCAATAGGTGGCGCTTTTATTGCTAAATGACGAAATGACAGCTTCACTGCCTTCACTTTCATTTCCTCAATGGAAGTTGTTGCAAGTAGAAGCCCCGACAGCAGCATGTCACGACAACAACATGCCCCGACAGCAGCATGCCCCGACAGCAGCACGCCCGACAGCAGCACGCCCGACAGCAGCACGCCCCGACCCGCGTGGACTGCGAGGGCCCGTTCATCGCTGCTTGCAGCTTTAATTATTTTTTTTATTTGTCTGCCAAAATGATCGCATTTTTCACTGCCTGAACGTGTATGAAAACGCGATTTTATTTGGCAAACACATTTGGCCTGGCGAAAAATTTTATAATCTGCTGTCGTTGTGAACTTTCATCACTAGGTGGCGCTATAATCATGGAAAGTGTGTTTTGGCTAATAACTCCCACATACTTTGACGCACATTCAAAAACCTTACATCCACGCGTTCAGTGAATTGTGCTGAATCTCCTGATATAGGCCACGCCCATTTCCGCCCGCCGTTTTTTTCCGCTAGCTCGCGAAATGTCGCAAACCTACTTTTTCGAACTCCTCCCAGGCAATTTCACCGATTTGCACCAAACTTTGCACACAGCATCTGTGGACCCTCCTGACAAAAAGTTATTAAAAGAATTTTGATATTCCAAAAAATACTCCAGTTATTAAATAACAACTTCCTGCAGATTTCGTTCCAAACAGGAAGTGTTGCATATTTCCACATTGGTTTGTCCAAATGATGTCAACCTCAGGATCCTACTTCCTCATGAGGCCCTAAGGCTCTGTGCTAAATTTTGGTTGATGACCACAAGGTGGCGCTCTTTAAATTGAAGTATTTTATATCTCAACATCGGTTGGTCGGATTAACACAAAACTTGGTACACTCATTCCCAATGCCCTCCTGAGGATAGCTGACAAAGGGGTTACCGATCTGACACTAGGTGGCGCTCTGGTGGCAGTTTCTTTTTAGATTTGGCACTGTGCCCACACCATAACACTTATGGATATGAAATTCATAGGGGTGGTATAGACTGGCCCCTGTAACTCACACACCAAAAATCACCAGCAGGTGGCGCTATTATCAAGTAAAAACGTTTTTTGCTAATTACTCCCACATAATATGGTGCACATTGTTAAACATTATATCTATATGTTCCCTGAATACAGCCGAACCGTGTGATGTAGGCCACGCCCACGTTCGCACTGAATTTCCATTCGCAAATTCGCCAAATATTGCAGACCTACTTTTTCGAACTCCTCCCAGGCAATTTCTCCGATTTGCACCAAACTTTGCACGCAGCATCTGTGGACCCTCCTGACAAAAAGTTATTAAAAGAAATGTGCTAGTCCACAGAACGCCCAAAATATAAAACAACAATTTCCTGCGCATTGTGGTCAAACAGACATTCTGGTGTATCTTGATGAAACACAGTCCGATTAACACAAAACTTTTCCCAGTTGTGTTCCATCACCACATGACAATTTCTGACAAATTTGGTGCAAATCGGCCAATAGGGGGCGCTTTTATTGCTAAATGACTAAATAACAGCTTGACTGCCTTCACTTTTGATTCCTCAACGGAAGTTGTTGCATGAACAAGCCCCGACAGCAGCATGTAACGACGGCTATCAGTTAAGACATGCGCGCACAATAACGGGGCATTGGGTCCGGGTAAGGAGCACGCCCCGACGGCAGCACGCCCCGACCCGCGTGGACTGCGAGGGCCCGTTCATCGCTGCTTGCAGCTTTAATTAGGGCCCGAGCAGTGAAACTGCGAGGACCCTATTGTAATTGTAATGATTATTATTATTATTATTATTTTTTTTTGTCTGCCAAAATGATCGCATTTTTCACTGCCTGAACGTGTATGAAAACGCGATTTTATTTGGCAAACACATTAGGCCTGGCGAAAAATTTTATAATCTGCTGTCGTTGTGAACTTTCATCACTAGGTGGCGCTATAATCATGGAAAGTGTGTTTTGGCTAATAACTCCCACATACTTTGACGCACGTTCAAAAACCTTACATCCACGCGTTCAGTGAATTCTGCTGAATCTCCTGATATAGGCCACGCCCATTTCCGCCTACCGTTTTTTTTCGCTAGCTCGCAAAATGTCGCAAACCTACTTTTTCGAACTCCTCCCAGGCAATTTCACCAATTTGCACCAAACTTTGAACACAGCATCTATGGACCCTCCTGACAAAAAGTTATTAAAAGAATTTTGATATTCCTAAAAATACTCAAGTTATTAAATAACAACTTCCTGCATATTACGTTCCAAACAGGAAGTGTTGCACATCTCCACATTGGTTTGTCCAAATGACGTGAAACTTAGGATCCTACTTCCGCATGAGGCCCTAAGGCTCTGTGCAAAATTTTGGCCGATGACCACTAGGTGGCGCTATTTAAATTGAAGTATTTTATATCTCAACATCGGTTGGTCGGATGAACACAAAACTTGGTACACTCATTGCCAATGCCCTCCTAAGGACAGCTGACAAAGGGGTTACCGATCCGACACTAGGTGGCGCTCTGGTGGCAGTTTCATTTTATATTTGGCACTGTGCCCACACCATAACACTTATGGATCTGAAATTCATAGGGGTGGTACAGACTGGCCCCTGTAACTCACACACCAAAAATGACCAGCAGGTGGCGCTATTATCAAGAAAAAACGTTTTTTGCTAATTACTCCCACGTAATATGGTGCACATTTTTAAACATTATATCTATATGTTCGCTGAATACAGCCGAACAGTGTGATGTAGACCACGCCCACGTTCGCACTGAATTTCCATTTGCAAATTCGCCAAATGTCGCAAACCTACTTTTTCGAACTCCTCCCAGACAATTTCTCCAATTTGCACCAAACTTTGCACACAGCATCTGTGGACCCTCCTGACAAAAAGTTATTAAAAGAAATGTGCTAGTCCACAGAATGCCCAAATTATAAAACAACAATTTCCTGCACATTGTGGTCAAACAGACATTCTTGTGTATCTTGATGAAATACAGTCCGATTAACACAAAACTTTTGGCAATTGTGTTCCATGGCACGATGAGCATTACTACCAAATTTCGTGCAAATCGACCAATAGGTGGCGCTTTTATTGCTACATGACGAAACAGCAGCTTCACTGCCTTCAGTTTTGTTTCCTCTACGGAAGTTGTTGCATTAACAAGCCTTGACAGCAGCATGCCCGGACAGCAGCATGTAACGACAGCAGCTTGCCCCGACAGCAGCATGCAACGACGGCAGCATGCCCCGACGCGCGTGGACTGCGAGGGCCCGTTCATCGCTGCTTGCAGCTTTAATTATTAGGGCCCGAGCAGTGAAACTGCGAGGACCCTATTGTTTTTCCAATGATTATTATTATTCTTTATTTTTTGTTATTTTTCTTCTGCCAAAATGATCGCATTTTTCACTGCCTGAACATACCCCAAAACTCATCAAACTTGGAATATATGTCACACCTGGCGCAAAATTTTATAATCTGTTGTCGTTGTGAACTTTCACCACTAGGTGGCGCTACAATCAAAGAAAGTGCGTTTTGGCTAATAACTCCCACATACTTTGTCGCACATTCAAAAACCTTATGTCCACGCATTCAGTGAATTGTGCTGAATCTCCTGATATAGGCCACGCCCATTTCCGCCTACCGTTTTTTTTCGCTAGCTCGCGAAATGTCGCAAACCTACTTTTTCGAACTCCTCCCAGGCAATTTCACCGATTTGCACCAAACTTTGCACACAGCATCTGTGGACCCTCCTGACAAAAAGTTATTAAAAGAATTATGCTATTCCAAACAATACTCAAGTTATTAAATAACAACTTCCTGTAGATTTGGGTCAAAACAGGAAGTGTTGCACAGCTCCACATTGGTGTGTCCAAATGACATGAAACTCAGGATACTACTTCCCCATGAGCCCCTAAGGCTCTGTGCAAAATCTTGGCCCATGACCACTAGGTGGCGCTCTTTAAATTGAAGTATTTTATATCTCCACATTGGTTGGTCGGATTAACACAAAACTTGGTACACTGATTGCCAATGGCCTCCTGAGGACAACTGACGAAGGTGTTACCGATCTGACACTAGGTGGTGCTCTGGTGGCAGTTTCATTTTATAATTGGCACTGTGCCCACACCATAACACTTATGGATATGAAACTGATTGGGGTGGTACAGACTGGCATCTGTAACTCACACACCAAAAATGACCAGCAGGTGGCGCTATTATCAAGAAAAAACGTTTTTTGCTAATTACTCCCACATAATATGGTGCACATTGTTAAACATTATATCTATATGTTCCCTCAATACAGCCGAACCGTGTGATGTAGGCCACGCCCACGTTCGCACTGAATTTCCATTTGCAAATTCGCCAAATGTCGCAAACCTACTTTTTCGAACTCCTCCCAGGCAATTTCTCCGATTTGCACCAAACTTTGCACGCAGCATCTGTGGACCCTCCTGACAAAAAGTTATTAAAAGAAATGTGCTAGTCCACAGAACTCCCAAAATATAAAACAACAATTTCCTGCACATTGTGGTCAAACAGACATTCTTGTGTATCTTGATGAAATACAGTCCGATTAACACAAAACTTTTGGCAATTGTGTTCCATGACACGATGACCATTTCTACTAAATTTCGTGCAAATCGACCAATAGGTGGCGCTTTTATTGCTAAATAACGAAACAGCAGCTTCACTGCCTTCAGTTTTGTTTCCTCTACGGAAGTTGTTGCATGAACAAGCCTCGACAGCAGCATGTAACGACGGCAGCATCCCGCAACAGCAGCACGCCCCGACCCGCGTGGACTGCGAGGGCCCGTTCATCGCTGCTTGCAGCTTTAATTAGGGCCCGAGCAGGAAACCTGCGAGGTCCCTATTGTAATCGTATCGATTCTTATTATTATTAGGGCCCGAGCAGTGAAACTGCAAGGACCCTATTGTAATTGTAGTGATTCTTATTATTTTTACTTTTTCTTTGTCGCAAATGATCGCATTTTTCACTGCCTGAACATACCCCAAAACGCATCAAACTTGGAATATCAGTCACACCTGGCGAAAAATTTTATAATCTGTTGTCATTATGAATTTTCGCCACTAGGTGGCGCTACAATCAAGGAAAGTGTGTTTTGCCTAATAACTCCCATATACTTTGTCGCACGTTCAAAAACCTTATATCCGCGCGTTCAGTGAATTGTGCTGAATCTCCTGATATAGGCCACGCCCATATCCGCCTACCGTTTTTTTTCGCTAGCTCGCGAAATGTCAAAAACCTACTTTTTCGAACTCCTCCCGGGCAATTTCACCAATGTGCATGAAACTTTGCACACAGCATCTGTGGACACTCCTGACAAAAAGTTATTAAAAGAATTTTGATATTCCAAACAATACTCAAGTTATTAAATAACAACTTCCTGTGGACTCGGGTCACAACAGGAAGTCTTGCATATCTCCACATTGGTTTGTCCAAATGACGTGAAACTCAGGATACTACTTCCCCTTGAGCCCCTAAAGCTCTGTGCAAAATCTTGGCCCATGACCACTAGGTGGCGCTATTTAAATTGAAGTATTTTATATCTCGACATTAGTTGGTCGGATTAACACGAAACTTGGTACACTGATTGCCAATGTCCTCCTGAGGACAACTTACGAAGGTGTTACCGATCTGACACTAGGTGGCGCTCTGGTGGCAGTTTCATTTTATAATTGGCACTGTGCCCACACCATAACACTTATGGACATGAAACTGATTGGGGTGGTATAGACTGCGGTCTGTAACTCACACACCAAAAATCACCAGCAGGTGGCGCTATTATCAACACAAAGCAGTTTTTGACTAATAACTCCCACATAATTTGTCACACATTGTTAAACCTTATATCTACCTCTTCCCTGAATTCAGCTGAATTGTGTGATGTGGGCCACGCCCACGTTCGCACTGAATTTCCATTCGCAAATTCGCAAAATGTCGCAAACCTACTTTTTCGAACTCCTCCCAGGCAATTTCTCCGATTTACACCAAACTTTGCACGCAGCATCTGTGGACCCTCCTGACAAAAAGTTATTAAAAGAAATGTGCTAGTCCACAGAACGCCCAAAATATAAAACAACAATTTCCTGCACATTGTGGTCAAACAGACATTCTTGTGTATCTTGATAAAATAGAGTCCGATTAACACAAAACTTTTGGCAATTGTGTTCCATGGCACGATGAGCATTTCTACAAAATTTCGTGCAAATCGACCAATAGGTGGCGCTTTTATTGCTAAATGACGAAATGACAGCTTGACTGCCTTCACTTTCATTTCCTCAATGGAAGTTGTTGCATGTAGAAGCCCCGACAGCAGCATGTCACGACAGCAGCTTGCCCCAACGGCAGCATGTCCCGACAGCAGCACGCCCGACAGCAGCACGCCCCGACCCGCGTGGACTGCGAGGGCCCGTTCATCGCTGCTTGCAGCTTTAATTATTATTATTTTTCTGCCAAAATGATCGCATTTTTCACTGCCTGAACATACCCCAAAACTCATCAAACTTGGAATATAGATCAGACCTGGCGAAAAATTTTATAATCTGTTGTCATTGTGAATTTTCAGCACTAGGTGGCGCTATAATCAAGGAAAGTGTGTTTTGGCTAATAACTCCCACATACTTTGTCGCACATTCAAAAACCTTATATCCACGCATTCAGTGAATCTTGCTGAATCTCCTGATATAAGCCACGCCCATTTTCGCCTACCGTTTTTTTTCGCTAGCGCGCGAAATGTCGCAAACCTACTTTTTCGAACTCCTCCCAGGCAATTTCACCGATTTTCACCAAACTTTGCACACAGCATCTGTGGATGCTCCTGACAAAAAGTTATTAAAAGATTTTTGATACGCCAAAGACAGCTCAAGTTATTAAATAACAACTTCCTGTGGATTCGGGTCACAACAGGAAGTGCTGCATATCTCCACATTGGTGTGTCCAAATGACATGAAACTCAGGATACTACTTCCCCATGAGCCCCTAAGGCTCTGTGCAAAATCTTGGCCCATGACCACTAGGTGGCGCTCTTTTAATTGAAGTATTTTATATCTCGACATCGGTTGGTCGGATTAACACGAAACTTGTTACAGTCTTTGCCAATGCCCTCCTGAGGACAACTGACGAAGGTGTTACCGATCTGACACTAGGTGGCGCTCTGGTGGCAGTTTCATTTTATAATTGGCACTGTGCCCACACCATAACACTTATGGATATGAAACTGATTGGGGTGGTATACACTGGCCCCTGTTACTCACACACCAAAAATCACCAGCAGGTGGCGCTATTATCAAGAAAAAACGTTTTTTGCTAATTACTCCCACATAATATGGTGCACATTGTTAAACATTATATCTATATGTTCCCTGAATACGGCCGAACCGTGTGATGTAGGCCACGCCCACGTTTGCACTGAATTTCCATTCGCAAATTCGCCAAATGTTGCAAACCTACTTTTTCGAACTCCTCCCAGGCAATTTCATCGATTTGCACCAAACTTTGCACACAGCATCTGTGGACCCTCCTGACAAAAAGTTATTAAAAGAAATGTGCTAGTCCACAGAACGCCCAAAATATAAAACAACAATTTCCTGCACATTGTGGTCAAACAGACATTCTTGTGTATCTTGATGAAATAGAGTCCGATTAACACAAAACTTTTGGCAATTGTGTTCCATGGCACGATGAGCATTTCTACAAAATTTCGTGCAAATCGACCAATAGGTGGCGCTTTTATTGCTAAATGACGAAATGACAGCTTCACTGCCTTCAGTTTTGATTCCTCAACAGAAGTTGTTGCATGAACAAAGCCCGATAGCAGGATGCCTCGACAGCAGCACGTAATGACAGCAGCATGTCCCGACAGCAGCACGTGACGACGGCAGCATGCCCCGACAGCAGCACGCCCCGACCCGCGTGGACTGCGAGGGCCCGTTCATCGCTGCTTGCAGCTTTAATTATTATTTGTTTTTTTTTTCCTGCCAAAATGATCGCATTTTTCACTGCCTGAATGTGAATGAAAACGCGATTTTATTTGGCAAAGTCATTAGGCTTGGCGAAAAATTTCATAATCTGTTGTCGTTGTGAATGTCCACCACTAGGTGGCGCTACAATCAAGGAAAGTGCGTTTTGCCTAATAACTCCCACATACTTTGTCGCACATTCAAAAACCTTATATCCACGCGTTCAGTGAATTGTGCTGAATCTCCTGATATAAGCCACGCCCATTTACGCCTACCGTTTTTTTTCGCTAGCTCGCGAAATGTCAAAAACCTACTTTTTCGAACTCCTCCCAGGCAATTTCACCGATTTGCATGAAACTTTGCACACAGCATCTGTGGACCCTTCTGACAAAAAGTTATTAAAAGAATTTTGATACACCAAAGAATACTCAAGTTATTAAATAACAACTTCCTGTGGAATCGGGTCACAACAGGAAGTGTTGCGTATCTCCACATTGGTGTGTCCAAATGACGTGAAACTCAGGACACTACTTCCCCATGAGCCCCTAAGGCTGTGTGCAAAATCTTGGCCCATGACCACTAGGTGGCGCTATTTAAATTGAAGTATTTTATATCTCAACATCGGTTGGTCGGATTAACAAAAAACTTGGTACACTCATTGCCAATGCCCTCCTGAGGACAGCTGACAAAGGGGTTACCGATCTGACACTAGGTGGCGCTCTGGTGGCAGTTTCTTTTTATATTTGGCACTGTGCCCACACCATAACACTTATGGATATGAAATTCATAGGGGTGGTATAGACTGGCCCCTGTAACTCACACACCAAAAATGACCAGCAGGTGGCGCTATTATCAAGAAAAAATGTTTTTTGCTAATTACTCCCACATAATATGGTGCACATTGTTAAACATTATATCTATATGTTCCCTGAATACAGCCGAACCCTGTGATGTAGGCCACGCCCAAGTTCGCACTGAACTTCCATTCGCAAATTCGCCAAATGTCGCAAACCTACTTTTTCGAACTCCTCCCAGGCAATTTTTCCAATTTGCACCAAACTTTGCACACAGCATCTGTGGACTCTCCTGACAAAAAGTTATTAAAAGAATTGTGATAGTCTAAAGAACGACCAAAATATAAAACAACAATTTCCTGCACGTTGTGGTAAACCACACAGTCCTGCATATCTTGATGAAATACAGTCTGATTAACACAAAACTTTTTTGATTTGTCTTCCATGCCCACATGAGGGTTTGTGCCAAATTTGGTGCATATCCACCAATAGGTGGCGCTTTTATTGCTAAATGACTAAAGAACATCTTGACTGCCTTCACTTTTGATTGCTAATTCAAGCTTTCTCCAACAGACGGCAGTGCTGCCTTCCTCATGGATACAAACCTGTCTTTAAGGGTCTGCAGTGTCACGCAGTGTAGTTGTCTCATTATTTGTTCTTCATGTAGATTGCAGGGAGATGTTCCAACTTCAGCATACATTATATACTACGTGCAGGAGCAGCCTACCCAAACACAGTCAGTTAAAACATGCGAGCACAATAATGGGACAATGGGACTGGGTAAGCAGCATGCCCCGACAGCTGCAGACCCCGACGCGCGTGGACTGCGAGGGCCCGTTCATCGCTGCTTGCAGCTTTAATTATTATTATTTTTCTGCCACAATGATCGCATTTTTCACTGCCTGAACATACCCCAAAACTCATCAAACTTGGAATATAGATCAGACCTGGCGAAAAATTTTATAATCTGTTGTCATTGTGAATTTTCAGCACTAGGTGGCGCTATAATCAAGGAAAGTGTGTTTTGGCTAATAACTCCCACATACTTTGTCGCACATTCAAAAACCTTATATCCACGCATTCAGTGAATCTTGCTGAATCTCCTGATATAAGCCACGCCCATTTTCGCCTACCGTTTTTTTTCGCGAGCGCGCGAAATGTCGCAAACCTACTTTTTCGAACTCCTCCCAGGCAATTTCACCGATTTTCACCAAACTTTGCACACAGCATCTGTGGATGCTCCTGACAAAAAGTTATTAAAAGATTTTTGATACGCCAAAGACAGCTCAAGTTATTAAATAACAACTTCCTGTGGATTCGGGTCACAACAGGAAGTGCTGCATATCTCCACATTGGTGTGTCCAAATGACATGAAACTCAGGATACTACTTCCCCATGAGCCCCTAAGGCTCTGTGCAAAATCTTGGCCCATGACCACTAGGTGGCGCTCTTTTAATTGAAGTATTTTATATCTCGACATCGGTTGGTCGGATTAACACGAAACTTGTTACAGTCTTTGCCAATGCCCTCCTGAGGACAACTGACGAAGGTGTTACCGATCTGACACTAGGTGGCGCTCTGGTGGCAGTTTCATTTTATAATTGGCACTGTGCCCACACCATAACACTTATGGATATGAAACTGATTGGGGTGGTATACACTGGCCCCTGTTACTCACATACCAAAAATCACCAGCAGGTGGCGCTATTATCAAGAAAAAACGTTTTTTGCTAATTACTCCCACATAATATGGTGCACATTGTTAAACATTATATCTATATGTTCCCTGAATACGGCCGAACCGTGTGATGTAGGCCACGCCCACGTTTGCACTGAATTTCCATTCGCAAATTCGCCAAATGTTGCAAACCTACTTTTTCGAACTCCTCCCAGGCAATTTCATCGATTTGCACCAAACTTTGCACACAGCATCTGTGGACCCTCCTGACAAAAAGTTATTAAAAGAAATGTGCTAGTCCACAGAACGCCCAAAATATAAAACAACAATTTCCTGCACATTGTGGTCAAACAGACATTCTTGTGTATCTTGATGAAATAGAGTCCGATTAACACAAAACTTTTGGCAATTGTGTTCCATGGCACGATGAGCATTTCTACAAAATTTCGTGCAAATCGACCAATAGGTGGCGCTTTTATTGCTAAATGACGAAATGACAGCTTCACTGCCTTCAGTTTTGATTCCTCAACAGAAGTTGTTGCATGAACAAAGCCCGATAGCAGGATGCCTCGACAGCAGCACGTAATGACAGCAGCATGTCCCGACAGCAGCACGTGACGACGGCAGCATGCCGCGACAGCAGCACGCCCCGACCCGCGTGGACTGCGAGGGCCCGTTCATCGCTGCTTGCAGCTTTAATTAGGGCCCGAGCAGTGAAACTGCGAGGACCCTATTGTAATTGTAGTGATTATTATTATTTTTTTTTTTTTTTTTTTTTTCCTGCCAAAATGATCGCATTTTTCACTGCCTGAATGTGAATGAAAACGTGATTTTATTTGGCAAAGTCATTAGGCTTGGCGAAAAATTTTATAATCTGTTGTCGTTGTGAATGTCCACCACTAGGTGGCGCCACAATCAAGGAAAGTGCGTTTTGCCTAATAACTCTCACATACTTTGTCGCACATTCAAAAACCTTATATCCACGCGTTCAGTGAATTGTGCTGAATCTCCTGATATAGGCCACGCCCATTTTCGCCTACCGTTTTTTTTCGCTAGCTCGCGAAATGTTGCAAACCTACTTTTTCGAACTCCTCCCAGGCAATTTCACCGATTTGCTCCAAACTTTGCAGACAGCATCTGTGGACCCTTCTGACAAAAAGTTATTAAAAGAATATTGATATGCCAAAGAATACTCAAGTTATTAAATAACAACTTCCTGTAAAATCGGGTCAAAACAGGAAGTGTTGCATATCTCCACATTGGTTTGTCCAAATGACGTCACACTCAGGATACTACTTCCCCATGAGCCTCTAAGGCTCTGTGCAAAATCTTGGCCCATGACCGCTAGGTGGCGCTATTTAATTTGAAGTATTTTATATCTCAACATCGGTTGGTCGGATGAACACAAAACTTGGTACACTCATTGCCAATGCCCTCCTGAGGAAAGCTGACAAAGGAGTTACCGATCTGACACTAGGTGGCGCTCTGGTGGCAGTTTCTTTTTATATTTGGCACTGTGCCCACACCATAACACTTATGGATATGAAATTCATAGGGGTGGTATAGACTGGCCCCTGTAACTCACACACCAAAAATGACCAGCAGGTGGCGCTATTATCAAGAAAAAAAGTTTTTTGGTAATTACTCCCACATAATATGGTGCACATTGTTAAACATTATATCTATATCTTCCCTGAATACAGCCGAACCGTGTGATGTAGGCCACGCCCACGTTCGCACTGAATTTCCATTCGCAAATTCGCCAAATGTTGCAAACCTACTTTTTCGAACTCCTCCCAGGCAATTTCTCCGATTTGCACCAAACTTTGTACACAGCATCTGTGGACCCTCCTGACAAAAAGTTATTAAAAGAAATGTGCTAGTCCACAGAACGCCCAAAATATAAAACAACAGTTTACTGCACATTGTGGTCAAACAGACATTCTTGTGTATCTTGATGAAATAGAGTCCGATTAACACAAAACTTTTGGCAATTGTGTTCCATGGCACGATGAGCATTTCTACAAAATTTCGTGCAAATCGACCAATAGGTGGCGCTTTTATTGCTAAATGACGAAATGACAACTTCACTGCCTTCAGTTTTGATTCCTCAACAGAAGTTGTTGCATGAACAAAGCCCGATAGCAGGATGCCTCGACAGCAGCACGTAATCACAGCAGCATGTCCCGACAGCAGCACGTGACGACGGCAGCATGCCGCGACAGCAGCACGCCCCGACCCGCGTGGACTGCGAGGGCCCGTTCATCGCTGCTTGCAGCTTTAATTATTATTTGTTTTTTTTTTCCTGCCAAAATGATCGCATTTTTCACTGCCTGAATGTGAATGAAAACGCGATTTTATTTGGCAAAGTCATTAGTCTTGGCGAAAAATTTCATAATCTGTTGTCGTTGTGAATGTCCACCACTAGGTGGCGCTACAATCAAGGAAAGTGCGTTTTGCCTAATAACTCCCACATACTTTGTCGCACATTCAAAAACCTTATATCCACGCGTTCAGTGAATTGTGCTGAATCTCCTGATATAAGCCACGCCCATTTACGCCTACCGTTTTTTTTCGCTAGCGCGCAAAATGTCGAAAACCTACTTTTTCGAACTCCTCCCAGGCATTTTCACCGATTTGCACCAAACTTTGCACACAGCATCTGTGGACGCTCCTGACAAAAAGTTATTAAAAGAATTTTGATACGCCAAAGAATACTCAAGTTATTATATAAAAACTTCCTGCAGATTTCGTTCCAAACAGGAAGTGTTGCATATCTCCACATTGGTGTGTCCGAATGACGTCAAACTCAGGATCCTACTTCCACATGAGGCCCTAAGGCTCTGTGCAAAATCTTGGCCCATTACAACTAGGTGGCGCTCTTTTAATTGAAGTATTTTATATCTGGACATCGGTTGGTCAGATTAACACAAAACTTGGTACAGTCATTGTCAATGTCCTCCTGAGGATAGCTGACAAAGGGGTTACCGATCCGACACTAGGTGGCGCTCTGGTGGCAGTTTCATTTTATATTTGGCACTGTGCCCACACCATAACACTTATGGATATGAAATTCATAGGGGTGGTATAGACCGGCCCCTGTAACTCACACACCAAAAATGACCAGCAGGTGGCGCTATTGTCAAGAAAAAATGTTTTTTGCTAATTACTCCCACATAATATGGTGCACATTGTTAAACATTATATCTATATGTTCCCTGAATACAGCCAAACCGTGTGATGTAGGCCACGCCCACGTTCGCACTGAATTTCCATTCGCAAATTCGCCAAATGTCGCAAACCTACTTTTTCGAACTCCTCCCAGGCAATTTCTCCGATTTGCACCAAACTTTGCACGCAGCATCTGTGGACCCTCCTGACAAAAAGTTATTAAAAGAAATGTGCTAGTCCACAGAATGCCCAAATTATAAAACAACAATTTCCTGCACATTGTGGTCAAACAGACATTCTTGTGTATCTTGATGAAATACAGTCCGATTAACACAAAACTTTTCCCAGTTGTGTTCCATGACACGATGAGCATTTCTACAAAATTTCGTGCAAATCGACCAATAGGTGGCGCTTTTATTGCTAAATGACAAAACAGCAGCTTCACTGCCTTCAGTTTTGTTTCCTCTACGCAAGTTGTTGCATGAACAAGCCTCGACAGCAGCAAGCCCACACAGCAGCATGTAACGACAGCAGCATGCCCCGACAGCAGCACGCCCCGACGCGCGTGGACTGCGAGGGCCCGTTCATCGCTGCTTGCAGCTTTAATTAGGGCCCGAGCAGGGAACCTGCGAGGTCCCTATTGTTTTTCGAATGATTATTATTATTTTTTTCCCTCCCAAATGATCGCATTTTTCACTGCCTGAACATACCCCAAAACTCATCAAACTTGGAATATAGATCAGACCTGGCGAAAAATTTTATAATCTGTTGTTGTTGTGAATTTTCAGCACTAGGTGGCGCTATAATCAAGGAAAGTGTGTTTTGGCTAATAACTCCCACATACTTTGTCGCACATTCAAAAACCTTATATCCACGCGTTCAGTGAATCTTGCTGAATCTCCTGATATAGGCCACGCCCATTTCCGCCTACCGTTTTTTTTCGCTAGCTCGCGAAATGTCGAAAACCTACTTTTTCGAACTCCTCCCGGGCAATTTCACCCATTTGCACGAAACTTTGCACACAACATCTGTGGACCCTTCTGACAAAAAGTTATTAAAAGAATTTTGCTACGCCAAAGAACACTCAAGTTATTAAATAACAACTTCCTGTGGATTCGGGTCACAACAGGAAGTGTTGCATATCTCCACATTGGTGTCTCCAAATGACGTGAAACTCAGGATAGTACTTCCCCATGAGCCCCTAAGGCTCTGTGCGAAATTTTGGCAGACGACCACTAGGTGGCGCTATTTAAATTGAAGTATTTTATATCTCAACATCGGTTGGTCGGATGAACACAAAACTTGGTACACTCATTGCCAATTCCCTCCTGAGGACAGCTGACAAAGGGGTTACCGATCTGACACTAGGTGGCGCTCTGGTGGCAGTTTCATTTTATATTTGCCACTGTGCCCACACCATAACACTTATGGATATGAAATTCATAGGGGTGGTATAGACTGGACCCTGTAACTCACACACCAAAAATGACCAGCAGGTGGCGCTATTATCAAGAATAAACGTTTTTTGCTAATTACTCCCACATAATATGGTGCACATTGTTAAACATTATATCTAAGTGTTCCCTGAATACAGCCGAACAGTGTGATGTAGGCCACGCCCACGTTCGCACTGAATTTCCATTTGCAAATTCGCCAAATGTCGCAAACCTACTTTTTCGAACTCCTCCCAGGCAATTTTTCCAATTTGCACCAAACTTTGCACGCAGCATCTCTGGACCCTCCTGACAAAAAGTTATTAAAAGAAATGTGCTAGTCCACAGAACGCCCAAAATATAAAACAACAATTTCCTGCGCATTGTGCTCAAACAGACATTCTTGTGTATCTTGATGAAATACAGTCCGATGAACACAAAACTTTTGGCAATTGTGTTCCATGGCATGATGAGCATTTCTACAAAATTTCGTGCAAATCGACCAATAGGTGGCGCTTTTATTGCTAAATGACGAAATGACAGCTTCACTGCCTTCACTTTCATTTCCTCAATGGAAGTTGTTGCAAGTAGAAGCCCCGACAGCAGCATGTCACGACAACAACATGCCCCGACAGCAGCATGCCCCGACAGCAGCACGCCCGACAGCAGCACGCCCGACAGCAGCACGCCCCGACCCGCGTGGACTGCGAGGGCCCGTTCATCGCTGCTTGCAGCTTTAATTAGGGCCCGAGCAGGGAAACCTGCGAGGTCCCTATTGTTTTTCTCGTGATTATTTTTTTTATTATTTGTTTTTCTTTGTCCCAAATGATCGCATTTTTCACTGCCTGAACATACCCCAAAACTCACCAAACTTGGAATATAGATCAGACCTGGCGAAAAATTTTATAATCTGTTGTCATTGTGAATTTTCACCACTAGGTGGCGCTATAATCAAGGAAAGAGCGTTTTGGCTAATAACTCCCACATACTTTGTCGCACATTCAAAAACCTTATATCCACACGTTCAGTGAATTGTGCTGAGTCTTCTGATGTAGGCCACGCCCATTTCCGCCTACCGTTTTTTTTCGCTAGCTTGCGAAATGTAGAAAACCTACTTTTTCGAACTCCTCCCAGGCAATTTCACCAATTTGCTCCAAACTTTGCACACAGCATCTGTGGACACGTCTGACAAAAAGTTATTAAAAGAATTTTGATACACCAAAGAATACTCAAGTTATTAAATAACAACTTCCTGTGGATTTGGGTCACAACAGGAAGTGTTGCACATCTCCACATTGGTGTGTCCGAATGACGTAAAACTCAAGATACTACTTCCGCATGAGCCCCTAAGGCTCTGTGCAAAATCTTGGCCCATGACCACTAGGTGGCGCTATTTAAAATGAAGTATTTTATATCTCCACATCGGTTGGTGGGATTAACACAAAACTTGGTACACTCATTGCCACTGCCCTCCTGAGGATAGCTGACAAAAGGGTTACCGATCTGACACTAGGTGGCGCTCTGGTGGCAGTTTCATTTTATATTTGGCACTGTGCCCACACCATAACACTTATGGATATGAAATTCATAGGGGTGGTATAGACTGGCCCCTGTAACTCACACACCAAAAATGACCAGCAGGTGGCGCTATTATCAAGAAAAAACGTTTTTTGCTAATTCCTCCCACATAATATGGTGCACATCGTTAAACATTATATCTATATGTTCCCTGAATACAGCCGAACCGTGTGATGTAGGCCACGCCTACGTTCGCACTGAATTTCCATTCGCAAATTCGCCAAATGTCGCAAACCTACTTTTTCGAACTCCTCCCAGGCAATTTTTCCGATTTGCACCAAACTTTGCACGCAGCATCTGTGGACTCTCCTGACAAAAAGTTATTAAAAGAATTGTGATAGCCTAAAGAACGACCAAAATATAAAACAACAATTTCCTGCATGTTGTGGTAAACCACACAGTCTTGCATATCTTGATGAAATACAGTCCGATTAACACAAAACTTTTTTGATTTGTCTTCCATGACCACATGAGGGTTTGTGCCAAATTCGGTGCATATCCACCAATAGGTGGCGCTTTTATTGCTAAATGACGAAATGACAGCTTGACTGCCTTCACTTTCATTTCCTCAATGGAAGTTGTTGCAAGTAGAAGCCCCGACAGCAGCATGTCACGACAGCAGCATGCCCCGACAGCAGCGCGCCCCGACAGCAGCACGCCCGACAGCAGCACGCCCCGACGCGCGTGGACTGCGAGGGCCCGTTCATCGCTGCTTGCAGCTTTAATTAGGGCCCGAGCAGGAAACCTGCGAGGTCCCTATTGTAATCGTATCGATTCTTATTATTAGGGCCCGAGCAGTGAAACTGCAAGGACCTATTGTAATTGTAATGATTATTATTATTATTATTATTATTATTTTTTTTTTTTTCCTGCCAAAATGATCGCATTTTTCACTGCCTGAACATACCCCAAAACTCATCAAACTTGGAATATATGTCACACCTGGCGAAAAATTTTATAATCTGTTGTCGTTGTGAACTTTCACCACTAGGTGGCGCTACAATCAAAGAAAGTGCGTTTTGGCTAATAACTCCCACATACTTTGTCGCACATTCAAAAACCTTACATCCACGCGTTCAGTGAATTGTGCTGAATCTCCTGATATAGGCCACGCCCATTTCCGCCTACCGTTTTTTTTCGCTAGCTCGCGAAATGTCGAAAACCTACTTTTTCGAACTCCTCCCAGGCAATTTCACCGATTTGCACGAAACTTTGCACACAGCATCTGTGGATGCTTCTGACAAAAAGTTATTAAAAGAATTTTGATACGCCAAGGAGTACTCAAGTTATGAAATAACAACTTCCTGTGGATTCGGGTCACAACAGGAAGTCCTGCATATCTCCACATTGGTTTTTCCAAATGACGTGAAACTCAGGATCCTACTTCCCCATGAGCCCCTAAGGCTCTGTGCAAAATCTTGGCCCATGACCACTAGGTGGCGCTATTTAAATTGAAGTATTTTATATCTCGACATTGGTTGGTCGGATTAACACAAAACTTGGTACACTGATTGCCAATGCCCTCCTGAGGATAGCTGAGAAAGGGGTTACCAATCTGACACTAGGTGGCGCTCTGGTGGCAGTTTCATTTTATAATTGGCACTGTGCCCACACCATAACACTTATGGATATGAAACTGATTGGGGTGGTATAGACTGGCCCCTGTAACTCACACACCAAAAATGACCAGCAGGTGGCGCTATTATCAAGAAAAAACGTTTTTTGCTAATTACTCCCACATAATATGGTGCACATTGTTAAACATTATGTCTATATGTTCCCTGAATACAGCCGAACAGTGTGAGTAGGCCACGCCCACGTTCGCACTGAATTTCCATTTGCAAATTCGCCAAATGTCGCAAACCTACTTTTTCGAACTCCTCCCAGGAAATTTTTCCAATTTGCACCAAACTTTGCACGCAGCATCTCTGGACCCTCCTGACAAAAAGTTATTAAAAGAAATGTGCTAGTCCACAGAACGCCCAAAATATACAACAACAATTTCCTGCGCATTGTGGTCAAACAGACATTCTTGTGTATCTTGATGAAATACAGTCCGATGAACACAAAACTTTTGGCAATTGTGTTCCATGGCACGATGAGCATTTCTACAAAATTTCGTGCAAATCGACCAATAGGTGGCGCTTTTATTGCTAAATGACGAAATGACAGCTTCACTGCCTTCACTTTCATTTCCTCCATGGAAGTTGTTGCATGAACAAGCCCCGACAGCAGCATGCCCCGACAGCAGCACGCCCGACAGCAGCACGCCCCGACCCGCGTGGACTGCGAGGGCCCGTTCATCGCTGCTTGCAGCTTTAATTATTAGGGCCCGAGCAGTGAAACTGCGAGGACCCTATTGTAATTGTAATTAGGGCCCGAGCAGGAAACCTGCGAGGTCCCTATTGTAATCGTATCGATTCTTATTATTATTATTATTTTTCTGCCAAAATGATCGCATTTTTCACTGCCTGAACATACCCCAAAAGTCATCAAACTTGGAATATATGTCATACCTGGCGAAAAATTTTATAATCTGTTGTCATTGTGAATTTTCAGCACTAGGTGGCGCTATAATCAAGGAAAGTGTGTTTTGGCTAATAACTCCCACATACTTTGTCACACATTCAAAAACCTTATATCCACGCGTTCAGTGAATCTTGCTGAATCTCGTGATATAAGCCACGCCCATTTTCGCCTACCGTTTTTTTTCGCTAGCTCGCGAAATGTCGCAAACCTACTTTTTCGAACTCCTCCCAGGCAATTTCACCAATTTGCACCAAACTTTGCACACAGCATCTGTGGACGCTCCTGACAAAAAGTTATTAAAAGAATTTTGATACACCAAAGAATACTCAAGTTATTAAATAACAACTTCCTGTGTATTTGGGTCACAACAGGAAGTGTTGCATATCTCCACATTGGTGTGTCCAAATGACGTGAAACTCAGGATACTACTTCCCCATGCGCCCCTAAGGCTCTGTGCAAAATCTTGGCACATGACCACTAGGTGGCGCTATTTAAATTGAAGTATTTTATATCTCGACATCGGTTGGTCGGATTAACACAAAACTTGGTACACTGATTGCCAATGGCCTCCTGAGGACAACTGACGAAGGTGTTACCGATCTGACACTAGGTGGCGCTCTGGTGGCAGTTTCATTTTATAATTGGCACTGTGCCCACACCATAACACTTATGGACATGAAACTGATTGGGGTGGTATAGACTGGCATCTGTAACTCACACACCAAAAATCACCAGCAGGTGGCGCTATTATCAAGACAAAACGTTTTTTGCTAATTACTCTCATATAATATGGTGCACATTGTTAAACATTATATCTATATGTTCCGTGAATACAGCCGAACCGTGTGATGTCAGCCACGCCCACGTTCGCACTGAATTTCCATTCGCAAATTCGCCAAATGTTGCAAACCTACTTTTTCGAACTCCTCCCAGGCAATTTTTCCAATTTGCACCAAACTTTGCACAGAGCATCTGTGGACTCTCCTGACAAAAAGTTATTAAAAGAATTGTGATAGTCTAAAGAACGACCAAAATATAAAACAACAATTTCCTGCACGTTGTGGTAAACCACACAGTCTTGCATATCTTGATGAAATACAGTCCGATTAACACAAAACTTTTTTGATTTGTCTTCCATGCCCACATGAGGGTTTGTGCCAAATTCGGTGCATATCCACCAATAGGTGGCGCTTTTATTGCTACATGACGAAATGACAGCTTGACTGCCTTCACTTTCATTTCCTCAATGGAAGTTGTTGCAAGTAGAAGCCCCGACAGCAGCATGTCACGACAGCAGCATGCCCCGACAGCAGCACGCCCGACAGCAGCACGCCCCGACCCGCGTGGACTGCGAGGGCCCGTTCATCGCTGCTTGCAGCTTTAATTATTATTATTTTTATTTTTAGTTTTTTTTCTTTGTCCAAAATGATCGCATTTTTCACTGCCTGAATGTGAATGAAAAGTCAATTTTATTTGGCAAACACATTAGGCTTGGCGAAAAATTTTATAATCTGTTGTCGTTGTGATTTTTCACCACTTGGTGGCGCTACAATCAAGGAAAGTGCGTTTTGGCTAATAACTCCCACATACTTTGTCGCACATTCAAAAACCTTATATCCACGCGTTCAGTGAATCGGGCTGAATCTCTTGATATAGGCCACGCCCATTTCCGCCTACGTTTTTTTATGCTAGCTCGCAAAATGTCGCAAACCTACTTTTTCGAACTCCTCCCAGGCAATTTCACCGATTTGCACGAAACTTTGCACACAGCATCAGGGGACCCTCATGACAAAAAGTTATTAAAAGAATTTTGGAATTCCAAACAATACTCAAGTTATTAAATAACAACTTCCTATAAAATCGGGTCAAAACAGGAAGTGTTGCATATCTTCACATTGCTTTGTCGAAATGACATGAAACTGAGGATACCACTTTCCCATGAGCCCATAAGGCTCTGTGCGAAATTGTGGTGGACGACCACTAGGTGGCGCTCTTTAAATTGAAGTATTTTATATCTCGACATTGGTGGGTCGGATTAACACAAAACTTGGTACAATTCTTGCCACTGCCCTTCTGAGGACAGCTGACGAAGGTGTTATTGATCTGACACTAGGTGGCGCTCTGGTGGCAGTTTATTTTTAGATTTGGTACTGTGCCCACACCATAACACTTATGGATATGAAATTCATAGGGGTGGTAAAGACTGGCCCCTGTAACTCACACACCAAAGATGACCAACAGGTGGCGCTATTATCAACACAAAGCAGTTTTTGACCAATAACTCCCACATAATTTGTCAGACATTGTTAAACCTTATATCTACGTGTTCCCTGAATTCAGCTGAATTATATGATGTAGGCCACGCTCACGTTTGCACTAAATTTCCATTCGCAAATGCGCAAAATGTCACAAACCTACATTTTCGAACTCCTCCCAGACAATTTCTCTGATTTGCACCAAACTTTGCACACAGCACCTGTGGACCCTCCTGACAAAAAGTTATTAAAAGAATTTTGATATTCCAAAGAATACTCAAGTTATTAAATAACAACTTCCTGTAGATTACAGTCAAAAGAGGAAGTGTTGCATATATCCACATTGGTGTGTCCAAATGACGTGAAACTCAGGACAGTACTTCCCCATGAGCCCCTAAGACTCTGTGCAAAATCTTGGCCCATGACCACTAGGTGGCGCTATTTAAATTGAAGTATTTTATATCTCGACATTGGTTGGTCGGATTAACACAAAACTTGGTACACTGATTGCCAATGGCCTCCTGAGGACAGCTGACGAAGGTGTTACCGATCTGACAATAGGTGGCGCTCTGGTGGCAATTTCATTTTATAATTGGCACTGTGCCCACACCATAACACTTATGGATATGAAACTGATTGGGGTGGTATAGACTGGCATCTGTAACTCACACACCAAAAATCACCAGCAGGTGGCGCTATTATCAACACAATACCGTTTTTGGCTATCAGTTAAGACATGCGCGCACAATAACGGGGCAATGGGTCCGGGTAAGGAGCACGCCCCGACGGCAGCACGCCCCGACCCGCGTGGCCTGCGAGGGCCCGTTCATCGCTGCTTGCAGCTTTAATTATTAGGGCCCGAGCAGGAAACCTGCGAGGTCCCTATTGTTTCTGTAGTGATTATTATTTTTTTTTTTTTTCTTTGTCCCAAATGATCGCATTTTTCACTGCCTGAACATACCCCAAAACTCACCAAACTTGGAATATATGTCACACCTGGCGAAAAATTTTATAATCTGTTGTCGTTGTGAATTTTCACCACTAGGTGGCGCTACAATCAAGGAAAGTGCTTTTTGGCTAATAACTCCCACATACTTTGTCCCACATTCAAAAACCTTATATCCACACGTTCAGTGAATTGTGCTGAATCTCCTGATATAGGCCACGCCCATTTCCGCCTAACGTTTTTTTTCGCTAGCTCGCAAAATGTCGCAAACCTACTTTTTCGAACTCCTCCCAGGCAATTTCACCAATTTGCACCAAACTTTGCACACAGCATCTGTGTACCCTCCTGACAAAAAGTTATTAAAAGAATTTTGATATTCCAAAAAATACTCAAGTTATTAAATAACAACTTCCTGTGGATTCGGGTCAAAACAGGAAGTGTTGCATATCTCCACATTGGTGTGTCCAAATGACGTGAAACTCAGGATACTACTTCCCCATGAGCCCCTAAGGCTGTGTGCAGAATCTTGGCCCATGACCACTAGGTGGCGCTATTTAAATTGAACTATTTTATATCTCAACATCGGTTGGTCGGATTAACAAAAAACTTGGTACACTCATTGCCAATGCCCTCCTGAGGACAGCTGACAAAGGGGTTACCGATCTGACACTAGGTGGCGCTCTGGTGGCAGTTTCTTTTTATATTTGGCACTGTGCCCACACCATAACACTTATGGATATGAAATTCATAGGGGTGGTATAGACTGGCCCCTGTAACTCACACACCAAAAATGACCAGCAGGTGGCGCTATTATCAAGAAAAAATGTTTTTTGCTAATTACTCCCACATAATATGGTGCACATTGTTAAACATTATATCTATATGTTCCCTGAATACAGCCGAACCCTGTGATGTAGGCCACGCCCAAGTTCGCACTGAACTTCCATTCGCAAATTCGCCAAATGTCGCAAACCTACTTTTTCGAACTCCTCCCAGGCAATTTTTCCAATTTGCACCAAACTTTGCACACAGCATCTGTGGACTCTCCTGACAAAAAGTTATTAAAAGAATTGTGATAGTCTAAAGAACGAGCAAAATATAAAACAACAATTTCCTGCACGTTGTGGTAAACCACACAGTCCTGCATATCTTGATGAAATACAGTCTGATTAACACAAAACTTTTTTGATTTGTCTTCCATGCCCACATGAGGGTTTGTGCCAAATTTGGTGCATATCCACCAATAGGTGGCGCTTTTATTGCTAAATGACTAAAGAACATCTTGACTGCCTTCACTTTTGATTGCTAATTCAAGCTTTCTCCAACAGACGGCAGTGCTGCCTTCCTCATGGATACAAACCTGTCTTTAAGGGTCTGCAGTGTCACGCAGTGTAGTTGTCTCATTATTTGTTCTTCATGTAGATTGCAGGGAGATGTTCCAACTTCAGCATACATTATATACTACGTGCAGGAGCAGCCTACCCAAACACAGTCAGTTAAAACATGCGAGCACAATAATGGGACAATGGGACTGGGTAAGCAGCATGCCCCGACAGCTGCAGACCCCGACGCGCGTGGACTGCGAGGGCCCGTTCATCGCTGCTTGCAGCTTTAATTAGGGCCCGAGCAGGGAAACCTGCGAGGTCCCTATTGTTTTTCGAATGATTCTTATTAGGGCCCGAGCAGTGAAACTGCGAGGACCCTATTGTAATTGTAATGATTATTATTATTATTATTAGGGCCCGAGCAGGGAACCTGCGAGGACCCTATTGTTTTTCGAATGATTATTATTATTATTATTTTTCGGCCAAAATGATCGCATTTTTCACTGCCTGAACATACCCCAAAAGTCACCAAACTTGGAATATAGATCAAACCTGGCGAAAAATTTTATAATCTGTTGTCGTTGTGGATTTTCACCGCTAGGTGGCGCTGTAATAAGGAAAGTGCGTTTTGGCTAATAACTCCCACATACTTTGTCGCACATTCAAAAACCTTGTATCCACGCGTTCAGTGAATTGTGCTGAATCTCCTGATATAGGCCACGCCCATTTCCGCCTACCGTTTTTATGCTAGCTCGCGAAATGTCGAAAACCTACTTTTTCGAACTCCTCCCAGGCAATTTCACCAATTTGCACCAAACTTTGCACACAGCATCTGTGGACCCTCCTGACAAAAAGTTATTAAAAGAATTTTGATATTCCAAAAAATACTCAAGTTATTAAATAACAACTTCCTGCAGATTTCGTTCCAAACAGGAAGTGTTGCATATCTCCACATTGGTTTGTCCAAATGACGTCAATCTCAGGATCCTACTTCCTCATGATGCTCTAAGGCTCTGTGCTAAATTTTGGCCGATGACCACTAGGTGGCGCTCTTTAAATTGAAGTATTTAATATCTCGACATCGGTTGGTCGGATTAACACAAAACTTGGTACACTCATTGCCAATGGCCTCCTGAGGACAGCTGATGAAGGTGTTACCGATCTGACACTAGGTGGCGCTCTGGTGGCAGTTTCATTTTATAATTGGCACTGTGCCCACACCATAACACTTATGGATATGAAACTGATTGGGGTGGTATAGACTGGCATCTGTAACTCACACACCAAAAATCACCAGCAGGTGGCGCTATTATCAACACAAAACCGTTTTTGGCTATCAGTTAAGACATGCGCGCACAATAACGGGGCAATGGGTCCGGGTAAGGAGCACGCCCTGACAGCAGCACGCCCCGACCCACGTGGACTGCGAGGGCCCGTTCATCGCTGCTTGCAGCTTTAATTAGGGCCCGAGCAGGGAACCTGCGAGGTCCCTATTGTAATTGTAGTGATTATTATTTTATTTTTTCTGCCAAAATGATCGCATTTTTCACTGCCTGAATATGAATGAAAACGCGATTTTATTTGGCAAAGTCATTAGGCTTGGCGAAAAATTTGATAATCTGATGTCGTTGTGAACTTCCACCACTAGGTGGCGCAATAATTAAGGAAAGTGTGTTTTGGCTAATAACTCCCACATACTTTGTCGCACATTCAAAAACCTTATATCCACGCGTTCAGTGAATGTTGCTGAATCTCCTGATATAGGCCACGCCCATTTTCGCCTACCGTTTTTTTTCGCTAGCTCGCGAAATGTCGCAAACCTACTTTTTCGAACTCCTCCCAGGCAATTTCACCGATTTGCACCAAACTTTGCACACAGCATCTGTGGACCCTCCTGACAAAAAGTTATTAAAAGAATTGTGCTATTCCAAACAATACTCAAGTTATTAAATAACAACTTCCTGTAGAGTTGGGTCAAAACAGGAAGTGTTGCATATCTCCACATTGGTCTGTCCAAATGACATGAAACTCAGAACACTACTTCCCCATGAGCCCCTAAGGCTCTGTGCAAAATCTTGGCCCATGACCACTAGGTGGCGCTATTTAAATTGAAGTATTTTATATCTCGACATCGGTTGGTCGGATTAACACAAAACTTGGTACACTCATTGCCAATGGCCTCCTGAGGACAACTGACGAAGGTGTTACCGATCTGACACTAGGTGGCGCTCTGGTGGCAGTTTCATTTTATATTTGGCACTGTGCCCACACCATAACACTTATGGATATGAAATTCATAGGGGTGGTATAGACTGGCCCCTGTAACTCACACACCAAAAATCACCAGCAGGTGGCGCTATTATCAAGAAAAAACGTTTTTTGCTAATTACTCCCACATAATATGGTGCACATTGTTAAACATTATATCTACGTGTTCCCTGAATACAGTCGAACCGTGTGATGTAGGCCACGCCCACGTTCGCAATGAATTTCCATTCGCAAATTCGCCAAATATTGCAGACCTACTTTTTCCAACTCCTCCCAGGCAATTTCTCCGATTTGCACCAAACTTTGCACGCATTATCTGTGGACCCTCCTGACAAAAAGTTATTAAAAGAAATGTGCTAGTCCACAGAACGCCCAAAATATAAAACAACAATTTCCTGCACATTGTGGTCAAACAGACATTCTTGTGTATCTTGATGAAACACAGTCCGATTAACACAAAACTTTTCCCAGTTGTGTTCCATAACCACATGACGATTTCTGACAAATTTGGTGCAAATCGGCCAATAGGGGGCGCTTTTATTGCTAAATGACTAAATAACAGCTTGACTGCCTTCACTTTTGATTCCTCAACGGAAGTTGTTGCATGAACAAGCCCCGACAGCAGCATGTCACGACAGCAGCATGCCCCGACGGCAGCATGTCCCGACAGCAGCACGCCCCGACGGCAGCACGCCCCGACCCGCGTGGACTGCGAGGGCCCGTTCATCGCTGCTTGCAGCTTTAATTATTATTATTTTTTGTTATTTTTCTTCTGACGAAATGATCGCATTTTTCACTGCCTGAATGTGAATGAAAACGCGATTTTATTTGGCAAAGTCATTAGGCTTGGCGAAAAATTTGATAATATGTTGTCGTTGTGAATTTTCACCACTAGGTGGCGCTATACTCAAGGAAAGTGTGTTTTGGCTAATAACTCCCACATACTTTGTCGCACATTCAAAAACCTTATATCCATGCGTTCAGTGAATTATGTTGAATCTCCTGATATAGGCCACGCCCATTTCCGCCTACCGTTTTTTTTCGCTAGCTCGCAAAATGTCGCAAACCTACTTTTTCGAACTCCTCCCGGGCACTTTCACCAATTTGCACCAAACTTTGCACACAACATCTGTGGACCCTTCTGACAAAAAGTTATTAAAAGAATTTTGATACGCCAAAGAATACTCAAGTTATTAAATAACAACTTCCTGTGGATTCGGGTCAAAACAGGAAGTGTTGCATATCTCCACATTGGTGTGTCCGAATGACGTGAAACTCAGGATATTACTTCCCCATGAGCCCCTAAGGTTCTGTGCAAAATCTTGGCCCATGACCACTAGGTGGCGCTATTTAAATTGAAGTATTTTATATCTCAACATTGGTTGGTCGGATTAACACAAAACTTGGTACACTGATTGCCAATGTCCTCCTGAGGACAACCGACGAAGGTGTTACCGATCTGACACTAGGTGGCGCTCTGGTGGCAGTTTCATTTTATAATTGGCACTGTGCCCACACCATAACACTTATGGATATGAAACTGATTGGGGTGGTACAGACTGGCACCTGTAACTCACACACTAAAAATCACCAGCAGGTGGCGCTATTATCAACACAAAGCAGTTTTTGACTAATAACTCCCACATAATTTGTCGGACATTGTTAAACCTTATATCTACGTGTTCCCTGAATTCAGCTGAATATTGTGATGTGGGCCACGCCCACGTTCGCACTGAATTTCCATTTGGAAATTTGCGAAATGTCGCAAACCTACTTTTTCGAACTCCTCCCAGGCAATTTCTCCGATTTACACCAAACTTTGCACGCAGCATCTCTGGACCCTCCTGACAAAAAGTTATTAAAAGAAATGTGCTAGTCCACAGAACGCCCAAAATATAAAACAACAATTTCCTGCGCATTGTGGTCAAACAGACATTCTTGTGTATCTTGATGAAATACAGTCCGATGAACACAAAACTTTTGGCAATTGTGTTCCATGGCACGATGAGCATTTCTACAAAATTTCGTGCAAATCGACCAATAGGTGGCGCTTTTATTGCTAAATGACGAAATGACAGCTTCACTGCCTTCACTTTCATTTCCTCAATGGAAGTTGTTGCAAGTACAAGCCCCGACAGCAGCATGTCACGACAGCAGCATGCCCCGACGGCAGCATGTCCCGACGCGCGTGGACTGCGAGGGCCCGTTCATCGCTGCTTGCAGCTTTAATTAGGGCCCGAGCAGGGAACCTGCGAGGTCCCTATTGTTTTTCGAATGATTATTTATTTTTTGTTATTTGTTTTTTTTTGTCGCAAATGATCGCATTTTTCACTGCCTGAACATACCCCAAAAGTCACCAAACTTGGAATATAGATCAGACCTGGCGAAAAATTTTATAATCTGTTGTCGTTGTGAATTTTCACCGCTAGGTGGCGCTATAGTCAAGGAAAGTGCGTTTTGGCCAATAACTCCCACATACTTTGTCGCACATTCAAAAACCTTATATCCACGCCTTCAGTGAATTGTGCTGAATCTCCTGATATAGGCCACGCCCATTTCCGCCTACCGTTTTTTTTCGCTAGCTCGCGAAATGTCGAAAACCTACTTTTTC
Source organism: Pagrus major (assembly GCF_040436345.1). Classification (NCBI taxonomy): domain Eukaryota; kingdom Metazoa; phylum Chordata; class Actinopteri; order Spariformes; family Sparidae; genus Pagrus; species Pagrus major. The sequence goes on from NC_133231.1 coordinate 1,815,454, forward strand.
GAACTCCTCCCAGGCAATTTCACCAATTTGCACGAAACTTTGCACACAGCATCTGTGGACCATTCTGACAAAAAGTTATTAAAAGAATTTTGATACGCCAAAGAATACTCAACTTATTAAATAACAACTTCCTGCAGATTTCATTCCAAACAGGAAGTGTTGTATATCTCCACAATGCTGTCTCCAAATGACAAGAAACTCAGTATACTACTTCCCCATGAGCCCCTAAGGCTCTGTGCAAAATTTTGGCGGATGACTCCTGGCGGGTGGCGCTCTTTAAATGTAAGTATTTTATATCTCCACATCGGTTGGTCGGATTAACACAAAACTTGGTACACTCATTGCCAATGCCATTCTGAGGACAGCTGATGAAGGTGTTACCGATCCGACACTAGGTGGCGCTCTGGTGGCAGTTTCATTTAATATTTGGCACTGTGCCCACACCATAACACTTATGGATATGAAATTCATAGGGGTGGTATAGACTGGCCCCTGTAACTCACACACCAAAAATGACCAGCAGGTGGCACTATTATCAACACAAAACCGTTTTTGGCTAGTAACTCCCACATAATATTCCGCACATTGTTAAACCTCATATATACGTGTTCCCTGCATATAGCTGATTTGTGTGCTGTAGGCCCCGCCCACTTTCAAGCTAGAATTCCATTCGCAAATTCGCAAAATGTCGCAAACGTACTTTTTCGAACTCCTCCCAGGCAATTTCTCCGATTTGCACCAAACTTTGCACACAGCATCTGTGGACCCTCCTGACAAAAAGTTATTAAAAGAATTGTGATAGTCTAAAGAACGCCCAAAATATAAAACAACAATTTCCTGCAAATTGTGGTCAAACAGACAGTCTTGCATATCTTGATGAAATACAGTCCCATTACCACAAAACTTTTGCTCATTGTCTTCCATCACTCGGTGACGGCTTCTGCAAAATTTGGTGCCAATCGGACAATAGGTGGCGCTTTTATTGCTAAATGACAAAAGGACGGCTTCACTGCCTTCACTTTTCATTGTAAATTCAGGCTTTCTCCAACAGATGGCAGTGCTGCCTTCCTAATGGATACAAACCTCTGTTTAACAGTCTGTAGGGTCATGCAGTGTAGTTGTCTCATTATTTGTTCTTCATGTACATTGGAGGGAGTTCTTCGAACTTCAGCGTACATTATTTACTACCGGTAGGAGCAGCCGACCCAAACACGGACAGTTAAGACATGCGTGCACAATAATTGGGCAATGGGGCCGGGTAAGAAGCACGGCCCGACGCGCGTGGACTGCGAGGGCCCGTTCATCGCTGCTTGCAGCTTTAATTAGGGCCCGAGCAGGGAACCTGCGAGGTCCCTATTGTTTTTGTATTGATTATTATTATTTATTATTTTTAGTTTTCCTTCGTCCCAAATGATCGCATTTTTCACTGCCTGAACATGTATGAAAACGCGATTTTTTTTGCCAAAGTCATTAGGCTTGGCGAAAAATTTGATAATCTGATGTCGTTGTGAATCTTCACCACTAGGTGGCGCTACAATCAAGGAAAGTGCGTTTTGGCTAATAACTCCCATATACTTTGTCGCACATTCAAAAACCTTATATCCACGCGTTCAGTGAATCTTGCTGAACCTCCTGATATAGGCCACGCCCATTTCCGCCTACCGTTTTTTTCCGCTAGCTCGTAAAATGTCGCAAACCTACTTTTTCGAACTCCTCCCAGGCAATTTCACCGATTTTCACCAAACTTTGCACACAGCATCTGTGGACCCTTCTGACAAAAAGTTATTAAAAGAATTTTGATACGCCAAAGAACACTCAAGTTATTAAATAACAACTTCCTGTAAAATCGGGTCAAAACAGGAAGTGTTGCATATCTCCACATTGGTTTGTCCGAATGACGTGAAACTCAGGATACTACTTGCTTATGAGCCCCAAAGGCTCTGTGCGAAATTTTGGCCGACGACCACTAGGTGGCGCTATTTAAATTGAAGTATTTTATATCTCAACATCGCTTGGTTGGATGAACACAAAACTTGGTACACTCATTGCCAATGCCCTCCTGAGCATAGCTGATAAAGGTGTTATTGATCTGACACTAGGTGGCGCTCTGGTGGCAGTTTCATTTTATAATTGGCACTGTGCCCACACTATAACACTTATGGATATGAAATTCATAGGGGTGGTATAGACTGGCCCCTGTAACTCACACACCAAAAATCACCAGCAGGTGGCGCTATTATCAAGAAAAAAAGTTTTTTGCTAATTACTCCCACATAATATGGTGCACATTGTTAAACATTATATCTACGTGTTCCCTGAATACAGCCGAACAGTGTGATGTAGGCCACGCCCACGTTCGCACTGAATTTCCATTTGCAAATTCGCCAAATGTCGCAAACCTACTTTTTCGAACTCCTCCCAGGCAATTTTTCCAATTTGCACCAAACTTTGCACGCAGCATCTCTGGACCCTCCTGACAAAAAGTTATTAAAAGAAATGTGCTAGTCCACAGAACGCCCAAAATATAAAACAACAATTTCCTGCGCATTGTGGTCAAACAGACATTCTTGTGTATCTTGATGAAATACAGTCCGATCAACACAAAACTTTTGGCAATTGTGTTCCATGGCACGATGAGCATTTCTACAAAATTTCATGCAAATCGACCAATAGGTGGCGCTTTTATTGCTAAATGACGAAATGACAGCTTGACTGCCTTCACTTTCATTTCCTCAATGGAAGTTGTTGCAAGTACAAGCCCCGACAGCAGCATGTCACGACAGCAGCATGTAACAACGGCAGCATGTAACGACGGCAGCATGCCGCGACGGCAGCACGCCCCGACCCGAGGGGACTGCGAGGGCCCGTTCATCGCTGCTTGCAGCTTTAATTAGGGCCCGAGCAGGGAAACCTGCGAGGTCCCTATTGTTTTTCTCGTGATTATTTTTTTTATTATTTGTTTTTCTTTGTCCCAAATGATCGCATTTTTCACTGCCTGAACATACCCCAAAACTCACCAAACTTGGAATATAGATCAGACCTGGCGAAAAATTTTATAATCTGTTGTCATTGTGAATTTTCACCACTAGGTGGCGCTATAATCAAGGAAAGAGCGTTTTGGCTAATAACTCCCACATACTTTGTCGCACATTCAAAAACCTTATATCCACACGTTCAGTGAATTGTGCTGAGTCTTCTGATGTAGGCCACGCCCATTTCCGCCTACCGTTTTTTTTCGCTAGCTTGCGAAATGTAGAAAACCTACTTTTTCGAACTCCTCCCAGGCAATTTCACCAATTTGCTCCAAACTTTGCACACAGCATCTGTGGACACGTCTGACAAAAAGTTATTAAAAGAATTTTGATACACCAAAGAATACTCAAGTTATTAAATAACAACTTCCTGTGGATTTGGGTCACAACAGGAAGTGTTGCACATCTCCACATTGGTGTGTCCGAATGACGTAAAACTCAAGATACTACTTCCGCATGAGCCCCTAAGGCTCTGTGCAAAATCTTGGCCCATGACCACTAGGTGGCGCTATTTAAAATGAAGTATTTTATATCTCCACATCGGTTGGTGGGATTAACACAAAACTTGGTACACTCATTGCCACTGCCCTCCTGAGGATAGCTGACAAAAGGGTTACCGATCTGACACTAGGTGGCGCTCTGGTGGCAGTTTCATTTTATATTTGGCACTGTGCCCACACCATAACACTTATGGATATGAAATTCATAGGGGTGGTATAGACTGGCCCCTGTAACTCACACACCAAAAATGACCAGCAGGTGGCGCTATTATCAAGAAAAAACGTTTTTTGCTAATTCCTCCCACATAATATGGTGCACATCGTTAAACATTATATCTATATGTTCCCTGAATACAGCCGAACCGTGTGATGTAGGCCACGCCTACGTTCGCACTGAATTTCCATTCGCAAATTCGCCAAATGTCGCAAACCTACTTTTTCGAACTCCTCCCAGGCAATTTTTCCGATTTGCACCAAACTTTGCACGCAGCATCTGTGGACTCTCCTGACAAAAAGTTATTAAAAGAATTGTGATAGCCTAAAGAACGACCAAAATATAAAACAACAATTTCCTGCATGTTGTGGTAAACCACACAGTCTTGCATATCTTGATGAAATACAGTCCGATTAACACAAAACTTTTTTGATTTGTCTTCCATGACCACATGAGGGTTTGTGCCAAATTCGGTGCATATCCACCAATAGGTGGCGCTTTTATTGCTAAATGACGAAATGACAGCTTGACTGCCTTCACTTTCATTTCCTCAATGGAAGTTGTTGCAAGTAGAAGCCCCGACAGCAGCATGTCACGACAGCAGCATGCCCCGACAGCAGCGCGCCCCGACAGCAGCACGCCCGACAGCAGCACGCCCCGACGCGCGTGGACTGCGAGGGCCCGTTCATCGCTGCTTGCAGCTTTAATTAGGGCCCGAGCAGGAAACCTGCGAGGTCCCTATTGTAATCGTATCGATTCTTATTATTAGGGCCCGAGCAGTGAAACTGCAAGGACCTATTGTAATTGTAATGATTATTATTATTATTATTATTATTTTTTTTTTTTTTTTCCTGCCAAAATGATCGCATTTTTCACTGCCTGAACATACCCCAAAACTCATCAAACTTGGAATATATGTCACACCTGGCGAAAAATTTTATAATCTGTTGTCGTTGTGAACTTTCACCACTAGGTGGCGCTACAATCAAAGAAAGTGCGTTTTGGCTAATAACTCCCACATACTTTGTCGCACATTCAAAAACCTTACATCCACGCGTTCAGTGAATTGTGCTGAATCTCCTGATATAGGCCACGCCCATTTCCGCCTACCGTTTTTTTTCGCTAGCTCGCGAAATGTCGAAAACCTACTTTTTCGAACTCCTCCCAGGCAATTTCACCGATTTGCACGAAACTTTGCACACAGCATCTGTGGATGCTTCTGACAAAAAGTTATTAAAAGAATTTTGATACGCCAAGGAGTACTCAAGTTATGAAATAACAACTTCCTGTGGATTCGGGTCACAACAGGAAGTCCTGCATATCTCCACATTGGTTTTTCCAAATGACGTGAAACTCAGGATCCTACTTCCCCATGAGCCCCTAAGGCTCTGTGCAAAATCTTGGCCCATGACCACTAGGTGGCGCTATTTAAATTGAAGTATTTTATATCTCGACATTGGTTGGTCGGATTAACACAAAACTTGGTACACTGATTGCCAATGCCCTCCTGAGGATAGCTGAGAAAGGGGTTACCAATCTGACACTAGGTGGCGCTCTGGTGGCAGTTTCATTTTATAATTGGCACTGTGCCCACACCATAACACTTATGGATATGAAACTGATTGGGGTGGTATAGACTGGCCCCTGTAACTCACACACCAAAAATGACCAGCAGGTGGCGCTATTATCAAGAAAAAACGTTTTTTGCTAATTACTCCCACATAATATGGTGCACATTGTTAAACATTATGTCTATATGTTCCCTGAATACAGCCGAACAGTGTGAGTAGGCCACGCCCACGTTCGCACTGAATTTCCATTTGCAAATTCGCCAAATGTCGCAAACCTACTTTTTCGAACTCCTCCCAGGAAATTTTTCCAATTTGCACCAAACTTTGCACGCAGCATCTCTGGACCCTCCTGACAAAAAGTTATTAAAAGAAATGTGCTAGTCCACAGAACGCCCAAAATATACAACAACAATTTCCTGCGCATTGTGGTCAAACAGACATTCTTGTGTATCTTGATGAAATACAGTCCGATGAACACAAAACTTTTGGCAATTGTGTTCCATGGCACGATGAGCATTTCTACAAAATTTCGTGCAAATCGACCAATAGGTGGCGCTTTTATTGCTAAATGACGAAATGACAGCTTCACTGCCTTCACTTTCATTTCCTCCATGGAAGTTGTTGCATGAACAAGCCCCGACAGCAGCATGCCCCGACAGCAGCACGCCCGACAGCAGCACGCCCCGACCCGCGTGGACTGCGAGGGCCCGTTCATCGCTGCTTGCAGCTTTAATTATTAGGGCCCGAGCAGTGAAACTGCGAGGACCCTATTGTAATTGTAATTAGGGCCCGAGCAGGAAACCTGCGAGGTCCCTATTGTAATCGTATCGATTCTTATTATTATTATTATTTTTCTGCCAAAATGATCGCATTTTTCACTGCCTGAACATACCCCAAAAGTCATCAAACTTGGAATATATGTCATACCTGGCGAAAAATTTTATAATCTGTTGTCATTGTGAATTTTCAGCACTAGGTGGCGCTATAATCAAGGAAAGTGTGTTTTGGCTAATAACTCCCACATACTTTGTCACACATTCAAAAACCTTATATCCACGCGTTCAGTGAATCTTGCTGAATCTCGTGATATAAGCCACGCCCATTTTCGCCTACCGTTTTTTTTCGCTAGCTCGCGAAATGTCGCAAACCTACTTTTTCGAACTCCTCCCAGGCAATTTCACCAATTTGCACCAAACTTTGCACACAGCATCTGTGGACGCTCCTGACAAAAAGTTATTAAAAGAATTTTGATACACCAAAGAATACTCAAGTTATTAAATAACAACTTCCTGTGTATTTGGGTCACAACAGGAAGTGTTGCATATCTCCACATTGGTGTGTCCAAATGACGTGAAACTCAGGATACTACTTCCCCATGCGCCCCTAAGGCTCTGTGCAAAATCTTGGCACATGACCACTAGGTGGCGCTATTTAAATTGAAGTATTTTATATCTCGACATCGGTTGGTCGGATTAACACAAAACTTGGTACACTGATTGCCAATGGCCTCCTGAGGACAACTGACGAAGGTGTTACCGATCTGACACTAGGTGGCGCTCTGGTGGCAGTTTCATTTTATAATTGGCACTGTGCCCACACCATAACACTTATGGACATGAAACTGATTGGGGTGGTATAGACTGGCATCTGTAACTCACACACCAAAAATCACCAGCAGGTGGCGCTATTATCAAGACAAAACGTTTTTTGCTAATTACTCTCATATAATATGGTGCACATTGTTAAACATTATATCTATATGTTCCGTGAATACAGCCGAACCGTGTGATGTCAGCCACGCCCACGTTCGCACTGAATTTCCATTCGCAAATTCGCCAAATGTTGCAAACCTACTTTTTCGAACTCCTCCCAGGCAATTTTTCCAATTTGCACCAAACTTTGCACAGAGCATCTGTGGACTCTCCTGACAAAAAGTTATTAAAAGAATTGTGATAGTCTAAAGAACGACCAAAATATAAAACAACAATTTCCTGCACGTTGTGGTAAACCACACAGTCTTGCATATCTTGATGAAATACAGTCCGATTAACACAAAACTTTTTTGATTTGTCTTCCATGCCCACATGAGGGTTTGTGCCAAATTCGGTGCATATCCACCAATAGGTGGCGCTTTTATTGCTACATGACGAAATGACAGCTTGACTGCCTTCACTTTCATTTCCTCAATGGAAGTTGTTGCAAGTAGAAGCCCCGACAGCAGCATGTCACGACAGCAGCATGCCCCGACAGCAGCACGCCCGACAGCAGCACGCCCCGACCCGCGTGGACTGCGAGGGCCCGTTCATCGCTGCTTGCAGCTTTAATGATTATTATTATTTTTATTTTTATTTTTCCCAAATGATCGCATTTTTCACTGCCTGAACATACCCCAAAACTCACCAAACTTGGAATATAGATCAGACCTGGCGAAAAATTTTATAATCTGTTGTCATTGTGAACTTTCACCACTAGGTGGCGCTATAATCAAGGAAAGTGTGTTTTGCCTAATAACTCCCACATACTTTGTCGCACGTTCAAAAACCTTATATCCACGAGTTCAGTGAATTGTGCTGAATCTCCTGATATAGGCCACGCCCATTTCCGCCTACCGTTTTTTTTCGCTAGCTCGCGAAATGTCGCAAACCTACTTTTTCGAACTCCTCCCAGGCAATTTCACCAACTTGCACCAAACTTTGCACACAGCATCTGTGGACGCTCCTGACAAAAAGTTATTAAAAGAATTTTGATACACCAAAGAATACTCAAGTTATTAAATAACAACTTCCTGTGTATTTGGGTCACAACAGGAAGTGTTGCATATCTCCACATTGGTGTGTCCAAATGACGTGAAACTCAGGATACTACTTCCCCATGCGCCCCTAAGGCTCTGTGCAAAATCTTGGCACATGACCACTAGGTGGCGCTATTTAAATTTAAGTATTTTATATCTCGACATCGGTTGGTCGGATTAACACAAAACTTGGTACACTGATTGCCAATGGCCTCCTGAGGACAACTGACGAAGGTGTTACCGATCTGACACTAGGTGGCGCTCTGGTGGCAGTTTCATTTTATAATTGGCACTGTGCCCACACCATAACACTTATGGACATGAAACTGATTGGGGTGGTAGAGACTGGCATCTGTAACTCACACACCAAAAATCACCAGCAGGTGGCGCTATTATCAAGACAAAACGTTTTTTGCTAATTACTCTCATATAATATGGTGCACATTGTTAAACATTATATCTATATGTTCCGTGAATACAGCCGAACCGTGTGATGTCAGCCACGCCCACGTTCGCACTGAATTTCCATTCGCAAATTCGCCAAATGTTGCAAACCTACTTTTTCGAACTCCTCCCAGGCAATTTTTCCAATTTGCACCAAACTTTGCACAGAGCATCTGTGGACTCTCCTGACAAAAAGTTATTAAAAGAATTGTGATAGTCTAAAGAACGACCAAAATATAAAACAACAATTTCCTGCACGTTGTGGTAAACCACACAGTCTTGCATATCTTGATGAAATACAGTCCGATTAACACAAAACTTTTTTGATTTGTCTTCCATGCCCACATGAGGGTTTGTGCCAAATTCGGTGCATATCCACCAATAGGTGGCGCTTTTATTGCTACATGACGAAATGACAGCTTGACTGCCTTCACTTTCATTTCCTCAATGGAAGTTGTTGCAAGTAGAAGCCCCGACAGCAGCATGTCACGACAGCAGCATGCCCCGACAGCAGCACGCCCGACAGCAGCACGCCCCGACCCGCGTGGACTGCGAGGGCCCGTTCATCGCTGCTTGCAGCTTTAATTAGGGCCCGAGCAGGAAACCTGCGAGGTCCCTATTGTAATCGTATCGATTCTTATTATTATTATTATTATTTTTCTGCCACAATGATCGCATTTTTCACTGCCTGAACATACCCCAAAACTCATCAAACTTGGAATATAGATCAGACCTGGCGAAAAATTTTATAATCTGTTGTCATTGTGAATTTTCAGCACTAGGTGGCGCTATAATCAAGGAAAGTGTGTTTTGGCTAATAACTCCCACATACTTTGTCGCACATTCAAAAACCTTATATCCACGCATTCAGTGAATCTTGCTGAATCTCCTGATATAAGCCACGCCCATTTTCGCCTACCGTTTTTTTTCGCTAGCGCGCGAAATGTCGCAAACCTACTTTTTCGAACTCCTCCCAGGCAATTTCACCGATTTTCACCAAACTTTGCACACAGCATCTGTGGATGCTCCTGACAAAAAGTTATTAAAAGATTTTTGATACGCCAAAGACAGCTCAAGTTATTAAATAACAACTTCCTGTGGATTCGGGTCACAACAGGAAGTGCTGCATATCTCCACATTGGTGTGTCCAAATGACATGAAACTCAGGATACTACTTCCCCATGAGCCCCTAAGGCTCTGTGCAAAATCTTGGCCCATGACCACTAGGTGGCGCTCTTTTAATTGAAGTATTTTATATCTCGACATCGGTTGGTCGGATTAACACGAAACTTGTTACAGTCTTTGCCAATGCCCTCCTGAGGACAACTGACGAAGGTGTTACCGATCTGACACTAGGTGGCGCTCTGGTGGCAGTTTCATTTTATAATTGGCACTGTGCCCACACCATAACACTTATGGATATGAAACTGATTGGGGTGGTATACACTGGCCCCTGTTACTCACATACCAAAAATCACCAGCAGGTGGCGCTATTATCAAGAAAAAACGTTTTTTGCTAATTACTCCCACATAATATGGTGCACATTGTTAAACATTATATCTATATGTTCCCTGAATACGGCCGAACCGTGTGATGTAGGCCACGCCCACGTTTGCACTGAATTTCCATTCGCAAATTCGCCAAATGTTGCAAACCTACTTTTTCGAACTCCTCCCAGGCAATTTCATCGATTTGCACCAAACTTTGCACACAGCATCTGTGGACCCTCCTGACAAAAAGTTATTAAAAGAAATGTGCTAGTCCACAGAACGCCCAAAATATAAAACAACAATTTCCTGCACATTGTGGTCAAACAGACATTCTTGTGTATCTTGATGAAATAGAGTCCGATTAACACAAAACTTTTGGCAATTGTGTTCCATGGCACGATGAGCATTTCTACAAAATTTCGTGCAAATCGACCAATAGGTGGCGCTTTTATTGCTAAATGACGAAATGACAGCTTCACTGCCTTCAGTTTTGATTCCTCAACAGAAGTTGTTGCATGAACAAAGCCCGATAGCAGGATGCCTCGACAGCAGCACGTAATGACAGCAGCATGTCCCGACAGCAGCACGTGACGACGGCAGCATGCCGCGACAGCAGCACGCCCCGACCCGCGTGGACTGCGAGGGCCCGTTCATCGCTGCTTGCAGCTTTAATTATTATTATTTTTCTGCCAAAATGATCGCATTTTTCACTGCCTGAACATACCCCAAAAGTCATCAAACTTGGAATATATGTCATACCTGGCGAAAAATTTTATAATCTGTTGTCATTGTGAATTTTCAGCACTAGGTGGCGCTATAATCAAGGAAAGTGTGTTTTGGCTAATAACTCCCACATACTTTGTCGCACATTCAAAAACCTTATATCTACGCGTTCAGTGAATCTTGCTGAATCTCCTGATATAAGCCACGCCCATTTTCGCCTACCGTTTTTTTTCGCTAGCGCGCGAAATGTCGCAAACCTACTTTTTCGAACTCCTCCCAGGCAATTTCACCAATTTTCACCAAACTTTGCACACAGCATCTGTGGACGCTCCTGACAAAAAGTTATTAAAAGAATTTTGATATTCCAAAGAATACTCAAGTTATTAAATAACAACTTCCTGTGGATTCGGGTCACAACAGGAAGTCCTGCATATCTCCACATTGGTTTGTCCAAATGACGTCACACTCAGGATACTCCTTCCCCATGAGCCCCTAAGGCTCTGTGCAAAATCTTGGCCCATGACTGCTAGGTGGCGCTATTTAAATTGAAGTATTTTACATCTCGACATTGGTTGGTCGGATTAACACAAAACTTGGTACACTGATTGCCAATGGCCTCCTGAGGACGACTGACGAAGGTGTTACCGATCAGACACTAGGTGGCGCTCTGGTGGCAGTTTCATTTTAGAATTGGCACTGTGCCCACACCATAACACTTATGGATATGAAATTCATAGGGGTGGTATAGACTGGCCTCTGTAACTCACACACCAAAAATCACCAGCAGGTGGCGCTATTATCAAGAAAAAATGTTTTTTGCTAATTACTCCCACATAATATGGTGCACATTGTTAAACATTATATCTATATGTTCCCTGAATACACCCGAACCGTGTGATGTAGGCCACGCCCACGTTCGCACTGAATTTCCATTCGCAAATTCGCCAAATGTCGCAAACCTACTTTTTCCAACTCCTCCCAGGCAATTTCTCCGATTTGCACCAAACTTTGCACGCAGCATCTGTAGACCCTCCTGACAAAAAGTTATTAAAAGAAATGTACTAGTCCACACAACGCCCAAAATATAAAACAACAATTTCCTGCGCATTGTAGTCAAACAGACATTCTTGTGTATCTTGATGAAATACAGTCCGATGAACACAAAACTTTTGGCAATTGTGTTCCATGACACGATGAGCATTTCTACAAAATTTCGTGCAAATCGACCAATAGGTGGCGCTTTTATTGCTAAATGACGAAATGACAACTGGACTGCCATCAGTTTTGATTCCTCTATGGAAGTTGTTGCATGAACAAGCCCCAACAGCAGCATGTAACAACAGCAGCATGTAACGACGGCTATCAGTTAAGACATGCGCGCACAATAACGGGGCATTGGGTCCGGGTAAGGAGCACGCCCCGACGGCAGCACGCCCCGACCCGCGTGGACTGCGAGGGCCCGTTCATCGCTGCTTGCAGCTTTAATTAGGGCCCGAGCAGGAAACCTGCGAGGTCCCTATTGTTTTTCGAGTGATTATTATTTTTTTTTTTCTTTGTCCCAAATGATCGCATTTTTCACTGCCTGAACATACCCCAAAACTCACCAAACTTGGAATATATGTCACACCTGGCGAAAAATTTTATAATCTGTTGTCGTTGTGAATTTTCACCACTAGGTGGCGCTACAATCAAGGAAAGTGCTTTTTGGCTAATAACTCCCACATACTTTGTCGCACATTCAAAAACCTCATATCCACACGTTCAGTGAATTGTGCTGAATCTTTTGATATAGGCCACGCCCATTTCCGCCTACCGTTTTTTTTCGCTAGCTCGCAAAATGTCGCAAACCTACTTTTTCGAACTCCTCCCAGGCAATTTCACCGATTTGCACGAAACTTTGCACACAGCATCGGTGGACCCTTCGGACAAAAAGTTATTAAAAGAATTTTAATACGCCAAAGAATACTCAAGTTATTAAATAACAACTTCCTGTGGATTCGGGTCACAACAGGAAGTGTTGCATATCTCCACATTGGTGTGTCCAAATGACGTGAAACTCAGGATACCACTTCCCCATGAGCCCCTAAGGCTGTGTGCAAAATCTTCGCCCATGACCACTAGGTGGCGCTATTTAAAATGAAGTATTTTATATCTCCACATCGGTTGGTGGGATTAACACAAAACTTGGTACACTCATTGCCACTGCCCTCCTGAGGATAGCTGACAAAGGGGTTACCGATCTGACACTAGGTGGCGCTCTGGTGGCAGTTTCATTTTATATTTGGCACTGTGCCCACACCATAACACTTATGGATATGAAACTGATTGGGGTGGTATAGACTGGCCCCTGTAACTCACACACCAAAAATGACCAGCAGGTGGCGCTATTACCAAGAAAAAAGGTTTTTTGCTAATTACTCCCACATAATATGGTGCACATTGTTAAACATTATGTCTATATGTTCCCTGAATACAGCCGAACCGTGTGATGTAGGCCACGCCCACGTTCGCACTGAATTTCCATTCGCAAATTCGCCAAATGTCGCAAACCTACTTTTTCGAACTCCTCCCAGGCAATTTTTCCAATTTGCACGAAACTTTGCACACAGCATCTGTAGACTCTCCTGACAAAAAGTTATTAAAAGAATTGTGATAGCCTAAAGAACGACCAAAATATAAAACAACAATTTCCTGCACGTTGTGGTAAACCACACAGTCTTGCATATCTTGATGAAATACAGTCCGATTAACACAAAACTTTTTTGATTTGTCTTCCATCCCCACATGAAGGTTTGTGCCAAATTCGGTGCATATCCACCAATAGGTGGCGCTTTTATTGCTAAATGACGAAATGACAGCTTGACTGCCTTCACTTTCATTTCCTCAATGGAAGTTGTTGCAAGTAGAAGCCCCGACAGCAGCATGTCACGACAGCAGCATGCCCCGACAGCAGCGCGCCCCGACAGCAGCACGCCCGACAACAGCATGCCCCGACAGCAGCACGCCCCGACGCGCGTGGACTGCGAGGGCCCGTTCATCGCTGCTTGCAGCTTTAATTAGGGCCCGAGCAGTGAAACTGCGAGGACCCTATTGTAATTGTAATGATTATTATTAGGGCCCGAGCAGGGAACCTGCGAGGTCCCTATTGTTTTTCTCGTGATTCTTATTATTATTATTATTATTTTTAGGCCAAAATGATCGCATTTTTCACTGCCTGAACATACCCCAAAACGTATCAAACTTGGAATATAGATCAGACCTGGCGAAAAATTTTATAATCTGTTGTCGTTGTGAATTTTCAGCACTAGGTGGCGCTATAATCAAGGAAAGTGTGTTTTGGCTAATAACTCCCACATACTTTATCGCACATTCAAAAACCTTATATCCACGCGTTCAGTGAATCTTGCTGAATCTCCTGATATAGGCCACGCCCATTTCCGCCTACCGTTTTTTTTCGCTAGCGCGCGAAATGTCGCAAACCTACTTTTTCGAACTCCTCCCAGGCAATTTCACCAATTTGCACCAAACTTTGCACACAGCATCTGTGGACCCTCCTGACAAAAAGTTATTAAAAGAATTTTGCTATTCCAAACAATACTCAAGTTATTAAAGAACAACTTCCTGTAGATTTGGGTCAAAACAGGAAGTGTTGCACAGCTCCACATTGGTGTGTCCAAATGACATGAAACTCAGGATACTACTTCCCCATGAGCCCCTAAGGCTCTGTGCAAAATCTTGGCCCATGACCACTAGGTGGCGCTATTTAAATTGAAGTATTTTATATCTCAACATCGGTTGGTCAGATTAACACAAAACTTGGTACACTGATTGCCAATGGCCTCCTGAGGACAACTGACGAAGGTGTTACCGATCTGACACTAGGTGGCGCTCTGGTGGCAGTTTCATTTTATATTTGGCACTGTGCCCACACCATAACACTTATGGATATGAAATTCATAGGGGTGGTATAGACTGGCCCCTGTAACTCACACACCAAAAATGACCAGCAGGTGGCGCTATTATCAAGAAAAAATGTTTTTTGCTAATTACTCCCACATAATATGGTGGACATTGTTAAACATTATATCTATATGTTCCCTGAATACAGCCGAACCCTGTGATGTAGGCCACGCCCACGTTCACACTGAATTTCCATTCGCAAATTCGCCAAATGTCGCAAACCTACTTTTTCGAACTCCTCCCAGGCAATTTGTCCCATTTGCACCAAACTTTGCACACAGCATTTGTGAACCCTCCTGACAAAATGTTATTAAAAGAATTTTGATAGTCCAAAGAACGCCCCAAATATAAAACAACAATTTCCTTCACATTGTGGTCAAACAGACAATCCTGCATATATTGATGAAATACAGTCCCATTAACACTAAAGTTCTTTTCATTGTTTTCCATGGCCCAATGCTGGTTTGTGAAAAATTTGGTGCTAATCCACCAATAGGGGGCGCTTTTATTGCTAAATGATGAAAGAACAGCTTCATTTTCTTCACTTTTGATCTTACATTTAGCACGGGGAGCATTTGACATGGTAGATCTCCAAGCCCACATGGCTGTGTTGATTCTGGATGGAGCTAACTTGGTAGAATCTGGTTGAAACCAAAAGTGGACACACGTCTGGCACAGGACAGAAAGATTCTATATTTGAACACCACTGAATTCACAGCTGATGATGGTTTGAGGTTGATGCTGCTGGAGAGCTGTGCGGTGTGTAGCTGCTCAAAGGACTGCAGAACAGGTTGAGTGCTGCAGAGGTGCTGAGGAATTGGTACGCTGAAGCTGAGTCACATGTGGTCAGCGCTCACATGGTGACTGTACACAAAGCAAGGCAAAGTTAGTTGTTTTACTGGAAAACACAGGTGCACTAGAGTTAGCCTAGAAAACACTATTGACAGAGCCCTATACCATGTGTTGTTCACAAAATCATCTGGCAGCAGCTACAGTGAGGATCAGGGCCTATAAGCGGGCGTTGATTGTCAACCTGCTGCAGGTGCGTGAGTGTCATGCTACGTGAGAGTGTAAACGACACCCTGCCTTTCAGTGCACATCTGCAAGCAAACACAACACACAAGCACAAAAAATACAACACAGACACTGCACCCATAGGTTGTGCCAAGATGATTATTAGAATTTTCAGTGTCTATTCTTTGTACTTTCACTGCAGTTATGCACGTTCACCACTAGTTAGAAACACTGTTCACAGTATTAAAAGCTGTGGAATAAAATGTCATTATGATTATGTTTGAATGATGTTTTTTTGTGGTAATGTAAGGGGTACTTTGATGTTGATTTTCTGTTATAGAGTTCACTCACACGTGTTATACATTTAATTGAGTCAAATATATCCTTTCATGTAAATGCCAGAACAATCAGCAGGACACCGCAGGGAATTGAACCCCATCCCAGTAAACCAGGAGTACCATTACCAGTGCCTTTTGCTTTTTGAGGCTACATGAAAGGTAAAGCAAAACCTGCATTAGCAACAGCACATGATTGGCAGCAATTGATATTATGCAATTACTGCAGTACAGTAAGTGCTATATATGAGCTTAAATGTTTTCTATGTGTATCATTGACATTAGTGATTAAAATTATTGTTACTATTTCTCATAACATGTTTTAGTTTAAAATGCTGTTGTAATGCAGGAAACGAAACCCTTTTACATCAAAGTTTTTTTTGTGTTTTTTTTTTTTTTTTGGTTATTTATTGAACACACAATATAGAACTACACAAAACTCCTAAGGAAAAGTGCATATATAAATAAATGAACATTATGAAGAACTTTTTTGTAGTGTTTTTCTATATTTTTTTGGTTATTTGTTTTTATTGAACACACAATATATAATTACACAAAAATCCTAAGGAAAATTGCACATATACATAAATGAACATTATGAAGAACTTTTTGTTTTGTTTTTTTATATATTAAAACACAAAACATAAAACTCCTAAAAGGACATATGCATATATAAATAATAATACAATATAAATACAATATAAACATTATCACCAATTATTTTTTGGTCATATATATATATATATATATATATATATATATATATATATATATATATATAGATATAGATATATATATATATATTATTACTGCTGCTATTTTTGCTCTTGTCCCTAACTTTTCTTCTAGGTCCTAGATGTAAAAGAACACATGATCCCCTCATGGTCACTGAAATAAGTTGGCACCACTAATGATTCAAAAATATAATGTGTTGTTTTCACATACACATGATCAATTAGAGTGCCGTTTTCTGTTGTCGGTTGTTTCACAAATTGAACAAACCCTTTGTTTGTCATGAATTTGGCAACTGACGATGATTTCAAAATGTCGTCATTGAAATCTCCCATGACTGCAATTGTGTCACTTTGTGGATTTAGCCAATCAAGTAATTTGCCTAAATTTGGTTTAAACAAGTTCATGGGATAAGATGGTGGTCTGTAAATTACTGCCATCAATATGTTGTATGTAGTGCAGTGGTAAACCAAACATTCTAAATTTACATTTGGTACCTGGAGAACATTACATGCCAAATTGTCTGCACTATAAAGGCCAACTCCACCATGTTGTTGGCCTTGAATTTCTGTCAATATTGGGTTGCTGCTACTGTAGGACAAATTCCTTGACTGATTATGAAAGACATAACCATCCATCTTTACAGTTTCAAATGAGGAAACTGCAGGCAGCCATGTTTCTGTAACAGCAATGCAGTTAAGCTGCAAATGCTGTGTACATAATGCCAAATCAGATACATGTTGTGTCAAATTCTGCACATTCATCAAAAACACAGTAAAGGTCTGCGTATTGAATATGTGCCTTGTAATGTTGGTGACCATGAAGGGAGGCATCTGTTCAATTGCTTCTTTAATTTTATCCTTACAATAGATGGCTTTCTCCTTAAAATCCCTAATCACTAACCCTGACAAATTTCTGACCCGACTTAGAGCTACATACGCCTGTCCAGCTGCGAAAATCTTTTCAAGCGACACTACCGCTTTATCTACTGTAATGCCTTGTACTTTGTGGACAGTACAAGCCCAGGCAAGCTTCAGTGGAAATTGCCTTCGCATTCCACCTTTCGTAGTTGCTCTGTCTTCTTCTGGTTCAATGCCCGTGGAACCCATTTCTACTGCATCGGCAAATGCACAACGCTTCCTCTTCTGTATGCCTACCCTATCGTCATCAAATTTCACGTACACCGTCTGAGGAAAGCGCCTTTCGTCATTCTCTGGATAAAGTATGTGTGTCACAGTGCCACATACCCCATTAACTAATCCGTCCGCCACATCCAAGTTTTTAAACAACATTACACGGGCATCTTTCCCTAAAAGCAGTGTCTCATCCAGACATGTGTCATATGCTCTGGAATGATGTCCACTTATCAACTCCAGCTTGCCTGTTTTCTTACTATTAACATAGTCCAGAGCCTCTATCCTAACATAATCCGGACAACTTTCAAACAACTGCTTCACATTATGATCATTTACTTGTCTATTTGTCGGAAATATGTGCAAATCTGAGCTGACTTCACCGGTTTCACAACCTTTTAACATTTCTATGTCACTCTCCAACATCGGGGTACCTTTTGAACGAACTCTAACTCTGTTCAACAAGTCTGCAAATACCTGATCTTTTTGACGAACAACAGTTTTCAATTCTGCAACCTTAAACAACTGAGACCACAAATTAACACCTTCGTCGTCTAAATACAGAGCTCTCCCTTTCACTGGAGGCAACTGATAAAAATCTCCAACTGCAATTACACTAACATTTCCAAACGGGGAATAGTCACCAGATTGCTTAATTTGTCTTAATCTTCCATGGATATAAGCCAATAGTTTGTGATCAACCATGGAGATTTCATCCATTATCAAAAGTTGCAAGCTACTGTATTTAGCACGTAAAGAATTCAGCTTCTCCTCACCCAATGGAGTGTAAGGTAAGCGTACATCTTTACCAATGCTAAATGCACTGTGAATAGTAGCCGCATTTATATTATGTGCTGCTATCCCCGTCGGAGCTGTTAGTAGAACGCAAATGTCGTCCGGATCGTGACACAATCTCGATAACAACCTCATTGCTTCGTACTGTAGAGCCCTGATCAAATGGCTCTTACCTGTCCCTGCACCACCTGTAATAAACACATGTATCGGATTTGGCTTTGCTCCATTTACCCTCTCTAAGCACCACTGCCTAATCTGATAAAAAATACACATCTGTGTCTCATTCAGAGACCTAACTAAAGCCAAACCGTCACGTCTGCAGAGGACATTGTTCCTCTTTTCTAAATGTGCAACATCTTTGCCAGTTACCGCTAAATCTGGAATGCTATCTACATGTTCGTCCACTATCTGCTCAGTCTCTCTACGTTCCTCTATACACTCTAAACGCTCCAACTCCTGCTCTGGGCACAACTCGCACCAGGCATCTTCTACAACACCGTCACTACTGATTCCAGTTTGGATATCATCCAACTCGTCTGCATCTCTTTCAAATTTGCATCTGTTCTGATCAACAACCGCTTTAACCAAATGTAGTGATTTATCACTTAATCTCACACGACCATGACTATAAAATTGCTCAAATGTCTCAAATCCAGCCGGTTTGAGCTGGCTGTCTTTACAATACGGCAGGAACAACTGCAAAATGCTCTGATGGAACAATTCCGGACTCTTAGTCTCCGAAAAGCGAACATAACGAACAACAGCGGGCTGCGAACGTGTTCTTTTCACAACAAAACCACAATTATTGTTCAATTTAACCCTATTGACACACCTTTCATTTTTACTCAGAACACGATACTCTGATGCAAATGTTGCCAAACACATGTCATTAAATGTACCATCCTTCGGCCTGTTCTTGTACCTGTCAACAGTGTTCCTCATCCACATATCTTCATCGTTAAGATCATGTGATGATGCCTTTTGTTTTAACAAACTTAAAGGCAAACTCATTCTAACTGTATTCTCCCCTACTGGCACAAACACAACTTTCCTAGAGCACTCCTTAAGATGCATGTTTGTCAATCTGTACACTGCCTCTTGAGCACAAACA
This sequence comes from Pagrus major, assembly GCF_040436345.1. Classification (NCBI taxonomy): domain Eukaryota; kingdom Metazoa; phylum Chordata; class Actinopteri; order Spariformes; family Sparidae; genus Pagrus; species Pagrus major. The sequence continues at coordinate 1,835,300 of NC_133231.1, forward strand.
TCCCTGTTGTGTAAATACACACTTCCTAAATTTTTCAATGCATCTTTAGCATTACTATTACCCTCTTTAGCTGCTTCCCTCTGAGCATTTCCTAACAACAACCCCATCTCCTTTTCTGCCTTGGAGATGTAAGAAATAATGTACACGACACAAGCATAGGCATCAACGACATATTGGATGTCAATATTAGCATTCCAGCATTTTAAAAGTGGTTTGCTATACTGATTTATCCAAACCTCGTTTGCCTGCCTCTTCAAAACAACATGCGTCTTCCTGCCAACACGATTGTACGCAGCCTCAAAAACGGTTTGATTTAATCCTAAATGTCTAAACAACTGTTCCACACTATCAAAACTGGCATTCTCATCTGAAAGAGCTGTTTTAATTTTTGTCATGATGGCAACTGCAATCTCTTTTTTCATGATCTCTGGTTTTTTCTGCCCCACATTTTTGCACGCACAGCTGTCCAATGTCTGTGCTTCATCTATCTTACATTTACAAGATTTTGTGTCGTCCTCTTCACTGACTTGACGTGAAATAAAAGTTTTTGCGGACGGCGGCTTAGGAAAATTGAAACGACAAACAGTTTTATTCTTTTTACAAGATTTTGAATGTCGTTTTGAATGTTGTTGCACAGATGTAACAATGTCCAATAATGCTTCATCCTGTGCTGGTAATTCACATGTGACATACTGATCAATAAATTGAACCACGTCTTCATCTGTGTTTTTATCAATTACTGGGGCATTCTCTATCCAAAAGAGGCAGTGAACATGTGGTGATCCACGCTGCTGGAATTCCACCCTATAAAAATAGTCCTTTATTTTGCCAATAGGATTAGATGGAGACATGAGCACCTCTCTCAAAAAACAGTGCCAGCGAAAATCAAACATTGTGGCCGCAGTGACCGGATTGCCACGCAAAAGTTGACACCTATCTGCCCATTCTAACTGTTCAGCTGTCTCTGTTCTACCTGCCTGCTTCAAAATACTATTAAGGAGATTTTTCCACCGCATGTCAGCTGAAGAAAATGAACAAAACCAGGTGGGGACACCCAGCTGACGAACACAAGCCAACAAATCACGCTGGGCTCCCTGCCAAAAAGATGGGGTACCTCGAATAGGTTTAAGAAAACGAAACCCATCATCAAACTGCAACAACTTTTTCAAAGATTCTTCGTCATTCAATAAATCTCTGCTAACTTTTTGAGATCTAGCACCTCCTTTACCCTTCCGCAATGCTATTGATACATTTGATACAACCTGTTCGACCTCAGATAGGTACTGAGCAAAAAAGATGTATTCAACATTTTTTGCAAATCTACCATCAGCATGTAAAATCCTGTTATTAAAGTAACGCGACAAAGTCAAACGATGCTGTCTACTATCACGATATGTACCAACTCCACTAGGAAACAACACCGGGAAGCATTTTGCTTCATTTGTATGATCAGACAACAACCTGACAGGAGAGTTCCCTTCTGCTGGAGCCAAATTCAATATATCATCAAAATATTGATCCAGTGTTTCCTGACCAATATCTACAGGCATAAGACAAGTGTCCTGGAACATGCAATGTTGTTGTCTATCATGCAAAAGCTCATCTTCCCCAACATCTGCAGATGCTTCACCACCACCATTACAATCAGTTTCTGGTTCCCTAGAGAACTGGTTTATCCACGCTTCATTAAACTCTACATCTTTATAATGGATATTTGTCTGTTTTAAATATTGCAAAGCCTGCCTTACGCGCATACTATCAACAAACTGATACTCATAATGTCCTTTATAAGTCAGTTTCCGCTTCAACTTTACCGGCAACAAAGATCCTTCCATGTCTGTACGTGGCAGCAAATTGCTCGTCTGCAAAATATTTGCAGGAACACACGTTACAGGTCCATGTACTCCATTTTGCCCACCTTTAGGCAACGCCAACATCTTCATGAACGGAATATGCAACGCGATCAAATGTTGCTCTAAACTATTCAAACACGCCAATTCTGGTGGAATGGGACAAACCGCCAAATTGTTCAATGCACATTCAGGTGGCACTACACCTTTACTAATCTTAGAATGACATGTGCTACAAATCCACAGCTCTCCTCTAGCTGTATCCAACCATTTACATGGCAAAATGCAGACTTCATTACATTTATGTAAATACTTTTCACTAATACATTTATCTGCAATTAAACTTATTTCTTTACTTTTTGTGTAATCATCTCTTTTACACTTTAAAACCTGATTTTTAAACAACCCTCTGTGGCATACACAGCACACAAAATCTGGACCATCTTTAACTTTATCCCAAAACTGTTCTGTAACATAATCAAACTCCTCTGCCTTTTCTTTATTTTGTTCCCTCTTCAATTTGTTTCTAGCTATAACCCGTTTCTTATGCTCAAGACTTCCATAATACTTACTTGTACTGATGGCTTTTACATGCTGCCTGTGAACTTCACTGTCCCTATATTTCATTTTACTCATCTCCTTAACGTTATGCTTATGTACTAAATTTAGCCTATATTTCATTTTACTCATCTCCTTTACTTGATGCTTATGTACTAAATTTAGCCTATATTTCATTTTACTCATCTCCTTAACTTTGTGCTTATGTACTTCATTTAGCCTATATTTCATTTTACTCATGTCCTTAACTTTATGCTTATGTACTTCATTTAGCCTATATTTCATTTTACTCATCTCCTTAACTTTATGCTTATGTACTACATTTACCTTATATTTCATTTTACTCATCTCCTTAACTTTATGCTTATGTGCTACATTTTCCATATATGTCTTTTTATTGATTTCAATTACTTTCTTCCTATGCAAATCATTTACCTGGTACGTTATTTTTTTTTTTAAGTTCTTCTTACTTTTCAAATACTTAGAAGAATTAACATTACTTGGCTTAAATGTAAATGAAGTCTGCTCTTGCGTAGAAACAGTACTGTCCTGCTGTTTCAAAACATTATCTTCAATATCAATAACTTCTTCAGTTACACAACCTGAAGCTACAACTGGACCTGAACTCTCAGCAAAAACACTGTTCTCTCTACTTTGTTGTCTAAAATTGTACCCTCCAGAAGAAGACGCGCTCACTTTGCAGTACCTATAACAACTCTGCATCTGAGGCTGCATGACACAAACAACAGTCTCATAATGGTTACCGTTACAATTCTCCAAATACACTGCCTGATTGGACAACTGCTTATTCTTACAACTGTATTCAAGCCAGCGATCACCACAAAACGTGAAAATATTTACTCCTAAACAATCTGCTGCTGCTTGAATCTCCACTTCAGTGGCCCAACTACCAACATAGCGCATTTTTGATCTACTCAGATAATCTGCCATTGAGGAATACTCGGGACGCAACATATATGCTAGAGGATTAGCCTGTAATTGCTTAAACACAGCAAATCTAATTTTTTTATGATTATTCTCTGTGCCACACACAGCTTGACTAACCGCTCTAAAGAAACAATTACCATCACCAACTATTTGCTCGTTCTTACAAGGAGCCCCTAATGCACCAACCTCTGTCGATACCAGATCAAGTTTCTCCGACTCTACGTTCAACTGTTTGCACAAAGCTCGTGCAACGTCACTACGCAGAGGATTAAACTCAAGACTTTTACTTGTCACATCGCTGACAAATACAACGTCTGAATTAACCACATTAACATCCTTGCTTTTCAACTTTTTTGATTCACGATTACCCACTGAAAACTTGCGTTTCACACCTCTCTGATTGTTTTTGTCAAGTGTTACCTGTTCAGCCGACACTTTAAGTGCTGGCTGAAGAGGTAAGCTACAACCAAAGTCAACCACTCTGCTTTCCTCATTTACACTTTGACTTTTGTGAGTGACACAAACACCAGCAATCTCAAACGGCTTTGGAGCGTTCATTGCGGTGGCAAATTTGCACATGTGGTCAAACACACGGTCAAGGCAACTAAAATACACAACAACGCTTAACCCGTTCTCATCTACCATGCCATCTGCATCGCGTGCGTGGGAGTCAACAACGGCATACTGCCCATCTCGACCAATGATAGCACACGTGGTGCCACTCACAGTCAGAAAGCATGTGTCATATTTACTACACATCTTTCTCAAACCATTCCTGAGAGTGGTGTACACGCCTGCATCAACAAGCTGTCCCTCAACCACATCAACATCACCAGAAACGTAGTCACCATACTCAAACTGAAATTTCTGTCCATCAATAATTGACTCTTTGGGCAAATCTGGAACACACAGCAGTTCAGACGTCCCACTGATGGAATTACTTTCCCGCAACGACGTGTAGAGCTCATCCCCTAACTCTACAACCTTATCCAGATCACCAGACTGCCACGAAAACACAGAATCGATGCTGTGTTTGGCTAAAGCTACCAAACTTACAGCCATACACTGGAGCCCTCCATGTTGGAACCGATCGTCCCCTTGATGAAAAGTTCCCCTGATGGAACTTATGTCAATCTCTGGCCTTACTGAAATGCTGTCCTGGACCTCTGCTGCAACATCGACATCAACAGTCTCACCTACAAACAATGTAGCACTCTCCCTGTCGCCATCAACTGGACACAATACGACAGAAATGCCATGGACGGCATACCACTTCGCACCTAAAGACTCCTTCAAATGACTGATGTGAAGCATCAAGTCATTAAGGCACGTGTTGAACACAACCACAGATGTGCCAATACTAGATGCCATCCCAGATGCATCACGCGTACCACAATCAACAACCACAAAGTACTCGTTATGGAGAATAATGGCACTAACCGCACCCCCGAGGTTCAACAGACACGTGCCATGGTTAAACAAGTGCTCTTGAAGCTTCTCGTACATCATAGTGTCCTCATCCAGCCAATTAAAGTCACTACGTGCTGGAGGAGGAATCGCTACCTGCCACTGCCTACCAAACACATTGTGCTGTTCAATCAACTTGCACAACTCCTGTTTAGCGCCGCTCTTCTGCCTAGCTTCAATGTAACTTCCCAGTTTGCCACCTTCTACGCCTATGTTATCAATATCTGTCCCTTTCCATGTACACACTGGAGACATGACATGTTGCATAACTGCTGCAACACCACATGCCATGGGTGTATTTATGTCATAAGTGACTGGTGCACTTCTGACATAAATACCAGGGACAACAGACTGCAGGGACTCTGCACACCTGCAAGAAACGGGGTTAGCGTCACACTTACCTTTGTTGGACCTTGGTGTCGGAGAGACACCAAGATCGACGACAGGCTGAAGGTCCCCCCCCGGCGCAGCGACGACGGTGGCAGCGGCGGCGACGACCTAGGAAAAAAAAAAAACATTAAATGATCTGGATAAATAAACTATACTACTATTATTATAAAAAGGTACTACACACACATTTTGCACAAACTGTACTAACCTCCCCCCTGGCGTCCACTTTCACATGAGCAGTTGCAGGCGGTGGCACGGGTTTCACCACGGGCAAAGCTCTCGCCGGGACCTAGAGAAGATTTTTTACAATGATTATCCAATTATTGACGTAATACTGCAGACACGCAGCAAAAAAAAGTCACAATAACTGAAATATTGAATAAAATCAAGACAAACCTTCTGGCTTGCAGAAGTCCGACGATGTTCCACTTTTGGACGCTAATGGAAGAAAAACAAAATACACTTTATTAAGCCATATTTGAGCAAAAGTCATTGTGGAACATATTGTGAAGTTTTGCATGTTGTTGTGAGTGTATCAGCAAAAAGGAGATACTAAACAGACTTCAACAAACCAAGAGAAACAACTTGCATGCAGTTTACCTTTGAGCTTCGTGGAACAGCAGTTGATTCAGGGGTAGGAAGATGGGATGGAACAGCAGCATCCATCGCAGCCAACACTGAACTGCTGAACCAAACAGGGTTTGGCTGGATGAAACAGTGCTGCAGTGCACTTGCGTCAACCTGTGAAATACATATAGAGAACAACTACTCTGTCAAAACGCCATCATCTACTCAACAATCATGTCAAAAACCGTCCAGGTGAATTGATCGTAGCATACCTGCTGCTGAACCACCCTCTCTGCACCAGAGGACTGCTCAAGTTTCTCAGGTGCTCTCCTCTGTAATGACAAAATAAGATATTTTGTATTAAACACCCCGTCAACCATTACAGAGGTCAGCTCATCAAAATTACATCAACCACAGTGTTACAATGTGTAATCAATTACCTTCCCGCCCTTGCCAACAGCTGTCCACCCAAAGGGGTCTGATGGACGAGGTACGGTGACCTGTCCCGTGACGACCACCTTTGGGACGACGTGCCTACGAGGCGGCGACATTCTGGGAGCGACCAGTAGCTTCGGTGTTGGAGGCTGCAGTTGTTCGAACGCAGCCGTCCACAGCAGCCCAGCTAGAATGGGCATGCCGTCACTGTCGCTGAGGTGAACCTGTGAAAATAAGGAAAATGAAACAGATTAAATGATATGGATCTGCAATAACCTTGTCATTCAACTACAGAGAAAGTGTAGATGACACTATGTGCTCTACTTACACCATCTCTGCTCCACAGCTCACGACGGTTCATGGGGAAATGATCAGCTGTAGGGAAGTACCTGACACCTAAAACAGAAAAATAACAAACATTATTGTAATATCTCTCTATGTAATATCTACATTTTAAAGGAATGATTATGGAAATTATAATATTCATCCAAACAGTCTGCCTAACAACATATCGTGCATCATACATGGAACTGTGGTCGAACTAGTCTTTTTAAAGCTTACCCATACGTGCTGCCACACGGCGGAACTCTTGACGCATGAAGTCTTGCTGAAGGACTTCAGCGGCCAAGCGAGGTGGGAAGTCTGCGACACACACCTGTAGAGCAAAGTGGTTGTTAATAACAAATACATTTTGTCTGAAAATGCCATAACTAGTAATATAAATATACATTATTCTGCAACAGTTCATACAACTACATTAACTATGGTAATATATCAATACATACAATAGAAAAAAACCTACGTTAGACCATCGATCGCAGGCAGCGTGCAGGAGCTTAGCGAAGTCTGCCCCTGCCTCGTCGATGGTCCTGCTGGATGTCAGGTTGTTACTAGGTGCCAACACCAGGACTGCGTCAGGAGACCGAGGAACAACAGCATGCAGCAACTCGGTCCTCAGCTCCCTCGCACAGCCCCCGGGCGTGGACATGATGCCAAAGGAGAGGGACCCCTCTGGCATCGGGACAAAGCCATCTGCGATAGCACGCAGATGGGAATCTCCTACAAGAAGAACGAACTGGGAAAAAAATTGGACTGTTATTGAATGAAATGCACTAATTATTACAAGCGCTGTTGTTGTTATTATCATTATTTTACCTTCTCGTCAGGGAGTTGGCGCGGAATGACCAACTTGTGCTGTCGTCCCGTCAGAGACGACTTTGGCCATTGTCGCACAGGGTTGCGGTAACCAGTACCGCGCTCTATTAATACACAGAGAAAAAAAATACATCAAGATCACACTGTTAATGAAACCTTACAAATCATGTAAACACAACACACCCTGCCACTAGGCAAATCTATACACCATACAAGCAAAAAATGTACATACGTGCAACAGAGACATTGGCGGACCGCTGCGGTTCCACGTCAACCGTTCGCCGTTCTGCCATGCGTCGTTTGGCTGCCTCCGAGCGACGATAAGACTTGCCCCGTGGCATCTAATAACATGTAGACAATTGATTAATATTGACATTACAACCCATCTTTAGCCTGCAATAATTGGATAAAATACATCTCAAACACACATTTAACAAGCAAGCAGTGATGGAAGAAGAAGAATTAAAATTGTTACTTAAGTTAAAGTATTCATACAACACAGAAAAATACTACACTAAAATGGTGATGGTTTACTTTAACCCTTGTATTATATTGTTTCTCCCCCCTTGCTTTGATGTTCCCCGTCAAATTTCACCGGTCTGGTTCAACTGCTCTTACATTAACACAAAAAACATCATTCAGACATAATCATCACCAAATTGTATTTAACACCTTCTAATGCTGTAAATAATGTATCCAACTAGCGGTGAACATGAATAACTACAGTGAATATCCAAAGAACAGATACTGAAAATTAGAATAATAATGAAAACAGACACCAAATTCACAGCACATCAGAAAATCAATATGAACAGTCATCTCTCTCTCACTGTGTGTTTGTGTGTGTGTGAGTGAGTGAGTGAGTGTGCATGGGGATGTTTTCCATCTATTGGATGAAAATAATCTAATACTAACCCTTTCATTTCCAGTAATTTTGGAGTGGCAACCACAGCTGTTACTAAGTTGATTAGACCACTCAAAATTCAATGAAACTGATGATAAACAATTTTATATACAAATGCCTAGTGTGGGGGACATCATAAGGCTTTGAGGCAATCAGAGGAAAAATCACATTTGTATGATATTATGAAGTTATAGATCAGTCAGATTTAACCTGAACAGCACAGGAGGGTTAAAAATACAATTTATAGCCATGTTACAATAACATTCTCCCCAATACATAGCTATATTAATGAAAACAATAATTACTGAAAAGCTCTTTACAGTTAGTGTATTGTTGTTCTACAGTTTGATTATATTGCTAAATTAGGAGTACAGTAGAGGGTGCAATCAGTAACTTGCTTGTTTCTTTTTCTCTGTCTGTCTGCAATGAAGCGCTACAACGCCCGCGAAGTTCAAAAATGTACTCCAGCCAATCATGGCGCAAAACGCCTCGAAGTTGAAAATTTACTCCCGACAACCACCGCGCGAAAAGACCAGCGAAATATGAAATGTACGGAGTTGTTTACCAGTGCGCCGATGTGACAGTTGAAATGACTTTTGATATTAAATTAAATGAATATTGTCTAAAGACTGGCGTTGCTAGCAGCTTGTCGCTGATTTAGCAAACAAACCAAAGGCATATGCTGCCAAACATGTGCTTAATAACCTCTGCTAACAGCCAACCACCTCTCCTATGACAACCGCGAAGTTCAAAAATGTGCTCCAGCCAATCACGGCGCTAAACGCCCCGCAGTTGAAAATGTACTCCCGACACCCACCGCGCGACAAGACCACCGAAATTTGAAAAATACTCGCACCGATCACAGCGCAATAACGGAGTTATTTACCGGTGCGGTGATATGACAGTTGAAATGACTTGTGATATTAAAATAAATGAACATTGTCTAAAGACTAGCACTGCTAGTAGCTTGTAGCTGTGTTAGCAAACAAACCGAAGGCACTCATATGCTACCAAAGACGTGGTTATAGTCCCCAAAGGCACTCATATGCTAACAAACATGTGGTTATAACTGTGCTAACAGCCAACCACCTCTACTATGACAACAGGGCAGCTGGTTACAGTAGCTACAGCAGGAGAAGGCTCGGTAACGTTCAGCTCGTTTAGAACAAAGCACCCAAAGGTTTCTGCTGCCGAGCAATGCTAACAAAGTTCGCTAACTAGCTCTGTCGTTACAGCAAACCAGCCAAAAGTGTTAATAACAGCACTGATAATACTCATTTCCAAACCATATACACGCAATTAACCTTACTAAAGTTAGCAGTATTTTAGAGAAATTCAGAACTACACATTCAACATTACAGGTCGATGAGGCAGCTAGCCTGCATGTTAGCTCGTATCCCGGCACAGAAGCCCTCTGTGTGCCGCGACGGCAAACAGCGAACTTAATCAAAATTAACTCACCGTGTTGAGCAAGTTGAGGTTCCTTGAAAGAATGCTGCTGTCTTGATCCGAAAGGTTTTGGAAATGTATTTTTGTAAATCTCTGTGTATGTTGTGAAAAATCAGTGAGCCAAGGTAGATGAGTCTGTACGGGACGGAATCCAGATACAGACAAAGAGATTCAAACGTTGCAGCTGAGACGTCACGTTCTTCTCACGACGTGATTGGTTGATGCGTTCAAGTCCATTTCAAAAGCTAAGTCAAATCAAACTCCGCTGCTATTTCGCGCATTTCCATAAACAACAGATATGATACATTGTTAGGAGACCATGGCTGCCAGATGGGCATATTACCGCGAGAAAGACACTGATTACAGTCTGAAATATTAAACATTTGTCAAACATTTGTCACTTTCCAGAAGCCATGGTGGGTGAGGATATCAATGACAACACATTATAACAGCATCCATATGATGACAAACAGTCAGCGGGTATATTTTTAAATTACCAAGAGGAAATCGGGGAAACACCTTGAAGAAAACACACACGTCATCATCATGACGTGTAGCGTCACGCCTCTTTTAAAGTAGAAGCGCCGAATTGGTCGCTCTTTAACGCCGGAAATGCATGGCTGTGTGTGGCCACAACACAGCAGCGGCGATAATGCAGAATCTCTATATGAAAAGGGCGAGTGTGTGTCCAGTGTACTGTCTTTAGTGTATTGTCTAGTGGAGTGATGTTTTTGTTTGAAATGTCAAAACAATGAGCCGATAGCCACACACACACACACACACACACACACACACACACACACATATACATACGCACACGCACACACACTCTCTCACACATAACACAGGCACAAATTTAAGTAACATCTCCTACAGATTGCAGATGAAAACCGTCACTGTTGTGTTTTGGGTAACATGTATCATATTTAGGTAGACACCTTTCCAAGACACCACCCACTGAAAATAGGAAGTCAGCCTCACATCCATCAATCACACTTTATTGATATAGCACATTTTATACAAATAACATATAGCTGTAAAACTATATGTTTACATTCAAGCAGAAACATCACCATTAAGGAGAAGGCAACAAAGTTGTCAACTTAATGATAAACACGGCTACAACTTATTTTCAGGTTTTTGTGATAACAAAATTAATCATGTGGACATTGTTAAAATTATATGCATTCTTTAATCTGCCATTATATACAACAGAAAACACTGACAATGTTCACATTTCTATGATGACACAATAAATGTATTCTTCATAACTGCTACATTTTACAATCACAATCATTAAAAAGCTAAGGATAGTCCCAGCCAACATTAACACTGACTAAACTGGATTCCTCACAGTTTTAAATCCAAACTCATTACATCCTGTTTCAAGCAGACAAACAAATGTCATAGCCCTTTCAGAGGACATTTACATGCAACATTAATGCAGAGAAGGCAGAAGTGCTTACAATACAAACTGCTGTCCTCTGCTAAATCTTTTTCACCTTTATTGACATGCATCAGTAAAAAACAGCACTACATCAAATTAAATCACTGTAGAGTCGTTACAGTACAGTAACATAGTCAGCCAGTAGGCCAAAATTATTGGATGCATTTGTGATTCATTAATAAACACTTCAAGTGTCCCTGATGGCCGTCTTTTCTGTTGAATGGCAGAGCAAGTTTGTGTTTCACAACAATCTGATTTTGGTTATACTGTGAAAAGAAAGCAGAAAAACAGTTCAATAAGTATTGGAAATTTGACAAGTTGTTACTAATTCGCTTTAGTTGAAATGACAGGAGAATCTGACAATACTACTTTTAAGACCATTGATGCTCTGCTCAAACATTTGGCAACATCTATTCACAGCCGAAATGATATTTGTCTTAAATTTTCTAAAGGAAGGACGTGCACGCCCCGACAGCAGCATGCCGGAACACCAGCACACCCCGACGGCAGCACGCCCCGACCCGCGTGGACTGCGAGGGCCCGTTCATCGCTGCTTGCAGCTTTAATTATTATTATTATTATTATTTTTTTTTTTTTTTTTCTGCCAAAATGATCGCATTTTTCACTGCCTGAACGTGTATGAAAACGCGATTTTATTTGGCAAACACATTAGGCCTGGCGAAAAATTTTATAATCTGCTGTCGTTGTGAACTTTCACCACTGGGTGGCGCTATAATCAAGGAAAGTGTGTTTTGGCTAATAACTCCCACATACTTTGACGCACATTCAAAAACCTTACATCCACGCGTTCAGTGAATTGTGCTGAATCTCCTGATATAGGCCACGCCCATTTCCGCCTACCGTTTTTTTTCGCTAGCTCGCGAAATGTCGCAAACCTACTTTTTCGAACTCCTCCCAGGCAATTTCACCGATTTGCACCAAACTTTGCACGCAGCATCTGTGGACCCTCCTGACAAAAAGTTATTAAAAGACTTTTGATATTCCAAAAAATACTCAAGTTATTAAATAACAACTTCCTGCAGATTTCGTTCCAAACAGGAAGTGTTGCATATCTCCACATTGGTTTGTCCAAATGACGTCAAACTCAGGATCCTACTTCCTCATGAGGCCCTAAGGCTCTGTGCTAAATTTTGGTTGATAACCACTAGGTGGTGCTCTTTAAATTGAACTATTTTATATCTCAACATCGGTTGGTCAAATGAACACAAAACTTGGTACACTCATTGCCACTGCCCTCCTGAGCACAGCTGACAAAGGGGTTACCGATGTGACACTAGGTGGCGCTCTGGTGGCAGTTTCATTTTAGATTTGGCACTGTGCCCACACCATGACACTTATGGACATGAAATTCATAGGGGTGGTACAGACCAGCCCCTGTAACTCACACACCAAAAATGACCAGCAGGTGGCGCTATTGTCAAGAAAAAACGTTTTTTGCTAATTACTCCCACATAATATGGTGCACATTGTTAAACATTATATCTACGTGTTCCCTGAATACAGCCGAACAGTGTGATGTAGGCCACGCCCACGTTCGCACTGAATTTCCATTCGCAAATTTGCCAAATGTCGCAAACCTACATTTTCGAACTCCTCCCAGACAATTTCTCCGATTTGCACCATACTTTGCACGCAGCATCTGTGGACCCTCCTGACAAAAAGTTATTAAAAGAAATGTGCTAGTCCACAGAACGGCCAAAATATAAAAAAACAATTTCCTGCACATTGTGGTCAAACAGACATTCTTGTGTATCTTGATGAAATACAGTCCGATTAACACAAAACTTATATGAAATTCATAGGGGTGTTACAGACTTGCCCCTGTAACTCACACACCAAAAATCACCAGCAGGTGGCGCTATTATCAACACAAAACCATTTTTGTGTAGTAATTCCCACATAACATGGTGCACATTGTTAAACCTTATATCTATGTGTTCCATGCATTTAGCTGAATTGTGTGATGTTGGCCACGCCCACTTTCACGCTACATTTCCATGTGCAAATTCAGGAAATGTCGCAAACCTACTTTTTTCAACTCCTCCCAGGCAATTTCTCAGATTTACATCAACCTTTGCACACAGCATCCGTTGACCCTCCTGACAAAAAGTTATTAAAAGATTTGTGATCGTCCAAAGAGCGCCCACCATATAAAACAACAACGATAAATAAGTACTTTGTATGACAAATGTTTTAGTTAAAATGCTATAGGAAAATAAACCAGTGTTACTCACTGTTAGGAAAATATTCTTACGTATTGAATTTGATGTTGATTTTGTCTTATGGAGTTCAGTGACAGTTGTTATTGAGTAAAATGTCAGCTTTCATGTAAATGCCACAAAATCAGCAGGACACTGCAGGGAATCGAACCCCATCCCAGTAAACCAGGAGTACCATTACCAGTGCCTTTTGCTTTTTGAGCCTACATGAAAGGTAAAGCAAAACCTGCATTAGCAACAGCATGACTGGCACGTATTGATAATATGCGTTTACTGCAGTATAGTAAGAGCTATATATACGCTTAAACGTTTTCAAAAAAATGTTTGACTTATAAAGTTCCAAATGTGTATCATTGAGATCAGTGATTACATTTATTATTACTATTTGTCATAACATGTTTTAGTTAAAAATGCTGTTGTAATGCAGGAAACGAAACCCTTTTTCTATCCAACAGTTTTTTTTAACTTTTTTTTATATTGAAAACACAATATAGAACTTCACAAAACTCCTAAGGAAACATGCATTTATAAATAACTAAACATTATGAAGAACTTTTTTTTTTTTTTTTTTTTTTTTTTTTATATTGAAACACACACCATAAACTCCTATATACATACATATACATACATATATATTTATTTCTTTATTTATATTTTTTACTACTGCTATTCTGCTCTTCTCCCTAACTATTCTTCTAGGTCATAGATGTAAAAGAACACATGATCCCCTCATGGTCACTGAAATAAGTTGGTACCACTAATGATTCAACAACATAATGTGTTGTTTTCACATACACATGATCAATTACTGTGCCGTTTTCTGTTGTTGGTTCTTTCACACATTGAACAAACCCTTTGTTTGTCATGAATTTGGCAATTGACGATGATTTCAAAATGTCGTCATTGAAATCTCCCATGACAGCAATTGTATCACTTTGTGAATTCAGCCAATCAAGTAATTTGCCCACATTTTGTTTAAACAAAGTCATGGGATAAGATGGTGGTCTGTAAATTACTGCTATCAATATTTTGTATGTAGTGCAGTGGTAAACCAAACATTCTAAATTTACATTTGGTACCTGGAGAACATTACATGCCAAATTGTCTGCACTATAAAGGCCAACTCCACCATGTTGTTGGCCTTGAATTTCTGTCAATATTGGGTTGCTGCTACTGTAGGACAAACTCCTTGGCTGATTATGAAAAACATAACCATCCATCTTTACAGTTTCAAATGAGGAAACTGCAGGCAGCCATGTTTCTGTAACAGCAATGCAGTTAAGCTGCAAATGCTGTGTACACAATGCCAAATCGTGTACATGTTGGGTCAAATTCTGCACGTTCATCAAAAACACAGTAAAGGTCTGTGTATTGAATTTGTGCCTTGAAATATTGTCGACCATGAAGGGAGGCATGTTTTCAATTGCATCTTTAATTGTCTCCTTACAATAGATTGCTTTCTCCTTAAAGTCCCTAATCACTAACCCTGACAAATTTCTAACCCGACTCAAAGCTACATACGCCTGTCCAGCTGCAAAAATTCTGTCAAGCGACACTACCGCTTGATCTACTGTAATGCCTTGTACTTTATGTACTGTACAAGCCCAGGCAAGCTTCAGTGGAAATTGCCTACGCATTCCACCCTTTTTTGTCACCCTGTCCTCTTCAGGTCCAATGGCCGTGGAACCCATTTCCACTGCAGAGGCAAATGTACAGCGTTTCCTCTTCTGTACTCCTACCCTATCGTCATCAAATTTTACATACACCGTCTGAGGAAACCTTGTTCCGTCGTTCTCTGGATAAACTATGTGTGTGACAGTGCCACACACCCCATTAACTAGACCATCCGCTACATCTATGTTTTTAAACAGCATTACACGGGCATCTTTCCCTAAAAGCAGCGTCTCATCCAGACATGTGTCGTATGCTCTGGAATGATGTCCGCTTATCAACTCGAGCTTGCCTGTTCTCTTACTGTTCACATAGTCCTGAGCCTCTATCTCGACATAATCCGGACAACTCTTCAACAACTGCTGTACATTATGCTCATTTACTTGTCGATTTGTGGGAAATATGTGCAACGCTGAGCTGTCCTCGCCAGTTTCACAACGTTGTAATATTTCAATGTCGCTGTCCAACATCACGGTACCTTTTGAACGACTTCTAACTCTGTTCAACAACTCTGCAAATACGTGATCTTTCTGGCGAACGATTGTTTTCAATTCCGCAATCTTAAACAACCGAGACCACAAATCAACACCTACGTCATCTATATACAAAGCTTTACCTTTCACTGGAGGCAACTGATAAAAATCTCCAACTGCAATTACACTAACATTTCCAAACGGGGAATAGTCACCAGATTGCTTAATTTGTCTTAATCTTCCATGGATATAAGCCAATAGTTTATGATCAACCATAGAGATTTCATCTATTATCAAAAGCTGCAAGCTACTATATTTAGCACGTAAAGAATTCAGCTTTTCCTCACCCAATGGAGTGTAAGGTAAGCGTACATCTTTACCAATGCTAAATGCATTGTGAATAGTAGCCGCATTTAAATTGTGTGCCGCTATCCCCGTAGGAGCTGTTAGTAGAACGCAAATGTCGTCCGGATCGCAACACGCTCTCGATAACAACCTCATTGCTTCGTACTGTAGAGCCCTGATCAAATGGCTCTTACCTGTCCCCGCACCGCCTGTAATAAACACATGTATCGGATCTGGCTTGGCTCCATGTACCCTTTCTAAGCACCACTGCCTAATCTGATAAAAAATACACATCTGTGTCTCATTCAGAGACCTAACTAAAGCCAGACCATCACGTCTGCAGAGGACATTGTTCCTCTTTTCTAGATGTGCAACATCTTTACTGTTTACCGCTAAATCTGGAATGCTATCTACGGGTTCGTCCACTATCTGCTCAGTCTCTCTACGTTCCTCTATACACTCTAAACGCTCCAACTCCTGCTCTGGGCACAGCTCGCACCAGGCATCTTCCACAACACCATCACAACTGATAGAATTTTGGATATCATCCAACTTGTCTGCATCTTTTTCAAATTTGCATCTATTCTGATCGACGAGTGCTTTCACCGAATGTAGCAATTTATCACCTAATCTCACATGACCATGACTATAAAACTGCTCAAACGTCTCAAACCCTGGTGGTTTGAGCTGCCCATCTTTACAATACGGCAGGAACAACTGTAAAATGCTCAGATGGAAGAGTTCTGGGTTCTTAGTCTCAGAAAAGCGCACGTAACGAACAACACCAGGCTGCGAACGTGTTCTTTTCACAACAAAACCACAATTATTGTTTAATTTAACCCGATTGACACATGTTTCATTTTTACTCAAAACACGATACTCTGATGCAAATGTTGCCAAGCACATGTCATTAAATGTACTATCTTTCGGCCTGTTCTTGTACCTGTCAACAATGTTCCTCATCCACATATCTTCATCACTAAGATCATGTGAAGATGCCTTTTGTTTTAACACACTTAAAGGCAAACTCATTCTAACTGTATTCTCCCCTACCGGCACAAACACAACTTTCCTAGAACACTCCTTAAGATGCATGTTTGTCAATCTGTACACTGCTTCTTGAGCACAAACATCCCTGTTGTGTAAATACACACTTCCTAAATTTTTCAATGCATCTTTAGCACTACTATTGCCCTCTTTAGCTGCTTCCCTCTGAGCATTTCCTAACAACAACCCCATCTCCTTTTCTGCCTTGGAGATGTAAGAAATAATGTACACCACACAAGCATAGGCATCAACGACATATTGGATGTCAATATTAGCATTCCAGCATTTCAAAAGTGGTTTGCTGTACTGATTTATCCAAACCTCGTTCGCCTGCCTCTTCAAAACAACATGCGTCTTCCTACCAACACGATTGTACGCGGCCTCAAAAACAGTTTGATTTAATCCTAAATGTCTAAACAACTGTTCCACACTATCAAAACTGGCATTCTCATCTGAAAGAGCTGTTTTAATTTTTGTCATAATGGCGACTGCAATCTCTTTTTTCATGATCTCTGGTTTTTTCTGCCCCTCATTTTTGCATGCACAGCTGTCCAATTTCTGTGCTTCATCTACCTTACATTTACAAGATTTTGTGTCGTCCTCTTCACCGACTTGACGTGAAATAAAAGTTTTTGCAGACGGCGGCTTAGGAAAATTGAAACGACAAACAGTTCTATTCTTTTTACAAGATTTTGAATGTCGTTTTGAATGTTGTTGCACAGATGTAACAATGTCCAATAATGTTTCATCCTGTGCTGGTTTCTCACATGTAACATACTGATCAATAAATTTAACGACCTCTTCATCTGTGTTTTTATCAATTATTGGGGCATTCTCTATCCAAAACAGGCAGTGAACATGTGGTGATCCACGCTGCTGGAATTCCACCCTATAAAAATAATCCTTTATTTTGCCAATAGGATTAGATGGAGACATGAGCACCTCTCTCAAAAAACAATGCCAGCGAAAATCAAACATTGTGGCTGCAGTGACCGGATTGCCACGCAAAAGTTGACACCTATCTGCCCATTCTAACTGTTCAGCCGTCTCTCTTCTACCTGCCTGCTTCAAAATACTATTGAGGAGATTTTTCCACCGCATGTCAGCTGAAGAAAACGAACAAAACCAGGTGGGGACACCCAACTGACGAACACAAGCCAACAAATCACGCTGGGCTGCCTGCCAAAAAGATGGGGTACCTCGAATAGGTTTAAGAAAACGAAACCCATCATCAAACTGCAACAACTTTTTCAAAGATTCTTCGTCATTCAATACATTTTTGCTCACTTTTTGAGATCTGGCACCTCCTTTACCCTTCCGCAATGCTATTGATACATTTGACACAACCTGTTCTACCTCAGATAAGTACTGAGCAAAAAAGATGTATTCAACATTTTGTGCAAATCTACCATCAGCATGTAAAATCCTGTTATTAAAATAACGCGACAAAGTCAAACGATGCTGTCTACTATCACGATATGTACCAAGTCCACCAGGAAACAACACCGGGAAGCATTTTGCTTCATTTGTATGATCAGACAACAACCTCACAGGAGAGTTCCCTTCTGCTGGAGCCAAATTCAGTATATCATCAAAATATTGATCCAGTGTTTCCTGACCAATATCTACAGGCATAAGACAAGTGTCCTGGAACATGCAATGTTGTTGTCTATCATGCAGAAGCTCATCTTCCCCAACATCTGCAGATGCTTCACCACCACCATTACAATCACTATCTGGTTCCTTACAAAACTGGTTTATCCACGCTTCATTGAACTCTACATCTTTATAATGGACATTTGTTTGTTTTAAATATTGCAAAGCCTGCCTTACGCGCGTACTATCAACAAACTGATACTCATAATGTCCCTTATAAGTTAGCTTCCGCTTCAACTTTACTGGCAACAAAGATCCTTCCATGTTTGTACGTGGCAGCAAATTGCTCGTTTGCACAATATTTGCAGGAACACAGGTTACAGGTCCATGTACTCCATTTTGCCCACCTTTAGGCAATGCCAACATCTTCATAAAAGGAATATGCAACGCGATCAAATGTTGTTCTAAACTATTCAAACATGCCAGTTCTGGTGGAACGGGACAAACCGCCAAATTGTTCAATGCACATTCAGGTGGCACCACACCTTTAGTAATCTTAGAATGACACGTGTTACAAATCCACAGCTGTCCTCTAGCTGTATCCAACCATTCACATGGTAATACACAGACTTCATTACATTTATGTAAGTACTGTTCACTAATACATTTATCTGCAATTACACTTATTTCTTTCCTTGTAGTATAATCATCTCTTTTACACTTCAAAACCTGATTCTTAAACAACCCTCTGTGGCACACACAGCACACAAAATTTGGCCCATCTTTTACTTTGTCCCAAAACTGTTCTCTAACATAATCAAACTGCTCTGCCTTTTCTTTATTTTTTTCCCTCTTCAATTTATTCCCTGCTATAATACGCTGCTTATGCTCAAGACCTCCATGATACTTCTTTGTACTCATGGCTTTTACATGCTGTCTGTGCACTTCACTTTCCTTATATTTCCTTTGACTCATCTCCTTAACTTTAAGCTTATGTTGTACATTTTCTCTATATTTCCTTTGACTCAACTCCTTAACTTTAAGCTTATGTTGTACATTTTCTCTATATTTCCTTTGACTCAACTCCTTAACTTTAAGCTTATGTTGTACATTGTCTCTATATTTCCTTTGACTCATCTCCTTAACTTTAACCTTATGTAGTACATTTTCCCTATATTTCCTTTGACTCAACTCCTTAACTTTAAGCTTATGTTGTACATTGTCTCTATATTTCCTTTGACTCATCTCCTTAACTTTAACCTTATGTAGTACATTTTCCCTATATTTCCTTTGACTCATCTCCTTAACTTTAAGCTTATGTAGTACATTTTCCCTATATTTCCTTTTATTCATTTCAATAAGTTTATGCTTGTACACTACATTTTCCTTATATTTCCTTTTATTCATTTCAATAAGTTTATGCTTGTACACTACATTTTCCTTATATTTCCTTTTATTCATTTCAATAAGTTTATGCTTGTACACTACATTTTCCTTATATTTCCTTTTATTCATTTCAATAAGTTTATGCTTGTACACTACATTTTCCTTATATTTCCTTTTATTCATTTCAATGACTGTCTTTCTAAGCAAATCATTTCCCTGGTATTTTACTTTAGTTTTTAAGTTCTTTTTACTTTTCAAATACTTAGAAGGACTAACATTAGTTGGGTTAAATGTAAATGAAGTCTGCTCTTGCGTAAACACATTAATGTCATCTTCAGCCACACAACCTGATGCTATAACTGGACTTGAAGTGTCAACACAAACACTACTCTCTCTACTTTGCAGTCTAAAATTGTACCGTCTGGAAGAAGACGCATTCAGTTTGCAGTAACAATAACAAGTCTGCATCTGAGGTCGCATAACACAAACAACAGTCTCATAATGGTTACCGTTACAATTCTCCAAATACACTGCCTGATTGGACAACTGCTTATTCTTACAACTGTATTCAAGCCAGCGATCACCACAAAACGTGAAAATATTTACTCCTAAACAATCTGCTGCTGCTTGAATCTCCACTTCAGTGGCCCAACTACCAAGATAGCGCATTCTTGATCTACTCAGATAATCTGCCATTGAGGAATACTCAGGGCGCAACATATATGCTAGAGGATTGGCCTGTAATTGCTTAAACACAGCAAATCTAATTTTTCTATGATTATTCTCTGTGCCACACACAGCTTGACTAACCGCTCTAAAGAAACAATTACCATCACCAATTATTTGCTCGTTCTTACAAGGAGCACCTAATGCACCGACCTCTGTGGATGCCAGATCAAGTTTTTCCGACTCTACATTCAACTGTTTGCACAAAGCTTGTGCAACATCACTACGCAGCGGATTGAACTCAAGACTTTTACTTGTCACATCGCTGACAAACACAACGTCCGAATTAACCACATGAACATCCCTGCTCTTCAACTTTTTTGATCCACGATTACCCACTGAAATCTTGCGTTTCACACCTCTCTGACGAGTGCTGTCAAGTGTTACCTGTTCAGCCGACACTTTAAGTGCTGGCTGAAGAGGTAAGCTACAACCAAAGTCAACCTCTCTGCTTTCCTCATTTGCACTTTGACTTTTGTGAGTGACACAAACACCAGCAATCTCAAACAGCTTTGGACTGTTCATTGCAGTGGCAAATTTGCATATGTGATCAAACACACGGTCAAGGCAACTAAAATACACAACAACGCTTAACCCGTTCTCATCTACCATGCCATCTGCATCGCGTGCGTGGGAGTCAACAACGGCATACTTCCCATTTCGACCAATGATAGCACACGTTGTGCCACTCACAGTCAGAAAGCATGTGTCATATTTGCTACACATCTTTCCCAAACCGTTCCTGAGAGTGGTGTACACACCTGCATCAACAAGCTGTCCCTCAACCACATCAACATCACCAGAAACGTAGTCACCATACTCAAACTGAAATTTCTGTCCATCAATAACAGACTCTTTGGGCAAATCTGGAACACACAGCAGTTCAGACGTCCCACTGATGGAATTACTTTCCCGCAACGACGTGTAGAGCTCATCCCCTAACTCTACAACCTTATCCAGATCGCCAGACTGCCACAAAAACACAGAATCGATGCTGTGTTTGGCTAAAGCTACCAAACTTACAGCCATACACTGGAGCCCTCCGTGTTGGAACCGAGCATCCCCTTGATGAAAAGTTCCCCTGATGGAACTTACGTCAATCTCTGGCCCTACTGAAATGCTCTCCTGGACCTCCGCTGCAACACCGACATCAACAATCTCGCCTGCAAACGATGTAGCACTCTCCCTGTCACCATCAACTGAACACAACACGACAGAAATGCCATGGACGGCATACCACTTCGCACCTAGAGACTCCTTCAAATGACTGATGTGAAGCATCAAGTCATTAAGACACGTGTTGAAGACAACCACAGACGTGCCAATACTACACGCCATCCCAGATGCATCACGCGTGCCACAATCAACCACCACAAAATACTCGTTATGAAGAACAATGGCACTAACCGCACCCCCAAGGTTCAACAGACACGTCCCGTGGTTAAACAAATGCTCTTGCAGCTTCTCGTACATCATAGTGTCCTCATCCAGCCAATTAAAATCACTACGTGCTGGAGGAGGAATCGCTACCTGCCACTGCCTGCCAAACACATTGTGCTGTTCAATCAACTTGCACAACTCCTGTTTAGCACCGCTCTTCTGCCTAGCTTCAATGTAACTGGCCAGTTTGCCACCTTCTACGCCTATGCTATCAATATCTGTCCCTTTCCACGTACACACTGGAGAAATTACATGTTTCATAACAGCTGCAACACCACATGCCATGGGTGTATTTATGTCATAAGTGACTGGTGCACTTCTGACATAAATACCAGCAACAACAGACTGCAGGGACTCTGCACACCTGCAAGAAACGGGGTTAGCGTCACACTTACCTTTGTTGGACCTTGGTGTCGGCGAGACACCAAGATCGACGACAGGCTGAAGGTCCCCCCCCGGCGCAGCGACGACGGTGGCAGCGGCGGCGACGGCGGTGGCGACCTAGAAGGAAAAAAAACCATTAAATGATCTGGATAAATAAACTATACTACTATTATTATAAAAAGGTACTACACACACATTTTGCACAAACTGTACTAACCTCCCCCCTGGCGTCCACTTTCACATGAGCAGTTGCAGGCGGTGGCACGGGTTTCACCACGGGCAAAGCTCTCGCCGGGACCTAGAGAAGATTTTTTACAATGATTATCCAATTATTGACGTAATACTGCAGACACGCAGCAAAAAAAAGTCACAATAACTGAAATATTGAATAAAATCAAGACAAACCTTCTGGCTTGCAGAAGTCCGACGATGTTCCACTTTTGGACGCTAATGGAAGAAAAACAAAATACACTTTATTAAGCCATATTTGAGCAAAAGTCATTGTGGAACATATTGTGAAGTTTTGCATGTTGTTGTGAGTGTATCAGCAAAAAGGACATACTAAACAGACTTCAACAAACCAAGAGAAACAACTTGCATGCAGTTTACCTTTGAGCTCCGTGGAACAGCAGTTGATTCAGGGGTAGGAAGATGGGATGGAACAGCAGCATCCATCGCAGCCAACACTGAACTGCTGAACCAAACAGGGTTTGGCTGGATGA
Source organism: Pagrus major (assembly GCF_040436345.1). Classification (NCBI taxonomy): domain Eukaryota; kingdom Metazoa; phylum Chordata; class Actinopteri; order Spariformes; family Sparidae; genus Pagrus; species Pagrus major. The sequence continues at coordinate 1,858,500 of NC_133231.1, forward strand.
AACAGTGCTGCAGTGCACTTGCGTCAACCTGTGAAATACATATAGAGAACAACTACTCTGTCAAAACGCCATCATCTACTCAACAATCATGTCAAAAACCGTCCAGGTGAATTGATCGTAGCATACCTGCTGCTGAACCACCCTCTCTGCACCAGAGGACTGCTCAAGTTCCTCAGGTGCTCTCCTCTGTAATGACAAAATAAGATATTTTGTATTAAACACCCCGTCAACCATTACAGAGGTCAGCTGATCAAAATTACATCAACCACAGTGTTACAATGTGTAATCAATTACCTTCCCGCCCTTGCCAACAGCTGTCCACCCAAAGGGGTCTGATGGACGAGGTACGGTGACCTGTCCCGTGACGACCACCTTTGGGACGACGTGCCTACGAGGCAGCGACATTCTGGGAGCGACCAGTAGCTTCGGTGTTGGAGGCTGCAGTTGTTCGAACGCAGCCGTCCACAGCAGCCCAGCTAGAATGGGCATGCCGTCACTGTCGCTGAGGTGAACCTGTGAAAATAAGGAAAATGAAACAGATTAAATGATATGGATCTGCAATAACCTTGTCATTCAACTACAGAGAAAGTGTAGATGACACTATGTGCTCTACTTACACCATCTCTGCTCCACAGCTCACGACGGTTCATGGGGAAATGATCAGCTGTAGGGAAGTACCTGACACCTAAAACAGAAAAATAACAAACATTATTGTAATATCTCTCTATGTAATATCTACATTTTAAAGGAATGATTATGGAAATTATAATATTCATCCAAACAGTCTGCCTAACAACATATCGTGCATCATACATGGAACTGTGGTCGAACTAGTCTTTTTAAAGCTTACCCATACGTGCTGCCACACGGCGGAACTCTTGACGCATGAAGTCTTGCTGAAGGACTTCAGCGGCCAAACGAGGTGGGAAGTCCGCGACACACACCTGTAGAGCAAAGTGGTTGTTAATAACAAATACATTTTGTCTGAAAATGCCATAACTAGTAATATAAATATACATTATTCTGCAACAGTTCATACAACTACATTAACTATGGTAATATATCAATACATACAATAGAAAAAAACCTACGTTAGACCATCGATCGCAGGCAGCGTGCAGGAGCTTAGCGAAGTCTGCCCCTGCCTCGTCGATGGTCCTGCTGGATGTCAGGTTGTTACTAGGTGCCAACACCAGGACTGCGTCAGGAGACCGAGGAACAACAGCATGCAGCAACTCGGTCCTCAGCTCCCTCGCACAGCCCCCGGGCGTGGACATGATGCCAAAGGAGAGGGACCCCTCTGGCATCGGGACAAAGCCATCTGCGATAGCACGCAGATGGGAATCTCCTACAAGAAGAACGAACTGGGAAAAAAATTGGACTGTTATTGAATGAAATGCACTAATTATTACAAGCGCTGTTGTTGTTATTATCACTATTTTACCTTCTCGTCAGGGAGTTGGCGCGGAATGACCAACTTGTGCTGTCGTCCCGTCAGAGACGACTTTGGCCATTGTCGCACAGGGTTGCGGTAACCAGTACCGCGCTCTATTAATACACAGAGAAAAAAAATACATCAAGATCACACTGTTAATGAAACCTTACAAATCATGTAAACACAACACACCCTGCCACTAGGCAAATCTATACACCATACAAGCAAAAAATGTACATACGTGCAACAGAGACATTGGCGGACCGCTGCGGTTCCACGTCAACCGTTCGCCGTTCTGCCATGCGTCGTTTGGCTGCCTCCGAACGACGATAAGACTTGCCCCGTGGCATCTAATAACATGTAGACAATTGATTAATATTGACATTACAACCCATCTTTAGCCTGCAATAATTGGATAAAATACATCTCAAACACACATTTAACAAGCAAGCAGTGATGGAAGAAGAAGAATTAAAATTGTTACTTAAGTTAAAGTATTCATACAACACAGAAAAATACTACACTAAAATGGTGATGGTTTACTTTAACCCTTGTATTATATTGTTTCTCCCCACTTGCTTTGATGTTCCCGGTCAAATTTCACCGGTCTGGTTCAACTGCTCTTACATTAACACATTCAGACATAATCATCACCAAATTGTATTTAACACCTTTTAATGCTGTAAATAATGTATCCAACTAGCGGTGAACATGAATAACTACAGTGAATATCCAAAGAACAGATACTGAAAATTAGAATAATAATGAAAACAGACACCAAATTCACAGCACATCAGAAAATCAATATGAACAGTCATCTCTCTCTCACTGTGTGTTTGTGTGTGTGTGAGTGAGTGAGTGTGCATGGGGATGTTTTCCATCTATTGGATGAAAATAATCTAATACTAACCCTTTCATTTCCAGTAATTTTGGAGTGGCAACCACAGCTGTTACTAAGTTGATTAGACCACTCAAAATTCAATGAAACTGATGATAAACAATTTTATATACAAATGCCTAGTGTGGGGGACATCATAAGGCTCTGAGGCAATCAGAGGAAAAAATCACATTTGTATGATATTATGAAGTTATAGATCAGTCAGATTTAACCTGAACAGCACAGGAGGGTTAAAAATACAATTTATAGCCATGTTACAATAACATTCTCCCCAATACATAGCTATATTAATGAAAACAATAATTACTGAAAAGCTCTTTACAGTTAGTGTATTGTTGTTCTACAGTTTGATTATATTGCTAAATAAGGAGTACAGTAGAGGGTGCAATCAGTAACTTGCTTGTTTCTTTTTCTCTGTCTGTCTGCAATGAAGCGCTACAACGCCCGCGAAGTTCAAAAATGTACTCCAGCCAATCATGGCGCAAAACGCCTCGAAGTTGAAAATTTACTCCCGACAACCACCGCGCGAAAAGACCAGCGAAATATGAAATGTACGGAGTTGTTTACCAGTGCGCCGATGTGACAGTTGAAATGACTTTTGATATTAAATTAAATGAATATTGTCTAAAGACTGGCGTTGCTAGCAGCTTGTCGCTGATTTAGCAAACAAACCAAAGGCATATGCTGCCAAACATGTGCTTAATAACCTCTGCTAACAGCCAACCACCTCTCCTATGACAACCGCGAAGTTCAAAAATGTGCTCCAGCCAATCACGGCGCTAAACGCCCCGCAGTTGAAAATGTACTCCCGACACCCACCGCGCGACAAGACCACCGAAATTTGAAAAATACTCGCACCGATCACAGCGCAATAACGGAGTTATTTACCGGTGCGGTGATATGACAGTTGAAATGACTTGTGATATTAAAATAAACGAACATTGTCTAAAGACTAGCACTGCTAGTAGCTTGTAGCTGTGTTAGCAAACAAACCGAAGGCACTCATATGCTACCAAAGACGTGGTTATAGTCCCCAAAGGCACTCATATGCTAACAAACATGTGGTTATAACTGTGCTAACAGCCAACCACCTCTACTATGACAACAGGGCAGCTGGTTACAGTAGCTACAGCAGGAGAAGGCTCGGTAACGTTCAGCTCGTTTAGAACAAAGCACCCAAAGGTTTCTGCTGCCGAGCAATGCTAACAAAGTTCGCTAACTAGCTCTGTCGTTACAGCAAACCAGCCAAAAGTGTTAATAACAGCACTGATAATACTCATTTCCAAACCATATACACGCAATTAACCTTACTAAAGTTAGCAGTATTTTAGAGAAATTCAGAACTACACATTCAACATTACAGGTCGATGAGGCAGCTAGCCTGCATGTTAGCTCGTATCCCGGCACAAAAGCCCTCTGTGTGCCGCGACGGCAAACAGCGAACTTAATCAAATTAACTCACCGTGTTGAGCAAGTTGAGGTTCCTTGAAAGAATGCTGCTGTCTTGATCCGAAAGGTTTTGGAAGTGTATTTTTGTAAATCTCTGTGTATGTTGTGAAAAATCAGTGAGCCAAGGTAGATGAGTCTGTACGGGACGGAATCCAGATACAGACAAAGAGATTCAAACGTTGCAGCTGAGACGTCACGTTCTTCTCACGACGTGATTGGTTGATGCGTTCAAGTCCATTTCAAAAGCTAAGTCAAATCAAACTCCGCTGCTATTTCGCAGCGTTTTCCATAAACAACAGATATGATACATTGTTAGGAGACCATGGCTGCCAGATGGGCATATTACCGCGAGAAAGACACTGATTACAGTCTGAAATATTAAACATTTGTCAAACATTTGTCACTTTCCAGAAGCCATGGTGGGTGAGGATATCAATGACAACACATTATAACAGCATCCATATGATGACAAACAGTCAGCGGGTATATTTTTAAATTACCAAGAGGAAATCGGGGAAACACCTTGAAGAAAACACACACGTCATCATCATGACGTGTAGCGTCACGCCTCTTTTAAAGTAGAAGCGCCGAATTGGTCGCTCTTTAACGCCGGAAATGCATGGCTGTGTGTGGCCACAACACAGCAGCGGCGATAATGCAGAATCTCTATATGAAAAGGGCGAGTGTGTGTCCAGTGTACTGTCTTTAGTGTATTGTCTAGTGGAGTGATGTTTTTGTTTGAAATGTCAAAACAATGAGCCGAAAGCCACACACACACACACACACACACACACACACACACATATACATACGCACACGCACACACACTCTCTCACACATAACACAGGCACAAATTTAAGTAACATCTCCTACAGATTGCAGATGAAAACCGTCACTGTTGTGTTTTGGGTAACATGTATCATATTTAGGTAGACACCTTTCCAAGACACCACCCACTGAAAATAGGAAGTCAGCCTCACATCCATCAATCACACTTTATTGATATAGCACATTTTATACAAATAACATATAGCTGTAAAACTATATGTTTACATTCAAGCAGAAACATCACCATTAAGGAGAAGGCAACAAAGTTGTCAACTTAATGATAAACATGGCTACAACTTATTTTCAGGTTTTTGTGATAACAAAATTAATCATGTGGACATTGTTAAAATTATATGCATTCTTTAATCTGCCATTATATACAACAGAAAACACTGCCAATGTTCACATTTCTATGATGACACAATAAATGTATTCTTCATAACTGCTACATTTTACAATCACAATCATTAAAAAGCTAAGGATAGTCCCAGCCAACATTAACACTGACTAAACTGGATTCCTCACAGTTTTAAATCCAAACTCATTACATCCTGTTTCAAGCAGACAAACAAATGTCATAGCCCTTTCAGAGGACATTTACATGCAACATTAATGCAGAGAAGGCAGAAGTGCTTACAATACAAACTGCTGTCCTCTGCTAAATCTTTTTCACCTTTATTGACATGCATCAGTAAAAAACAGCACTACATCAAATTAAATCACTGTAGAGTAGTTACAGTACAGTAACATAGTCAGCCAGTAGGCCAAAATTATTGGATGCATTTGTGATACATTAATAAACACTTCAAGTGTCCCTGATGGCCGTCTTTTCTGTTGAATGGCAGAGCAAGTTTGTGTTTCACAACAATCTGATTTTGGTTATACTGTGAAAAGAAAGCAGAAAAACAGTTCAATAAGTATTGGAAATTTGACAAGTTGTTACTAATTCGCTTTAGTTGAAATGACAGGAGAATCTGACAATACTACTTTTAAGACCATTGAAGCTCTGCTCAAACATTTGGCCAAACATCTATTCACAGCCCAAATGATATTTGTCTTAAATTTTCTAAAGGAAGGACGTGCACGCCCCGACAGCAGCATGCCGGAACACCAGCACACCCCGACGGCAGCACGCCCCGACCCGCGTGGACTGCGAGGGCCCGTTCATCGCTGCTTGCAGCTTTAATTAGGGCCCGAGCAGTGAAACTGCAAGGACCTATTGTAATTGTAATGATTATTATTATTATTATTTTTTTTTTTTTTTTTCTGCCAAAATGATCGCATTTTTCACTGCCTGAACGTGTATGAAAACGCGATTTTATTTGGCAAACACATTAGGCCTGGCGAAAAATTTTATAATCTGCTGTCGTTGTGAACTTTCACCACTAGGTGGCGCTATAATCAAGGAAAGTGTGTTTTGGCTAATAACTCCCACATACTTTGTCGCACCTTCAAAAACCTTATATCCACGCGTTCAGTGAATGGTGCTGAATCTCCTGACTTAGGCCACGCCCATTTCCGCCCACCGTTTTTTTTCGCTAGCTCGTGAAATGTCGAAAACCTACTTTTTCGAACTCCTCCCGGGCAATTTCACCGATTTGCACCAAACTTTGCACACAGCATCTGTGGACCCTTCTGACAAAAAGTTATTAAAAGAATTTTGATACGCCAAACAATACTCAAGTTATTAAATAACTACTTCCTGCAGATTTCGTTCCAAACAGGAAGTGTTGCATATCTCCACATTGGTTTGTCCGAATGACGTGAAACTCAGGACACTACTTCCACATGAGCCCCTAAGGCTCTGTGCAAAATATTAGCCGATGACCACTAGGTGGCGCTCTTTAAATTGAAGTAATTTATATCTCAACATCGGTTGGTCGGATGAACACAAAACTTGGTACACTCATTGCCACTGCCCTCCTGAGGAAAGCTGACAAAGGGGTTACCGATCTGACACTAGGTGGCGCTCTGGTGGCAGTTTCATTTTATATTTGGCACTGTGCCCACACCATAACACTTATGGATCTGAAATTCATAGGGGTGGTATAGACTGGCCCCTGTAACTCACACACCAAAAATGACCAGCAGGTGGCGCTATTATCAAGAAAAAATGTTTTTTGCTAATTACTCCCACATAATATGGTGCACATTGTTAAACATTATATCTACGTGTTTCCCTGAATACAGCTGAACCATGTGATGTAGGCCATGCCCACGTTCGCACTGAATTTCCATTTGCAAATTCGCCAAATGTTGCAAACCTACTTTTTCGAACTCCTCCCAGGCAATTTTTCCAATTTGCACCAAACTTTGCACGCAGCATCTCTGGACCCTCCTGACAAAAAGTTATTAAAAGAAATGTGCTAGTCCACAGAACGCCCAAAATATAAAACAACAATTTCCTGCGCATTGTGGTCAAACAGACATTCTTGTGTATCTTGATGAAATACAGTCCGATCAACACAAAACTTTTGGCAATTGTGTTCCATGGCACGATGAGCATTTCTACAAAATTTCGTGCAAATCGACCAATAGGTGGCGCTTTTATTGCTAAATGACGAAATGACAGCTTCACTGCCTTCACTTTCATTTCCTCATGGAAGTTGTTGAAAGTACAAGCCCCGACAGCAGCATGTCACGACAGCAGCATGTAACGACGGCAGCATGTAACGACGGCAGCATGCCGCAACGGCAGCACGCCCCGACCCGCGTGGACTGCGAGGGCCCGTTCATCGCTGCTTGCAGCTTTAATTAGGGCCCGAGCAGGGAACCTGCGAGGTCCCTATTGTAATTGTAGTGATTATTATTTTATTTTTTCTGCCAAAATGATCGCATTTTTCACTGCCTGAATATGAATGAAAACGCGATTTTATTTGGCAAAGTCATTAGGCTTGGCGAAAAATTTGATAATCTGATGTCGTTGTGAACTTCCACCACTAGGTGGCGCAATAATTAAGGAAAGTGTGTTTTGGCTAATAACTCCCACATACTTTGTCGCACATTCAAAAACCTTATATCCACGCGTTCAGTGAATGTTGCTGAATCTCCTGATATAGGCCACGCCCATTTTCGCCTACCGTTTTTTTTCGCTAGCTCGCGAAATGTCGCAAACCTACTTTTTCGAACTCCTCCCAGGCAATTTCACCGATTTGCACCAAACTTTGCACACAGCATCTGTGGACCCTCCTGACAAAAAGTTATTAAAAGAATTGTGCTATTCCAAACAATACTCAAGTTATTAAATAACAACTTCCTGTAGAGTTGGGTCAAAACAGGAAGTGTTGCATATCTCCACATTGGTCTGTCCAAATGACATGAAACTCAGAACACTACTTCCCCATGAGCCCCTAAGGCTCTGTGCAAAATCTTGGCCCATGACCACTAGGTGGCGCTATTTAAATTGAAGTATTTTATATCTCGACATCGGTTGGTCGGATTAACACAAAACTTGGTACACTCATTGCCAATGGCCTCCTGAGGACAACTGACGAAGGTGTTACCGATCTGACACTAGGTGGCGCTCTGGTGGCAGTTTCATTTTATATTTGGCACTGTGCCCACACCATAACACTTATGGATATGAAATTCATAGGGGTGGTATAGACTGGCCCCTGTAACTCACACACCAAAAATCACCAGCAGGTGGCGCTATTATCAAGAAAAAACGTTTTTTGCTAATTACTCCCACATAATATGGTGCACATTGTTAAACATTATATCTACGTGTTCCCTGAATACAGTCGAACCGTGTGATGTAGGCCACGCCCACGTTCGCAATGAATTTCCATTCGCAAATTCGCCAAATATTGCAGACCTACTTTTTCCAACTCCTCCCAGGCAATTTCTCCGATTTGCACCAAACTTTGCACGCATTATCTGTGGACCCTCCTGACAAAAAGTTATTAAAAGAAATGTGCTAGTCCACAGAACGCCCAAAATATAAAACAACAATTTCCTGCACATTGTGGTCAAACAGACATTCTTGTGTATCTTGATGAAACACAGTCCGATTAACACAAAACTTTTCCCAGTTGTGTTCCATAACCACATGACGATTTCTGACAAATTTGGTGCAAATCGGCCAATAGGGGGCGCTTTTATTGCTAAATGACTAAATAACAGCTTGACTGCCTTCACTTTTGATTCCTCAACGGAAGTTGTTGCATGAACAAGCCCCGACAGCAGCATGTCACGACAGCAGCATGCCCCGACGGCAGCATGTCCCGACAGCAGCACGCCCCGACGGCAGCACGCCCCGACCCGCGTGGACTGCGAGGGCCCGTTCATCGCTGCTTGCAGCTTTAATTATTATTATTTTTCTTTGTCCTTAATGATCGCATTTTTCACTGCCTGAACATGTATGAAAACGCGATTTTATTTGGCAAGATCATTAGGCTTGGCGAAAAATTTGATAATCTGTTGTCGTTGTGAACTTCCACCACTAGGTGGCGCAATAATTAAGGAAAGTGCGTTTTGCCTAATAACTCCCACATACTTTGTCGCACATTCAAAAACCTTACATCCACGCGTTCAGTGAATCTTGCTGAATCTCCTGATATAGGCCACGCCCATTTCCGCCTACCGTTTTTTTTCGCTAGCTTGCAAAATGTCGAAAACCTACTTTTTCGAACTCCTCCCAGGCAATTTCACCAATTTGCACGAAACTTTGCACACAGCATCTGTGGACCCTTCTGACAAAAAGTTATTAAAAGAATTTTGATACGCCAAAGAACACTCAAGTTATTAAATAACAACTTCCTGTGGATTCGGGTCACAACAGGAAGTGTTGCATATCTCCACATTGGTGTGTCTGAATAACGTGAAACTCAGGACAATACTTCCCCATGAGCCCCTAAGGCTCTGTCCAAAATCTTGGCCCATAACCACTAGGTGGCGCTATTTAAATTGAAGTATTTTATATCTCAACATCGGTTGGTCAGATTAACACAAAACTTAGTACACTGATTGCCAATAGCCTCCTGAGGACAACTGACGAAGGTGTTACCGATCTGACAGTAGGTGGCGCTCTGGTGGCAGTTTCATTTTATAATTGGCACTGTGCCCACACCATAACACCTATGGATATGAAACTGATTGGGGTGGTATAGACTGGCATCTGTAACTCACACACCAAAAATCACCAGCAGGTGGCGCTATTATCAAGAAAAAACGTTTTTTGCTAATTACTCCCACATAATATGGTGCACATTGTTAAACATTATATCTATATGTTCCCTGAATACAGCCGAACCGTGTGATGTAGGCCACGCCCACGTTCGCACTGAATTTCCATTCGCAAATTTGCCAAATGTCGCAAACCTACTTTTTCGAACTCCTCCCAGGCAATTTATCCAATTTGCACCAAACTTTGCACGCAGCATCTCTGGACCCTCCTGACAAAAAGTTATTAAAAGAAATGTGCTAGTCCACAGAACGCCCAAAATATAGAACAACTATTTCCTGAGCATTGTGGTCAAACAGACATTCTTGTGTATCTTGATGAAATACAGTCGGATGAACACAAAACTTTTGGCAATTGTGTTCCATGGCACGATGAGCATTTCTACTAAATTTCGTGCAAATCGACCAATAGGTGGCACTTTTATTGCTAAATGACGAAACAGCAGCTTCACTGCCTTCAGTTTTGTTTCCTCTACAGAAGTTGTTGCATGAACAAGCCTCGACAGCAGCATGCCCGGACAGCAGCATGTCACGACAGCAGCATGCCCCGACGGCAGCACGCCCCGACGGCAGCACGCCCCGACCCGCGTGGACTGCGAGGGCCCGTTCATCGCTGCTTGCAGCTTTAATTTTATAATTGGCACTGTGCCCACACCATAACACTTATGGACATGAAACTGATTGGGGTGGTACAGACTGGCATCTGTAACTCACACACCAAAAATCACCAGCAGGTGGCGCTATTATCAACACAAAACCGTTTTTGCCTATCAGTTAAGACATGCGCGCACAATAACGGGGCAATGGGTCCGGGTAAGGAGCACGCCTCGACAGCAGCACGCCCCGACCCGCGTGGACTGCGAGGGCCCGTTCATCGCTGCTTGCAGCTTTAATTAGGGCCCGAGCAGGGAACCTGCGAGGTCCCTATTGTTTTTCGAATGATTATTTATTTTTTGTTATTTGTTTTTTTTTGTCGCAAATGATCGCATTTTTCACTGCCTGAACATACCCCAAAAGTCACCAAACTTGGAATATAGATCAGACCTGGCGAAAAATTTTATAATCTGTTGTCGTTGTGAATTTTCACCGCTAGGTGGCGCTATAGTCAAGGAAAGTGCGTTTTGGCCAATAACTCCCACATACTTTGTCGCACATTCAAAAACCTTATATCCACGCCTTCAGTGAATTGTGCTGAATCTCCTGATATAGGCCACGCCCATTTCCGCCTACCATTTTTTTTCAAAAATTCGCGAAATGTCGCAAACCTACTTTTTCGAACTCCTCCCAGGCAATTTCACCGATTTGCACCAAACTTTGCACACACCATCTGGGGACCATTCTGACAAAAAGTTATTAAAAGAATTTTGATACGCCCAAGAATACTCAACTTATTAAATAACAACTTCCTGCAGATTTCATTCCAAACAGGAAGTGTTGTATATCTCCACAATGCTGTCTCCAAATGACAAGAAACTCAGTATACTACTTCCCCATGAGCCCCTAAGGCTCTGTGCAAAATTTTGGCGGATGACTCCTGGCGGGTGGCGCTCTTTAAATGTAAGTATTTTATATCTCCACATCGGTTGGTCGGATTAACACAAAACTTGGTACACTCATTGCCAATGCCATTCTGAGGACAGCTGATGAAGGTGTTACCGATCCGACACTAGGTGGCGCTCTGGTGGCAGTTTCATTTAATATTTGGCACTGTGCCCACACCATAACACTTATGGATATGAAATTCATAGGGGTGGTATAGACTGGCCCCTGTAACTCACACACCAAAAATGACCAGCAGGTGGCACTATTATCAACACAAAACCGTTTTTGGCTAGTAACTCCCACATAATATTCCGCACATTGTTAAACCTCATATATACGTGTTCCCTGCATATAGCTGATTTGTGTGCTGTAGGCCCCGCCCACTTTCAAGCTAGAATTCCATTCGCAAATTCGCAAAATGTCGCAAACGTACTTTTTCGAACTCCTCCCAGGCAATTTCTCCGATTTGCACCAAACTTTGCACACAGCATCTGTGGACCCTCCTGACAAAAAGTTATTAAAAGAATTGTGATAGTCTAAAGAACGCCCAAAATATAAAACAACAATTTCCTGCAAATTGTGGTCAAACAGACAGTCTTGCATATCTTGATGAAATACAGTCCCATTACCACAAAACTTTTGCTCATTGTCTTCCATCACTCGGTGACGGCTTCTGCAAAATTTGGTGCCAATCGGACAATAGGTGGCGCTTTTATTGCTAAATGACAAAAGGACGGCTTCACTGCCTTCACTTTTCATTGTAAATTCAGGCTTTCTCCAACAGATGGCAGTGCTGCCTTCCTAATGGATACAAACCTCTGTTTAACAGTCTGTAGGGTCATGCAGTGTAGTTGTCTCATTATTTGTTCTTCATGTACATTGGAGGGAGTTCTTCGAACTTCAGCGTACATTATTTACTACCGGTAGGAGCAGCCGACCCAAACACGGACAGTTAAGACATGCGTGCACAATAATTGGGCAATGGGGCCGGGTAAGAAGCACGGCCCGACGCGCGTGGACTGCGAGGGCCCGTTCATCGCTGCTTGCAGCTTTAATTAGGGCCCGAGCAGGGAAACCTGCGAGGTCCCTATTGTTTTTCTAGTGATTATTATTCTTTGTTTTAATTCGTCCAAAATGATCGCATTTTTCACTGCCTGAACATACCCCAAAACTCACCAAACTTGGAATATATGTCACACCTGGCGAAAAATTTTATAATCTGTTGTCGTTGTGAATTTCCACCACTAGGCGGCGCTATTATTAAGGAAAGTGCGTTTTGGCTAATAACTCCCACATACTTTGTCCCACATTCAAAAACCTTACATCCACACGTTCAGTGAATTGTGCTGAATCTTTTGATATAGGCCACGCCCATTTCCGCCTACCGTTTTTTTTCGCTAGCTCGCAAAATGTCGCAAACCTACTTTTTCGAACTCCTCCCAGGCAATTTCACCGATTTGCACGAAACTTTGTACACAGCATCTGTGGACCCTTCTGACAAAAAGTTATTAAAAGAATTTTGCTATTCCAAACAATACTCAAGTTATTAAATAACAACTTCCTGTGGAATCGGGTAACAACAGGAAGTGTTGCATATCTCCACATTGGTGCGTCCAAATGACGTGAAACTCAGGATAGTACTTCCCCATGAGCCCCTAAGGCTCTGTGCAAAATCTTGGCCCATGACCACTAGGTGGCGCTATTTAAATTGAAGTATTTTATATCTCGACATTGGTTGGTTGGATTAACACAAAACTTGGTACACTCATTGCCAATGCCCTCCTGAGGATAGCTGACAAAGGGGTTACCGATCTGACACTAGGTGGCGCTCTGGTGGCAGTTTCTTTTTAGATTTGGCAGTGTGCCCACACCATAACACTTATGGATATGAAATTCATAGGGGTGGTATAGACTGGCCCCTGTAACTCACACACCAAAAATGACCAGCAGGTGGCACTATTATCAACACAAAACCGTTTTTGGCTAGTAACTCCCACATAATATTCCGCACATTGTTAAACCTCATATATACGTGTTCCCTGCATATAGCTGATTTGTGTGCTGTAGGCCCCGCCCACTTTCAAGCTAGAATTCCATTCGCAAATTCGCAAAATGTCGCAAACGTACTTTTTCGAACTCCTCCCAGGCAATTTCTCCGATTTGCACCAAACTTTGCACACAGCATCTGTGGACCCTCCTGACAAAAAGTTATTAAAAGAATTGTGATAGTCTAAAGAACGCCCAAAATATAAAACAACAATTTCCTGCAAATTGTGGTCAAACAGACAGTCTTGCATATCTTGATGAAATACAGTCCCATTACCACAAAACTTTTGCTCATTGTCTTCCATCACTCGGTGACGGCTTCTGCAAAATTTGGTGCCAATCGGACAATAGGTGGCGCTTTTATTGCTAAATGACAAAAGGACGGCTTCACTGCCTTCACTTTTCATTGTAAATTCAGGCTTTCTCCAACAGATGGCAGTGCTGCCTTCCTAATGGATACAAACCTCTGTTTAACAGTCTGTAGGGTCATGCAGTGTAGTTGTCTCATTATTTGTTCTTCATGTACATTGGAGGGAGTTCTTCGAACTTCAGCGTACATTATTTACTACCGGTAGGAGCAGCCGACCCAAACACGGACAGTTAAGACATGCGTGCACAATAATTGGGCAATGGGGCCGGGTAAGAAGCACGGCCCGACGCGCGTGGACTGCGAGGGCCCGTTCATCGCTGCTTGCAGCTTTAATTAGTTTTTTTCCTTCCTCCGAAATGATCGCATTTTTCACTGCCTGAATGTGAATGAAAACGCGATTTTATTTGGCAAAGTCATTAGGCCTGGCGAAAAATTTGATAATCTCTTGTCGTTGTGAATTTCCACCACTAGGTGGCGCTACAATCAAGGAAAGTGCGTTTTGGTTAATAACTCCCACATACTTTGTCACACATTCAAAAGCCTTATATCCACGCATTCAGTGAATCTTGCTGAATCTCCTGATATAGGCCACGCCCATTTCCGCCTACCGTTTTTTTTCGCTAGCGCATGAAGTGTCGCAAACCTACTTTTTCGAACTCCTCCCAGGCAATTTCACCAATTTGCACCAAACTTTGCACACAGCATCAGTGGACGCTCCTGACAAAAAGTTATTAAAAGAATTTTGATATTCCAAACAATACTCAAGTTATTAAATAACAACTTCCTGTAGATTCGGGTCACAACAGGAAGTGTTGTATATCTCCACATTGGTGTGTCCAAATGACGTCAAACTCAGGATACTACTTGCTCATGAGCCCCAAAGGCTCTGTGCGAAATTTTGGCCGTCGACCACTAGGTGGCGCTATTTAAAGTATTTTATATCTCGACATCGGTTGGTCGGATGAACACAAAACTTGGTACACTCATTGCCACTGCCCTCCTGAGGATAGCTGACAAAGGGGTTACCGATCTGACACTAGGTGGCGCTCTGGTGGCAGTTTCATTTTATATTTGGCACTGTGCCCACACCATAACACTTATGGATATGAAATTCATAGGGGTGGTATAGACTGGCCCCTGTAACTCACACACCAAAAATGACCAGCAGGTGGCGCTATTATCAAGAAAAAACGTTTTTTGCTAATTACTCCCACATAATATGGTGCACATCGTTAAAAATTATATCTATATGTTCCCTGAATACAGCCGAACCGTGTGATGTAGGCCACGCCCACGTTCGCACTGAATTTCCATTCGCAAATTCGCCAAATGTCGCAAACCTACTTTTTCGAACTCCTCCCAGGCAATTTTTCCAATTTGCACCAAACTTTGCACACAGCATCTGTGGACTCTCCTGACAAAAAGTTATTAAAAGAATTGTGATAGCCTAAAGAACGACCAAAATATAAAACAACAATTTCCTGCACGTTGTGGTAAACCACACAGTCTTGCATATCTTGATGAAATACAGTCCGATTAACACAAAACTTTTTTGATTTGTCTTCCATGCCCACATGAAGGTTTGTGCCAAATTCGGTGCATATCCACCAATAGGTGGCGCTTTTATTGCTAAATGACGAAATGACAGCTTGACTGCCTTCACTTTCATTTCCTCAATGGAAGTTGTTGCAAGTAGAAGCCCCGACAGCAGCATGTCACGACAGCAGCATGCCCCGACAGCAGCGCGCCCCGACAGCAGCACGCCCGACAGCAGCACGCCCCGACGCGCGTGGACTGCGAGGGCCCGTTCATCGCTGCTTGCAGCTTTAATTAGGGCCCGAGCAGTGAAACTGCGAGGACCCTATTGTTTTTCGAATGATTATTATTTGTTATTTTTCTTTGTCGCAAACGATCGCATTTTTCACTGCCTGAACATACCCCAAAACTCACCAAACTTGGAATATAGATCAGACCTGGCGAAAAATTTTATAATCTGCTGTCGTTGTGAATTTTCAGCACTAGGTGGCGCTATAATCAAGGAAAGTGCGTTTTGCCTAATAACTCCCACATACTTTGTCGCACATTCAAAAACCTTACACCCACGCTTTCAGTGAATTGTGCTGAATCTCCTGAGATAGGCCACGCCCATTTCCGCCTACCGTTTTTTTCGCTAGCTCGCAAAATGTCGAAAACCTACTTTTTCGAACTCCTCCCAGGCAATTTCACCGATTTGCACGAAACTTTGCACACAGCATCTGTGGACCCTTCTGACAAAAAGTTATTAAAATAATTTTGATACGCCAAAGAATACTCAAGTTATTAAATAACAACTTCCTGTGGATTCAGGTCACAACAGGAAGTGTTGCATATCTCCACATTGGTTTGTCCAAATGACGTGAAACTCAAGACACTACTTCCCCATGAGCCCCTAAGGCTCTGTGCAAATTCTTGGCCCATGACAACTAGGTGGCGCTATTTAAATTGAAGTATTTTATATCTCGACATTGGTTGGTCCGATTAACACAAAACTTGGTACACTGATTGCCAATGTCCTCCTGAGGAAAACTGACGAAGGTGTTACCGATCTGACACTAGGTGGCGCTCTGGTGGCAGTTTCATTTTATAATTGGCACTGTGCCCACACCATAACACTTATGGACATGAAACTGATTGGGGTGGTACAGACTGGCATCTGTAACTCACACACCAAAAATCACCAGCAGGTGGCGCTATTATCAACACAAAACCGTTTTTGCCTATCAGTTAAGACATGCGCGCACAATAACGGGGCAATGGGTCCGGGTAAGGAGCACGCCTCGACAGCAGCACGCCCCGACCCGCGTGGACTGCGAGGGCCCGTTCATCGCTGCTTGCAGCTTTAATTAGGGCCCGAGCAGGGAACCTGCGAGGTCCCTATTGTTTTTCGAATGATTATTATTAGGGCCCGAGCAGTGAAACTGCAAGGACCTATTGTAATTGTAATGATTATTATTATTATTTTTTTTTTTTTTTTTTTTCCTGCCAAAATGATCGCATTTTTCACTGCCTGAACATACCCCAAAACTCATCAAACTTGGAATATATGTCACACCTGGCGAAAAATTTTATAATCTGTTGTCGTTGTGAACGTTCACCACTAGGCGGCGCTATAATCAAGGAAAGTGTGTTTTGGCTAATAACTCCCACATACTTTGTCGCACATTCAAAAACCTTATATCCACGCGTTAGGTGAATCTTGCTGAATCTCCTGATATAGGCCACGCCCATTTTCGCCTACTGTTTTTTTTCGCTAGCTCGCGAAATGTCGAAAACGTACTTTTTCGAACTCCTCACAGGCAATTTCACCGATTTGCACGAAACCTTGCACACAGCATCTGTGGACCCTTCTGACAAAAAGTTATTAAAAGAATTTTGGTACGCCAAAGAACACTCAAGTGATTAAATAACAACTTCCTGTGGATTCGGGTCACAACAGGAAGTGTTGCATATCTCCACATTGGTGTGTCCGAATGACGTGAAACTCAGGACACTACTTCCCCATGAGCCCCTAAGGCTCTGTGCAAAATCTTGGCCCATGACCACTAGGTGGCGCTATTTAAATTGAAGTATTTTATATCTCAACATCGGTTGGTCAGATTAACACAAAACTTAGTACACTGATTGCCAATGGCCTCCTGAGGACAACTGAAGAAGGTGTTACCGATCTGACACAAGATGGCGCTCTGGTGGCAGTTTCATTTTATAATTGGCACTGTGCCCACACCATAACACCTATGGATATGAAACTGATTGGGGTGGTATAGACTGGCATCTGTAACTCACACACCAAAAATCACCAGCAGGTGGCGCTATTATCAAGAAAAAACGTTTTTTGCTAATTACTCCCACATCATATGGTGCACATTGTTAAACATTATATCTACGTGTTCCCTGAACACAGCCGAACAGTGGGATGTAGGCCACGCCCACGTTCACACTGAATTTCCATTTGCAAATTCGCCAAATGTCGCAAACCTACTTTTTCGAACTCCTCCCAGGCAATTTTTCCAATTTGCACCAAACTTTGCACGCAGCATCTCTGGACTCTCCTGACAAAAAGTTATTAAAAGAAATGTGCTAGTCCACAGAACGCCCAAAATATAAAACAACAATTTCCTGCGCATTGTGGTTAAACAGACATTCTTGTGTATCTTGATGAAATACAGTCCGATTAACACAAAACTTTTCCCAGTTGTGTTCCATGACACGATGAGCATTTCTACAAAATTTCGTGCAAATCGACCAATAGGTGGCGCTTTTATTGCTAAATGACAAAACAGCAGCTTCACTGCCTTCAGTTTTGTTTCCTCTACGCAAGTTGTTGCATGAACAAGCCTCAACAGCAGCAAGCCCACACAGCAGCATGTAACGACAGCAGCATGCCCCGACAGCAGCATGTCCCGACAGCAGCACGCCCCGACACGCGTGGACTGCGAGGGCCCGTTCATCGCTGCTTGCAGCTTTAATTATTATTATTTTTCTTTGTCCTTAATGATCGCATTTTTCACTGCCTGAACATGTATGAAAACGCGATTTTATTTGGCAAGATCATTAGGCTTGGCGAAAAATTTGATAATCTGTTGTCGTTGTGAACTTCCACCACTAGGTGGCGCAATAATTAAGGAAAGTGCGTTTTGCCTAATAACTCCCACATACTTTGTCGCACATTCAAAAACCTTACATCCACGCGTTCAGTGAATCTTGCTGAATCTCCTGATATAGGCCACGCCCATTTCCGCCTACCGTTTTTTTTCGCTAGCTTGCAAAATGTCGAAAACCTACTTTTTCGAACTCCTCCCAGGCAATTTCACCAATTTGCACGAAACTTTGCACACAGCATCTGTGGACCCTTCTGACAAAAAGTTATTAAAAGAATTTTGATACGCCAAAGAACACTCAAGTTATTAAATAACAACTTCCTGTGGATTCGGGTCACAACAGGAAGTGTTGCATATCTCCACATTGGTGTGTCTGAATAACGTGAAACTCAGGACAATACTTCCCCATGAGCCCCTAAGGCTCTGTCCAAAATCTTGGCCCATAACCACTAGGTGGCGCTATTTAAATTGAAGTATTTTATATCTCAACATCGGTTGGTCAGATTAACACAAAACTTAGTACACTGATTGCCAATAGCCTCCTGAGGACAACTGACGAAGGTGTTACCGATCTGACAGTAGGTGGCGCTCTGGTGGCAGTTTCATTTTATAATTGGCACTGTGCCCACACCATAACACCTATGGATATGAAACTGATTGGGGTGGTATAGACTGGCATCTGTAACTCACACACCAAAAATCACCAGCAGGTGGCGCTATTATCAAGAAAAAACGTTTTTTGCTAATTACTCCCACATAATATGGTGCACATTGTTAAACATTATATCTATATGTTCCCTGAATACAGCCGAACCGTGTGATGTAGGCCACGCCCACGTTCGCACTGAATTTCCATTCGCAAATTTGCCAAATGTCGCAAACCTACTTTTTCGAACTCCTCCCAGGCAATTTATCCAATTTGCACCAAACTTTGCACGCAGCATCTCTGGACCCTCCTGACAAAAAGTTATTAAAAGAAATGTGCTAGTCCACAGAACGCCCAAAATATAGAACAACTATTTCCTGAGCATTGTGGTCAAACAGACATTCTTGTGTATCTTGATGAAATACAGTCGGATGAACACAAAACTTTTGGCAATTGTGTTCCATGGCACGATGAGCATTTCTACTAAATTTCGTGCAAATCGACCAATAGGTGGCGCTTTTATTGCTAAATGACGAAACAGCAGCTTCACTGCCTTCAGTTTTGTTTCCTCTACAGAAGTTGTTGCATGAACAAGCCTCGACAGCAGCATGCCCGGACAGCAGCATGTCACGACAGCAGCATGCCCCGACGGCAGCACGCCCCGACGGCAGCACGCCCCGACCCGCGTGGACTGCGAGGGCCCGTTCATCGCTGCTTGCAGCTTTAATTTTTTTTCTTTTTTGTTATATTTTTGTATGAAAACGCGATTTTATTTGGCAAGATCATTAGGCTTGGCGAAAAATTTGATAATCTGTTGTCGTTGTGAACTTCCACCACTAGGTGGCGCAATAATTAAGGAAAGTGCGTTTTGCCTAATAGCTCCCACATACTTTGTCGCACATTCAAAAACCTTATATCCACGCGTTCAGTGAATTGTGCTGAATCTCCTGATGTAGGCCACGCCCATTTCCGCCTACCGTTTTTTTTCGCTAGCTCGCAAAATGTCGAAAACCTACTTTTTCGAACTCCTCCCAGGCAATTTCACCAATTTGCACGAAACTTTGCACACAGCAGCTGTGGACCCTTCTGACAAAAAGTTATTAAAAGAATTTTGATACGCCAAAGAACACTCAAGTTATTAAATAACAACTTCCTGGGGATTCGGGTCACAACAGGAAGTGTTGCATATCTCCACATTGGTGTGTCTGAATGACGTGAAACTCAGGACAATACTTCCCCATGAGCCCCTAAGGCTCTGTCCAAAATCTTGGCCCATGACCACTAGGTGGCGCTATTTAAATTGAAGTATTTTATATCTCAACATCGGTTGGTCAGATTAACACAAAACTTAGTACACTGATTGCCAATAGCCTCCTGAGGACAACTGACGAAGGTGTTACCGATCTGACACTAGGTGGCGCTCTGGTGGCAGTTTCATTTTATAATTGGCACTGTGCCCACACCATAACACTTATGGATATGAAACTGTTAGGGGTGGTATAGACTGGCCCCTGTAACTCACACACCAAAAATGACCAACAGGTGGCGCTATTATCAACACAAAGCAGTTTTTGACTAATAACTCCCACATCATTTGTCAGACATTGTTAAACCTTATATCTACGTGTTCCCTGAATTCACCCGAACTGGATGATGTAGGCCACGCCCACTTTTGCGCTACATTTCCATTCGCAAATGCGCAAAATGTCACAAACCTACATTTTCGAACTCCTCCCAGGTAATTTCTCCGATTTGCACCAAACTTTGCACGCAGCATCTGTGGACCCTCCTGACAAAAAGTTATTAAAAGAAATGTGCTAGTCAACAGAACGGCCAAAATATAAAACAACAATTTCCTGCACATTGTGGTCAAACAGACATTCTTGTGTATCTTGATGAAATACAGTCCGATTAACACAAAACTTTTGGCAATTGTGTTCCATGGCACGATTAGCATTTCTACAAAATTTCGTGCAAATCGACCAATAGGTGGCGCTTTTATTGCTAACTGACGAAACAGCAGCTTCACTGCCTTCAGTTTTGTTTCCTCTACGGAAGTTGTTGCATGAACAAGCCTCGACAGCAGCATGCCCAGACAGCAGCATGTCCCGACAGCAGCACGCCCCGACAGCAGCACGTCCCGACAGCAGCACGCCCCGACCCGCGTGGACTGCGAGGGCCCGTTCATCGCTGCTTGCAGCTTTAATTAGGGCCCGAGCAGGAAACCTGCGAGGTCCCTATTGTTTTTCGAGTGATTATTATTTTTTTTTTTCTTTGTCCCAAATGATCGCATTTTTCACTGCCTGAACATACCCCAAAACTCACCAAACTTGGAATATATGTCACACCTGGCGAAAAATTTTATAATCTGTTGTCGTTGTGAATTTTCACCACTAGGTGGCGCTACAATCAAGGAAAGTGCTTTTTGGCTAATAACTCCCACATACTTTGTCGCACATTCAAAAACCTCATATCCACACGTTCAGTGAATTGTGCTGAATCTTTTGATATAGGCCACGCCCATTTCCGCCTACCGTTTTTTTTCGCTAGCTCGCAAAATGTCGCAAACCTACTTTTTCGAACTCCTCCCAGGCAATTTCACCGATTTGCACGAAACTTTGCACACAGCATCGGTGGACCCTTCGGACAAAAAGTTATTAAAAGAATTTAAATACGCCAAAGAATACTCAAGTTATTAAATAACAACTTCCTGTGGATTCGGGTCACAACAGGAAGTGTTGCATATCTCCACATTGGTGTGTCCAAATGACGTGAAACTCAGGATACCACTTCCCCATGAGCCCCTAAGGCTGTGTGCAAAATCTTCGCCCATGACCACTAGGTGGCGCTATTTAAAATGAAGTATTTTATATCTCCACATCGGTTGGTGGGATTAACACAAAACTTGGTACACTCATTGCCACTGCCCTCCTGAGGATAGCTGACAAAGGGGTTACCGATCTGACACTAGGTGGCGCTCTGGTGGCAGTTTCATTTTATATTTGGCACTGTGCCCACACCATAACACTTATGGATATGAAACTGATTGGGGTGGTATAGACTGGCCCCTGTAACTCACACACCAAAAATGACCAGCAGGTGGCGCTATTACCAAGAAAAAAGGTTTTTTGCTAATTACTCCCACATAATATGGTGCACATTGTTAAACATTATGTCTATATGTTCCCTGAATACAGCCGAACCGTGTGATGTAGGCCACGCCCACGTTCGCACTGAATTTCCATTCGCAAATTCGCCAAATGTCGCAAACCTACTTTTTCGAACTCCTCCCAGGCAATTTTTCCAATTTGCACGAAACTTTGCACACAGCATCTGTAGACTCTCCTGACAAAAAGTTATTAAAAGAATTGTGATAGCCTAAAGAACGACCAAAATATAAAACAACAATTTCCTGCACGTTGTGGTAAACCACACAGTCTTGCATATCTTGATGAAATACAGTCCGATTAACACAAAACTTTTTTGATTTGTCTTCCATCCCCACATGAAGGTTTGTGCCAAATTCGGTGCATATCCACCAATAGGTGGCGCTTTTATTGCTAAATGACGAAATGACAGCTTGACTGCCTTCACTTTCATTTCCTCAATGGAAGTTGTTGCAAGTAGAAGCCCCGACAGCAGCATGTCACGACAGCAGCATGCCCCGACAGCAGCGCGCCCCGACAGCAGCACGCCCGACAACAGCATGCCCCGACAGCAGCACGCCCCGACGCGCGTGGACTGCGAGGGCCCGTTCATCGCTGCTTGCAGCTTTAATTAGGGCCCGAGCAGTGAAACTGCGAGGACCCTATTGTAATTGTAATGATTATTAGGGCCCGAGCAGGGAACCTGCGAGGTCCCTATTGTTTTTCGAATGATTATTTATTTTTTGTTATTTGTTTTTTTTTGTCGCAAATGATCGCATTTTTCACTGCCTGAACATACCCCAAAAGTCACCAAACTTGGAATATAGATCAGACCTGGCGAAAAATTTTATAATCTGTTGTCGTTGTGAATTTTCACCGCTAGGTGGCGCTATAGTCAAGGAAAGTGCGTTTTGGCCAATAACTCCCACATACTTTGTCGCACATTCAAAAACCTTATATCCACGCCTTCAGTGAATTGTGCTGAATCTCCTGATATAGGCCACGCCCATTTCCGCCTACCATTTTTTTTCAAAAATTCGCGAAATGTCGCAAACCTACTTTTTCGAACTCCTCCCAGGCAATTTCACCGATTTGCACCAAACTTTGCACACACCATCTGGGGACCATTCTGACAAAAAGTTATTAAAAGAATTTTGATACGCCCAAGAATACTCAACTTATTAAATAACAACTTCCTGCAGATTTCATTCCAAACAGGAAGTGTTGTATATCTCCACAATGCTGTCTCCAAATGACAAGAAACTCAGTATACTACTTCCCCATGAGCCCCTAAGGCTCTGTGCAAAATTTTGGCGGATGACTCCTGGCGGGTGGCGCTCTTTAAATGTAAGTATTTTATATCTCCACATCGGTTGGTCGGATTAACACAAAACTTGGTACACTCATTGCCAATGCCATTCTGAGGACAGCTGATGAAGGTGTTACCGATCCGACACTAGGTGGCGCTCTGGTGGCAGTTTCATTTAATATTTGGCACTGTGCCCACACCATAACACTTATGGATATGAAATTCATAGGGGTGGTATAGACTGGCCCCTGTAACTCACACACCAAAAATGACCAGCAGGTGGCACTATTATCAACACAAAACCGTTTTTGGCTAGTAACTCCCACATAATATTCCGCACATTGTTAAACCTCATATATACGTGTTCCCTGCATATAGCTGATTTGTGTGCTGTAGGCCCCGCCCACTTTCAAGCTAGAATTCCATTCGCAAATTCGCAAAATGTCGCAAACGTACTTTTTCGAACTCCTCCCAGGCAATTTCTCCGATTTGCACCAAACTTTGCACACAGCATCTGTGGACCCTCCTGACAAAAAGTTATTAAAAGAATTGTGATAGTCTAAAGAACGCCCAAAATATAAAACAACAATTTCCTGCAAATTGTGGTCAAACAGACAGTCTTGCATATCTTGATGAAATACAGTCCCATTACCACAAAACTTTTGCTCATTGTCTTCCATCACTCGGTGACGGCTTCTGCAAAATTTGGTGCCAATCGGACAATAGGTGGCGCTTTTATTGCTAAATGACAAAAGGACGGCTTCACTGCCTTCACTTTTCATTGTAAATTCAGGCTTTCTCCAACAGATGGCAGTGCTGCCTTCCTAATGGATACAAACCTCTGTTTAACAGTCTGTAGGGTCATGCAGTGTAGTTGTCTCATTATTTGTTCTTCATGTACATTGGAGGGAGTTCTTCGAACTTCAGCGTACATTATTTACTACCGGTAGGAGCAGCCGACCCAAACACGGACAGTTAAGACATGCGTGCACAATAATTGGGCAATGGGGCCGGGTAAGAAGCACGGCCCGACGCGCGTGGACTGCGAGGGCCCGTTCATCGCTGCTTGCAGCTTTAATTATTTTTAGTTTTCCTTCCTCCGAAATGATCGCATTTTTCACTGCCTGAACATACCCCAAAAGTCACCAAAGTTGGAATATAGATCAGACCTGGCGAAAAATTTTATAATCTGTTGTCATTGTGAACTTTCACCAGTAGGTGGCGCTATAATCAAGGAAAGTGCGTTTTGGCTAATAACTCCCACATACTTTGTCGCACATTCAAAAACCTTACATCCATGCGTTCAGTGAATTGTGCTGAATCTCCTGATATAGGCCACGCCCATTTCCGCCTACCGTTTTTTTTGGCTAGCTCGCGGAATGTCGAAAACCTACTTTTTCGAACTCCTCCCAGGCAATTTCACCGATTTGCACGAAACTTTGCACACAGCATCTGTGGACCCTTCTGACAAAAAGTTATTAAAAGAATTTTGATACGCCAAAGAATACTCAAGTTATTACATAACTACTTCCTGTGGATTGGGGTCAAAACAGGAAGTGTTGCATATCTCCACATTGGTGTGTCCGAATGACGTGAAACTCAGGGTAATACTTCCCCATGAGCCCCTAAGGCTCTGTGCAAAATCTTGGCCCATGACCATTAGGTGGCGCTATTTCAATTGAAGTATTTTATATCTCGACATTGGTTGGTCGGATTAACACAAAACTTGGTACACTGATTGCCAATGGCCTCCTGAGGAGAACTGACAAAGGTGTTACCGATCTGACACTAGGTGGCGCTCTGGTGGCAGTTTCATTTTATAATTGGCACTGTGCCCACACCATAACACTTATGGATATGAAACTGATTGGGGTGGTATAGACTGGCATCTGTAACTCACACACCAAAAATCACCAGCAGGTGGCGCTATTATCAAGAAAAAACGTTTTTTGCTAATTACTCACACATAATATGGTGCACATTGTTAAACATTATATCTATACATTCCCTGAATACAGCCGAACCGTGTGATGTAGGCCACGCCCACGTTCACACTGAATTTCCATTCGCAAATTCGCCAAATGTCGCAAACCTGCTTTTTCGAACTCCTCCCAGGCAATTTTTCCAATTTGCACCAAACTTTGCACACAGCATCTGTGGACTCTCCTGACAAAAAGTTATTAAAAGAATTGTGATAGTATAAAGAACAACCAAAATATAAAACAACAATTTCCTGCACGTTGTGGTAAACCACACAGTCCTGCATATCTTGATGAAATACAGTCCGATTAACACAAAACTTTTTTGATTTGTCTTCCATGCCCACATGAGGGTTTGTGCCAAATTCGGTGCATATCCACCAATAGGTGGCGCTTTTCTTGCTAAATGACGAAATGACAGCTTCACTGCCTTCACTTTCATTTCCTCAATGGAAGTTGTTGCAAGTAGAAGCTCCGACAGCAGCATGTCACGACAGCAACATGCCCCGACAGCAGCATGCCCCGACAGCAGCACGCCCGACAGCAGCACGCCCCGACCCGCGTGGACTGCGAGGGCCCGTTCATCGCTGCTTGCAGCTTTAATTAGGGCCCGAGCACGGAACTCCGTGCGAGGACCTATTGAAATCGTAAGAATTCTTATTATTAGGGCCCGAGCAGGGAACCTGCGAGGTCCCTATTGTTTTTCGAATGATTATTTATTTTTAGGGCCCGAGCAGTGAAACTGCGAGGTCCCTATTGTTTTTCTCGTGATTCTTATTATTATTATTTTTAGGCCAAAATGATCGCATTTTTCACTGCCTGAACATACCCCAAAACTCACCAAACTTGGAATATAGATCAGACCTGGCGAAAAATTTTATAATCTGTTGTCGTTGTGAATTTTCACCACTAGGTGACGCTATAATCAAGGAAAGTGTGTTTTGCCTAATAACTCCCACATACTTTGTCGCACATTCAAAAATCTTACATCCACGCGTTCAGTGAATTGTGCTGAATCTCCTGATATAGGCCACGCCCATATCCGCCTACCGTTTTTTTTCGCTAGCTCGCAAAATGTCGAAAACCTACTTTTTCGAACTCCTCCCAGGCAATTTCACCGATTTGCACCAAACTTTGCACACAGCATCTGTGGACGATCCTGACAAAAAGTTATTAAAAGAATTTTGACACGCCAAAGAATACTCAAGTTATTAAATAACAACTTCCTGTGGATTCGGGTCATAACGGGAAGTCCTGCATATCTCCACATTGGTTTGTCCAAATGACGTGAAACTCAGGATAATACTTCCCGATGAGCTCCTAAGGCTCTGTGCGAAATCTTGGCCCATGACCACTAGGTGGCGCTATTTAAATTGAAGTATTTTATATCTCGACATTGGTTGGTCGGATTAACACAAAACTTGGTACACTGATTGCCAATGCCCTCCTGAGGATAGCTGACAAAGGGATTACCGATCTGACACTAGGTGGCGCTTTGGTGGCAGTTTCTTTTTAGATTTGGCACTGTGCCCACACCATAACACTTATGGATATGAAATTCATAGGGGTGGTATAGACTGGCCCCTGTAACTCACACACCAAAAATGACCAGCAGGTGGCGCTATTATCAAGAAAAAAAGTTTTTTGCTAATTACTCCCACATAATATGGTGCACATTGTTAAACATTATATCTATATGTTCCCTGAACACAGCCGAACCGTGTGATGTAGGCCACGCCCACATTCGCACTGAATTCCCATTAGCATATTCGCCAAATGTCGCAAACCTACTTTTTCGAACTCCTCCCAGGCAATTTTTCCAATTTGCACCAAACTTTGCACGCAGCATCTGTGGACCCTCCTGACAAAAAGTTATTAAAAGAAATGTGCTACTCCACACAACGCCCAAAATATAAAACAACAATTTCCTGCACATTGTGGTCAAACAGACATTCTTGTGTATCTTGATGAAATACAGTCCGATTAACACAAAACTTTTGGCAATTGTGTTCCATGGCACGATGAGCATTTCTACAAAATTTCGTACAAATCGACCAATAGGTGGCGCTTTTATTGCTAAATGACGAAACAGCAGCTTCACTGCCTTCAGTTTTGATTCCTCTACGGAAGTTGTTGCATGAACAAGCCTCGACAGCAGCATGCCCGGACAGCGGCATGTAACGACAGCAGCATGCCGCAACAGCAGCATGCCCCGACGCGCGTGGACTGCGAGGGCCCGTTCATCGCTGCTTGCAGCTTTAATTAGGGCCCGAGCAGTGAAACTGCGAGGACCCTATTGTTTTTGTAGTGATTATTATTCTTTTTTTTAGTTATTTTTCTTTGTCGCAAATGATCGCATTTTTCACTGCCTGAACATACCCCAAAACTCACCAAACTTGGAATATAGATCAGACCTGGCGAAAAATTTTATAATCTGTTGTCGTTGTGAATTTTCACCACTAGGTGGCGCTACAGTCAAGGAAAGTGCTTTTTGGCTAATAACTCCCACATACTTTGTCACACATTCAAAAACCTTATATCCACGCGTTCAGTGAATTGTGCTGAATCTCCTGATATAGGCCACGCCCATTTCCGCCTACCGTTTTTTTTCGCTAGCTCGCGAAATGTCGAAAACCTACTTTTTCGAACTCCTCCGAGGCAATTTCACCGATTTGCACCAAACTTTGCCCACAGCATCTGTGGACCCTCATGACAAAAAGTTATTAAAAGAATTTTGATACGCCAAAGAACACTCAAGTTATTAAATAACAACTTCCTGTGGATTTGGGTCACAACAGGAAGTGTTGCATATCTCCACATTGGTGTGTCCGAATGACGTGAAACTCAGGACACTACTTCCCCATGAGCCCCTAAGGCTCTGTGCAAAATCTTGGCCCATGACCACTAGATGGCGCTATTTAAATTGAAGTATTTTATATCTCGACATCGGTTGGTCGGATTAACACAAAACTTGGTACACTGATTGCCAATGTCCTCCTGAGGACAACTGACGAAGGTGTTACCGATCTGACACTAGGTGGCGCTCTGGTGGCAGTTTCATTTTATATTTGGCACTGTGCCCACACCATAACACTTATGGATATGAAATTCATAGGGGTGGTATAGACTGGCCCCTGTAACTCACACACCAAAAATGACCAGAAGGTGGCGCTATTATCAAGAAAAAATGTTTTTTGCTAATTACTCCCACATAATATGGTGGACATTGTTAAACATTATATCTATATGTTCCCTGAATACAGCCGAACCGTGTGATGTAGGCCACGCCCACGTTCGCACTGAATTTCCATTCGCAAATTCGCCAAATGTCGCAAACCTACTTTTTCGAACTCCTCCCAGGCAATTTCACCAATTTGCACAAAATTTTGCACACAGCATCTGTGGACGCTCCTGACAAAAAGTTATTAAAAGAAATGTGCTAGTCCACAGAACGGCCAAAATATAAAACAACAATTTCCTGCGCATTGTGGTCAAACAGACATTCTTGTGTATCTTGATGAAATACAGTCCGATTAACACAAAACTTTTTTGATTTGTCTTCCATGCCCACATGAGGGTTTGTGCCAAATTCGGTGCATATCCACCAATAGGTGGCGCTTTTATTGCTACATGACGAAATGACAGCTTGACTGCCTTCACTTTCATTTCCTCAATGGAAGTTGTTGCAAGTAGAAGCCCCGACAACAGCATGTCACGACAGCAGCATGCCCCGACAGCAGCATGCCCCGACAGCAGCACGCCCCGACCCGCGTGGACTGCGAGGGCCCGTTCATCGCTGCTTGCAGCTTTAATTAGGGCCCGAGCAGGGAACCTGCGAGGTCCCTATTGTAATTGTAGTGATTATTATTCACGATGAGCATTTCTACAAAATTTCGTTCAAATCGGCCAATAGGTGGCGCTTTTATTGCTAAATGACGAAACAGCAGCTTCACTGCCTTCAGTTTTGTTTCCTCTACAGAAGTTGTTGCATGAACAAGCCTCGACAGCAGCATGCCCCGACAGCAGCATGTCCCGACAGCAGCACGCCCCGACGGCAGCACGCCCCGACCCGCGTGGACTGCGAGGGCCCGTTCATCGCTGCTTGCAGCTTTAATTAGGGCCCGAGCAGGGAACCTGCGAGGACCCTATTGTTTTTGTAGTGATTATTATTATTTTTTGTTATTTTTCTTCTTCCCAAATGATCGCATTTTTCACTGCCTGAACATACCCCAAAACTCATCAAACTTGGAATATATGTCACACCTGGTGAAAAATTTTATAATCTGTTGTCGTTCAGAATTTTCATCACTAGGTGGCGCTATAATCAAGGAAAGTGTGTTTTGGCTAATAACTCCCACATACTTTGTCGCACATTCAAAAACCTTATATCCACGCGTTCAGTGAATCTTGCTGAATCTCCTGATATAGGCCACGCCCATTTCCGCCTACCGTTTTTTTCCGCTAGCTCGCGAAATGTCGAAAACCTACTTTTTCGAACTCCTCCCAGGCAATTTCACCGATTTGCACCAAACTTTGCCCACAGCATCTGGGGACGCTCCTGGCAAAAAGTTATTAAAAGAATTTTGATACACCAAAGAATACTCAAGTTATTAAATAACAACTTCCTGTGGATTCGGGTCACAACAGGAATCCTGCATATCTCCACATTGGTGTGTCCAAATGACGTGAAACTCAGGATACTACTTCCCCATGCGCCCCTAAGGCTCTGTGCAAAATCTTGGCTCATGACCACTAGGTGGCGCTATTTAAATTGAAGTATTTTATATCTCGACATTGGTTGGTTGGATTAACACAAAACTTGGTACACTCATTGCCAATGGCCTCCTGAGGACAACTGACGAAGGTGTTACCGATCTGACACTAGGTGGCGCTCTGGTGGCAGTTTCATTTTGTAATTGGCACTGTGCCCACACCATAACACTTATGGATATGAAATTCATAGGGGTGGTATAGACTGGCCCCTGTAACTCACACACCAAAAATTACCAGCAGGTGGCACTATTATCAACACAAAAAGTTTTTTGCCAATTACTCCCACATAATATGGTGCACATTGTTAAACATTGTATCTATATATTCCCTGAATATAACCGAACCGTGTGATGTAGGCCACGCCCACGTTCGCACTAAATTTCCATTCGCAAATTCCCCAAATGTCGCAAACCTACTTTTTCGAACTCCTCCCAGGCAATTTTTCCAATTTGCACCAAACTTTGCACACAGCATCTGTGGACTCTCCTGACAAAAAGTTATTAAAAGAATTGCGATAGTCTAAAGAACGACCAAAATATAAAACAACAATTTCCTGCGCATTGTGGTCAAACAGACATTCTTGTGTATCTTGATGAAATACAGTCCGATGAACACAAAACTTTTGGCAATTGTGTTCCATGGCAGGATGAGCATTTCTGCAAAATTTCGTGCAAATCGACCAATAGGTGGCGCTTTTATTGCTAAATGACGAAATGACAGCTTCACTGCCTTCAGTTTTGATTCCTCTATGGAAGTTGTTGCATGAACAAGCCTCGACAGCAGCATGCCCGGACAGCGGCATGTAACGACAGCAGCATGCCCCGACAGCAGCATGTAACGACAGCAGCATGCCCCGACGGCAGCATGTCCCGACAGCAGCACGCCCCGACCCGCGTGGACTGCGAGGGCCCGTTCATCGCTGCTTGCAGCTTTAATTATTATTATTATTTTTATTTTTCCCAAATGATCGCATTTTTCACTGCCTGAACATACCCCAAAACTCATCAAACTTGGAATATAGATCAGACCTGGCGAAAAATTTTATAATCTGTTGTCATTGTGAATTTTCACCACTAGGTGGCGCCATAATCAAGGAAAGTGCGTTTTGGCTAATAACTCCCACATACTTTGTCGCACATTCAAAAACCTTATATCCACGCGTTCAGTGAATTGTGCTGAATCTCCTGATATAGGCCACGCCCATTTCCGCATAAGGTTTTTTTGGCGCAAATTCATGAAATGTCGCAAACCTACTTTTTCGAACTCCTCCCAGGCAATTTCACCAATTTGCACAAAACTTTGCACACAGCATCTGTGGACCCTCCTGACAAAAAGTTATTAAAAGAATTTTGATATTCCAAAAAATACTCCAGTTATTAAATAACAACTTCCTGCAGATTTCGTTCCAAACAGGAAATGTTGCATATTTCCACATTGGTTTGTCCAAATGATGTCAACCTCAGGATCCTACTTCCTCATGAGGCCCTAAGGCTCTGTGCTAAATTTTGGTTGATGACCACTAGGTGGCGCTCTTTAAATTGAAGTATTTTATATCTCAACATCGGTTGGTCGGATTAACACAAAACTTGGTACACTCATTCCCAATGCCCTCCTGAGGACAGCTGACAAAGGGGTTACCGATCTGACACTAGGTGGCGCTCTGGTGGCAGTTTCTTTTTAGATTTGGCACTGTGCCCACACCATAACACTTATGGATATGAAATTCATAGGGGTGGTATAGACCGGCCCCTGTAACTCACACACCAAAAATGACCAGCAGGTGGCGCTATTATCAAGAAAAAATGTTTTTTGCTAATTACTCCCACATAATATGGTGCACATTTTTAAACATTATATCTATATGTTCCCTGAATACAGCCGAACCGTGTGATGTAGGCCACGCCCACGTTCGCACTGAATTTCCATTTGCAAATTCGCCAAATGTCACAAACCTACTTTTTCGAACTCCTCCCAGGCAATTTTTCCAATTTGCACCAAACTTTGCACGCAGCATCTCTGGACCCTCCTGACAAAAAGTTATTAAAACAAATGTGCTAGTCCACAGGACGCCCAAAATATACAACAACAATTTCCTGCGCACTGTGGTCAAACAGACATTCTTGTGTATCTTGATGAAATACAGTCCGATGAACACAAAACTTTTCCCAGTTGTGTTCCATGGTTACATGACGATTTCTGACAAATTTGGTGCAAATCGGCCAATAGGGGGCGCTTTTATTGCTAAATGACTAAATAACAATTTCACTGCCTTCACTTTGGGTTCCTCAACGGAAGTTGTTGCATGAACAAGCCCCGACAGCAGCATGCCCACACAGCAGCATGTAACGACAGCAGCATGCCCCGACGGCAGAATGTCACGACAGCAGCATGCCCCGACGGCAGCATGTCCCGACAGCAGCATGCCCCGACGGCAGCATGTCCCGACAGCAGCATGCCCCGACGGCAGCATGTCACGACAGCAGCATGCCCCGACGGCAGCATGTCACGACAGCAGCATGCCCCGACCCGCGTGGACTGCGAGGGCCCGTTCATCGCTGCTTGCAGCTTTAATTAGGGCCCGAGCAGGGAACCTGCGAGGTCCCTATTGTTTTTCTCGTGATTCTTATTATTATTATTATTTTTAGGCCAAAATGATCGCATTTTTCACTGCCTGAACATACCCCAAAACGCATCAAACTTGG
The DNA here is from genome assembly GCF_040436345.1 of Pagrus major. Lineage (NCBI taxonomy): Eukaryota > Metazoa > Chordata > Actinopteri > Spariformes > Sparidae > Pagrus > Pagrus major. The sequence goes on from NC_133231.1 coordinate 1,891,444, forward strand.
AACATATGTCACACCTGGTGAAAAATTTTATAATCTGTTGTCATTCTGAATTTTCACCACTAGGTGGCGCTACAATCAAGGCAAGTGTGTTTTGGCTAATAACGTCCACATACTTTGTCGCACATTCAAAACCCTTATATCCACGCGTTCAGTGAATTGTGCTGAATCTCCTGATATAGGCCACGCCCATTTCCGCCTACCGTTTTTTTCCGCTAGCTCGCGAAATGTCGCAAACCTACTTTTTCGAACTCCTCCCAGGCAATTTCACCGATTTGCTCCAAACTTTGCACACAGCATCTGTGGACCCTTCTGACAAAAAGTTATTAAAAGAATATTGATATGCCATAGATTACTCAAGTTATTAAATAACAACTTCCTGTAAAATCGGGTCAATACAGGAAGTGTTGCATATCTCCACATTGGTTTGTTCAAATGACGTCACACTCAGGATACTACTTCCCCATGAGCCTCTAAGGCTCTGTGCAAAATCTTGGCCCATGACCGCTAGGTGGCGCTATTTAAATTGAAGTATTTTATATCTCGATATTGGTTGGTCGGATTAACACAAAACTTGGTACACTGATTGCCAATGGTCTCCTGAGGAGAACTGACAAAGGTCTTACCGATCTGACACTAGGTGGCGCTCTGGTGGCAGTTTCATTTTATAATTGGCACTGTGCCCACACCATAACACTTATGGATATGAAACTGATTGGGGTGGTATAGACTGGCATCTGTAACTCACACACCAAAAATCACCAGCAGGTGGCGCTATTATCAAGAAAAAACGTTTTTTGCTAATTACTCCCACATAATATGGTGCACATTGTTAAACATTATATCTATACATTCCCTGAATACAGCCGAACCTTGTGATGTAGGCCACGCCCACGTTCGCACTGAATTTCCATTCGCAAATTCGCCAAATGTCGCAAACCTGCTTTTTCGAACTCCTCCCAGGCAATTTTTCCAATTTGCACCAAACTTTGCACACAGCATCTGTGGACTCTCCTGACAAAAAGTTATTAAAAGAATTGTGATAGTATAAAGAACGACCAAAATATAAAACAACAATTTCCTGCACGTTGTGGTAAACCACACAGTCCTGCATATCTTGATGAAATACAGTCCGATTAACACAAAACTTTTTTGATTTGTCTTCCATGCCCACATGAGGGTTTGTGCCAAATTCGGTGCATATCCACCAATAGGTGGCGCTTTTATTGCTAAATGACGAAATGACAGCTTGACTGCCTTCACTTTCATTTCCTCAATGGAAGTTGTTGCAAGTAGAAGCCCCGACAGCAGCATGTCACGACAGCAGCATGCCCCGACAGCAGCGCGCCCCGACAGCAGCACGCCCCGACGCGCGTGGACTGCGAGGGCCCGTTCATCGCTGCTTGCAGCTTTAATTTGTTATTTTTCTTCTTCCCAAATGATCGCATTTTTCACTGCCTGAACATACCCCAAAACTCATCAAACTTGGAATATAGATCAGACCTGGCGAAAAATTTTATAATCTGTTGTCGTTGTGAATTTTCACCACTAGGTGGCGCTACAATCAAGGAAAGTGCGTTTTGGCTAATAACTCCCACATACTTTGTCGCACATTCAAAAACCTTATATCCACACGTTCAGTGAATTGTGCTGAATCTCCTGATATAGGCCACGCCCATTTCCGCCTATCGTTTTTTTTCGTTAGCTCGCGAAATGTCAAAAACCTACTTTTTCGAACTCCTCCCAGGCAATTTCACCGATTTGCCCCAAACTTTGCACACAGCATCTGTGGACCCTTCTGACAAAAAGTTATTAAAAGAATTTTGATATTCCAAAGAATACTCAAGTTATTAAATAACAACTTCCTGTGGAATCGGGTCACAACAGGAAGTGTTGCATATCTCCACATTGGTGCGTCCAAATGACGTGAAACTCAGGATACTACTTGCGCATGAGCCCCAAAGGCTTTGTGCGAAATTTTGGCCGACGACCACTAGGTGGCGCTATTTAAATTGAAGTATTTTATATCTCAACATTGGTTGGTCGGATGAACACAAAACTTGGTACACTCATTGCCAATGCCCTCCTGAGGATAGCTGACAAAGGGGTTACCGATCTGACACTAGGTGGCGCTCTGGTGGCAGTTTCATTTTATAATTGGCACTGTGCCCACACCATAACACTTATGGACATGAAACTGATTGGGGTGGTATAGACTGGCATCTGTAACTCACACACCAAAAATCACCAGCAGGTGGCGCTATTATCAAGAAAAAACGTTTTTTGCTAATTACTCCCACATAATATGGTGCACATCGTTAAACATTATATCTATATGTTCCCTGAACACAGCCGAACCGTGTGATGTAGGCTACGCCCACATTCGCACTGAATTTCCATTCGCAAATTCGCCAAATGTCGCAAACCTACTTTTTCGAACTCCTCCCAGGCAATTTTTCCAATTTGCACCAAACTTTGCACGCAGCACCTGTGGACCCTCCTGACAAAAAGTTATTAAAAGAAATGTGCTAGTCCACAGAACGCCCAAAATATAAAACAACAATTTCCTGCACACTGTCGTCAAACAGACATTCTTGTGTATCTTGATGAAATACAGTCCGATTAACACAAAACGTTTCCCAGTTGTGTTCCATGGCAAGATGAGCATTTCTACAAAATTTCGTGCAAATCGACCAATAGGTGGCGCTTTTATTGCTAAATGACGAAACAGCAGCTTCACTGCCTTCAGTTCTGTTTCCTCTATGGAAGTTGTTGCATGAACAAGCCTCGACAGCAGCATGTAACGACAACAGCATGACCCGACGGCAGCACGCCCTGACGCGCGTGGACTGCGAGGGCCCGTTCATCGCTGCTTGCAGCTTTAATTTTTATTTTTTTTCTTCTGCCAAAATGATCGCATTTTTCACTGCCTGAACATACCCCAAAACTCATCAAACTTGGAATATAGATCAGACCTGGCGAAAAATTTTATAATCTGTTGTCATTGTGAATTTTCAGCACTAGGTGGCGCTACAATCAAGGAAAGTGCGTTTTGGCTAATGACTCCCACATACTTTGTCGCACATTCAAAAACCTTATATCCACGCGTTCAGTGAATTGTGCTGAATCTTCGGATATAGGCCACGCCCATTTCCGCCTACCGTTTTTTTTCGCTAGCTCGCAAAATGTCGAAAACCTACTTTTTCGAACTCCTCCCAGGCAATTTCACCGATTTGCACCAAACTTTGCACACAGCATCTGTGGACGCTCCTGACAAAAAGTTATTAAAAGAATTTTGATATTCCAAAGAATACTCAAGTTATTACATAAAAACTTCCTGCAGATTTCGTTCCAAACAGGAAGTGTTGCATATCTCCACATTGGTGTGTCCGAATGACGTGAAACTCAGGATACTACTTCCCCATGAACCCCTAAGGCTCTGTGCAAAATCTTGGCCCATGACAACTAGGTGGCGCTCTTTTAATTGAAGTATTTTATATCTCGACATCGGTGGGTCGAATTAACACGAAACTTGGTACAGTCATTGCCAATGCTCTCCTGAGGACAGCTGATAAAGGGGTTACAGATCTGACACTAGGTGGCGCTCTGGTGGCACTTTCATTTTATAATTGGCACTGTGCCCACACCATAACACTTATGGATATGAAATTCATAGGGGTGGTATAGACTGGCCTCTGTAACTCACACACCAAAAATGACCAACAGGTGGCGCTATTATCAAGAAAAAACGTTTTTTGCTAATTACTCCCACATAATATGGTGCACATTGTTAAACATTATATCTACGTGTTCCCTGAATACATCCGAACAGTGTCATGTAGGCCACGCCCACGTTCGCACTGAATTTCCATTTGCAAATTCGCCAAATGTCGCAAACCTACTTTTCGAACTCCTCCCAGGCAATTTTTCCAATTTGCACCAAACTTTGCACGCAGCATCTCTGGACCCTCCTGACAAAAAGTTATTTAAAGAAATGTGCTAGTCCACAGAACGCCCAAAATATAAAACAACAATTTCCTGCGCATTGTGGTCAAACAGACATTCTTGTGTATCTTGATGAAATACAGTCCGATGAACACAAAACTTTTGGCAATTGTGTTCCATGGCACGATGAGCATTTCTACAAAATTTCGTGCAAATCGACCAATAGGTGGCGCTTTGATTGCTAAATGACGAAATGACAGCTTCACTGCCTTCACTTTCATTTCCTCAATGGAAGTTGTTGCAAGTACAAGCCCCGACAGCAGCATGTCACGACAGCAGCATGTAACGACAGCAGCATGCCCCGACAGCAGCACGCCCCGACGCGCGTGGACTGCGAGGGCCCGTTCATCGCTGCTTGCAGCTTTAATTAGGGCCCGAGCAGTGAAACTGCGAGGACCCTATTGTTTTTCGAATGATTATTATTTGTTATTTTTCTTTGTCGCAAACGATCGCATTTTTCACTGCCTGAACATACCCCAAAACTCACCAAACTTGGAATATAGATCAGACCTGGCGAAAAATTTTATAATCTGCTGTCGTTGTGAATTTTCAGCACTAGGTGGCGCTATAATCAAGGAAAGTGCGTTTTGCCTAATAACTCCCACATACTTTGTCGCACATTCAAAAACCTTACACCCACGCTTTCAGTGAATTGTGCTGAATCTCCTGAGATAGGCCACGCCCATTTCCGCCTACCGTTTTTTTCGCTAGCTCGCAAAATGTCGAAAACCTACTTTTTCGAACTCCTCCCAGGCAATTTCACCGATTTGCACGAAACTTTGCACACAGCATCTGTGGACCCTTCTGACAAAAAGTTATTAAAATAATTTTGATACGCCAAAGAATACTCAAGTTATTAAATAACAACTTCCTGTGGATTCAGGTCACAACAGGAAGTGTTGCATATCTCCACATTGGTTTGTCCAAATGACGTGAAACTCAAGACACTACTTCCCCATGAGCCCCTAAGGCTCTGTGCAAATTCTTGGCCCATGACAACTAGGTGGCGCTATTTAAATTGAAGTATTTTATATCTCGACATTGGTTGGTCGGATTAACACAAAACTTGGTACACTGATTGCCAATGTCCTCCTGAGGAAAACTGACGAAGGTGTTACCGATCTGACACTAGGTGGCGCTCTGGTGGCAGTTTCATTTTATAATTGGCACTGTGCCCACACCATAACACTTATGGACATGAAACTGATTGGGGTGGTACAGACTGGCATCTGTAACTCACACACCAAAAATCACCAGCAGGTGGCGCTATTATCAACACAAAACCGTTTTTGCCTATCAGTTAAGACATGCGCGCACAATAACGGGGCAATGGGTCCGGGTAAGGAGCACGCCTCGACAGCAGCACGCCCCGACCCGCGTGGACTGCGAGGGCCCGTTCATCGCTGCTTGCAGCTTTAATTCTTATTTTTAGTTTTCCTTCCTCCAAAATGATCGCATTTTTCACTGCCTGAACATACCCCAAAACTCACCAAACTTGGAATATAGGTCAGACCTGGCGAAAAATTTTATAATCTGTTGTCGTTGTGAATTTCCACCACTAGGTGGCGCTATAATCAAGGAAAGTGCGTTTTGGCTAATAACTCCCACATACTTTGTCGCACATTCAAAAACCTTATATCCACGCGTTCACTGAATTATGCTGAATCTCCTGATATAGGCCACGCCCATTTCCGCCAACCTTTTTTTTTCGCTAGCTCGCGAAATGTCGCAAACCTACTTTTTCAAACTCCTCCCAGGCAATTTCACCAATTTGCACAAAACGTTGCACACAGCATCTGTGGACCCTTCTGACAAAAAGTTATTAAAAGAATTTTGATACGCCAAAGAATACTCAAGTTATTCAATAACAACTTCCTGTGGATTCGGGTCAAAACAGGAAGTGTTGCATATCTCCACATTGGTGTGTCCAAATGACATGAAACTCAGGATACTACTTCCCCAAGAGCCCCTAAGGCTCTGTGCAAAATCGTGGCCCATGACCACTAGGTGGCGCTATTTAAATTGAAGTATTTTATATCTCGACATTGGTTGGTCGGATTAACACAAAACTTGGTACACTGATTGCCAATGGCCTCCTGAGGACAACTGACAAAGGTGTTACCGATCTGACACTAGGTGGCGCTCTGGTGGCAGTTTCATTTTATAATTGGCACTGTGCCCACACCATAACACTTATGGATATGAAACTGATTGGGGTGGTATAGACTGGCCCCTGTAACTCACACACCAAAATTGACCAGCAGGTGGTGCTATTATCAACACAAAACAGTTTTTGGCTAATAACTCCCACATAATATGGCACACATTGTTAAACCTTATATCTATGTGTTCCCTGCATTCAGCTGAATTGTGTGATGTAGGCCACGCCCACTTTCGCGGAAAATTTACATTCGCTAATTCGCAAAATGTCTTTTTCGTACTCCTCCCAGGCAATTTCTCCAATTTGCACCAAACTTTGCACACAGCATCTGTGGACACGCCTGACAAAAAGTTATCAAAAGAATTGTGATAGTCCAAAGAACGACTAAAATATAGAACTACAACTTCCTGCACATTGTGGTCAGACACACAGTTCTTCATATCTCCACCAAATACAGTCCGATTAACACAAAACTGTTCTGATTTGTGTTCCATGCCCACATGAGGGTTTGTGCAAAATTCAGTGCATATCCACCAATAGGTGGCGCTTTTATTGCTAAATGACGAAATGACAGCTTGACTGCCTTCACTTTCATTTCCTCAATGGAAGTTGTTGCATGAAGAAACCCCGACAGCAGCATGTCACGACAGCTGCATTTCCTGACAGCAGCATGTCACGACAGCAGCACGCCCCGACCCGCGTGGACTGCGAGGGCCCGTTCATCGCTGCTTGCAGCTTTAATTTAATTATTTAAATTGAACACCGGCCCTCGCGGCCCAAAAGTCAGACCGGCCCACCGGGAATTGTACAGATATTCCACTTGGTCGAATTATGCAAAGTTAATTCTAGACAGTCAAATCATCAGATGGTTTTTCTGAATGCACTTTAAGTACATGTTTAGAGACTCTACCAGGTAAATGTTAGTGATTCATTGGTATTTAATGTTGACAAAATAAACAGTTTAATTGTATTGTATTTTAGCTGTGTGGTTTGTGATAAAAGTAAATTAAATGCATATAGAAAATGATTATTTATTTAGTAACATTTGTCAAAAGAAAATTAGCAACATTTACGTAATTATAGTGAGTAATATAACTTTGTAACGTAATGTAACTGAAAATGTCAAACAAAAAAATGTAATAAAATGTACTTCTTTACTTCATAACAGTAAATATTACAGATACATAAGATTTACTTAATAGTTTGATTACAGTGACTTTCCTGTCTATGAAAAAATTAATTGAATTTACTTAATTAGTTTAGATAAATATAAATTAAAACTTAGATATAATTAAGTAACATTTACTTTATATCTTCTAAGTTAAACAGTAAGTAGATTTTACTTGATACTGGCAGGTGAGTTGTACTTGATATTACAGCAGTAAAATTTACTTAAAAAGTGTTATATTGCAAATTGTTATGAGGATTTTATCAAGTAAATCGTACAAGTTAGTTTTATCAGGAACTGTTTGATGAAACTGTTAATGTGCTTAAGACAACTAATGTCTCATGTGTTGATGGTTTGAAAAGCCACTGTCCTTTACACAGACTTGCCCATTTTCATCCTGCAAAAGGGTTTCCACCTGATTTTCTGCATGAATTGTACCTGTGGAACTATGCATGTGTCTTTCAGATTTGATTGCTAAACATTATTTCACGCTGAATTACCTTAATGATGGAATAGCATTATTTCCCTTTCAATTTTATGACAAAACTAACAGACCACAGAAAATACAAATAAACTTTTCAAAAAAAGGAACAATTGGTGGCAACGGACATGAAAACTGGGTACTTCTGAGATTTCTGCCACTGTTGATTGGCAACTGTATTCCAGAAAGTGAAAAAACTTGGTCTGTGATTCTTGAATCGAAAGACATTGTGGAGCTGTTATCAAGCCCCTCATTCACAAGAGAAACCTTGTGCTACCTACAAGCCAAAATCTCTGACCACAGGCAGTTGCTTTTCGAAATATTTCCTGGC